>NC_138724.1:13500586-13665586 GCF_965113295.1 Leuciscus leuciscus | reverse complement strand
CTCTCTCTCTCTCTCTCTCTCCAGCTATAGGCGACAGCTCTCACTCTGACCCCACTTTCGTATAGATTTATACGAAATTTTTTCGTATAAATTTATACGTAATTTATACGATTTATACCACTAAGGTGGTGGTAGCGCAATGGATAAGACACATGCCTTTGGTGTGAGAGACCCGGGTTCGAATCCACTGTGAGACACCAATGTGTCCCTGAGCAAGACACTTAACCCCTAGTTGCTCCAGAGGCGTGCGACCTCTGACATATATAGCAATTGTAAGTCGCTTTGTATAAAAGCGTCAGCTAAATGAATAAATGTAAATGTAAATGTATAGAGTTTTTTCCTTTGACTGGCTTCACTGCACTGTCAAGGTCATGAATAACAGCTTTCTCTATCCACCAGCCCTGGATTCCAACAGCTTATTCAAACCTGTAGCCCTCCACAGCGGGCATACACACCGCTCAGCCGGCCTTGACAGACAAAGGCAGAGTCAGGCTGTCGGGATTGGATGGCGTATCTGTTAATGTAGGCGGCGTGTGGGTGGATACTTGAGATAGGCAATCACCGCAGAGACGTTCTGCAAATTCAGCCGCTCAAGGCCGTTTTCCCCGACAACAGGTGCTTTCAAGCATTCAAGGCTGCCTTTTTGTTAATTCTTAGCATTTGAATAGCATACTAATGTAAAGTCAACTCAATTCCCGTCTCTCGAGCATCCGTCGCGTGTAACTACATTTGCGTCCCTCACAAGGTCAGGTTTTTTGGCTCGTCATGCCTGTTTTGGAACTGCATACACAGTGTGAATTGTGACGGTCTCAATTTCCGCAGACCGAGACAGCTTCATTAGCACCTGCACTATCAGCGGTTATTTACTGCGGCTCTGAGCTCTACGGACTCCCCGACGCTCCTGCTGAGCTCTGATAAGAGACTCCAGTGGCTCGCTCAGGAGAAGAGAGGGATGGAAAAGGGGGGGGGGAGGCGTTTTGTGTAAACAGGTTCTGCCGGGATGCTTTGAACACTGGAGATGAACTGTATCTGTTTACAGCCGAGAGAGGAATGCAAACAGGAAGAAGTTGAAGAAAGAATAGTGAAAAAGAAGTTTGGGCTGTCATTGAACCCGTGCAATTCCTTAATAGAGCTTGAGAAATTATGTGTAAATATTGCATTTCTTTTCTGCAAATTATTCAGTAAGGCAAAAAAAATTTCATGAGACATTTTATGTTATTCTTTCTTATCAGCCAGTTGCTTAATTGAATATTTCACATAAAAATATAAATTCTGCCATAATTTTTTATGTTTACACTAGCATTCAAAAGTTCATGGTCAGTAAGATTTATTTCTTTAGATTTTTTTTTTAAGAATTTAATACTTTGATTCAACAAGGGCGCATATATTGATCGAAAGCGACAGTTAAGACATTTATAATGTTACAAAAGATTTCTGTTTGAAATAAACACTGTTCTTTTGAACTTTCTATTCATCAAAGAATCATAACATTTTATTTATTTTTTTAAGTACAACACGTTCCGCAAAAATAAAAACAGTTTTCAACATAAATGTTGCCTCGGTCTTCCTTCACAAACATAAAAAATCAACCCCAAAATCTGTTTTATTTTTCATACAATCAGTCAATTGGTGTCAATGGGGCACCAAACATATGCCATTTTTTTAAATATCTTCTTTTGTGAGGGAATTTTCGGTGGAACTATCCCTATGAATTCTTCTGTGAATACTCCATTCCTCCATTCTCTGACACTATGTTTTCTCTATATGAGCTCAATGCTTACTAATGGCCCTGTCTATCTCCCCATCTTAAGAGACCTTCCACTGAGCTGTCATTACATAAATCAGGGGGTAGAACACGGTCTGAATAACAGCGGGGTCAGAGGTCATCCGCTTCCCTCCCACAATGATCCTTTTTTAATCTGCATTTTGTTCCATCCGTTTATGCCAGGGGTTCGATTTGTCACTCTCACATCAAAAATTCAATTTCCGTCCATGTACTCCATGTCTGCAGCCTCAGATAGAGTTGTTGGCAGCGTTTAGATTGTAATCTCTCACTCAATTGAATATATACATCCTTCTCTGTATAGTTTAAAAGTGAATCTGTATGTAAATGGCTGAGGAAGCACTACAGCACAATGCAGCATTGATTCGGACATGTTGGACCGTATGGTATAGAGTCAGTAAAAGGAAAAAGCAATCAGAGTAATGAACTCCTGCACAGTGATTCATTTTAAACCAATTCTGTTAAGTGTGACTGTGCTGTAGGTTTGACTAAAGAGGCGGGCAGACTAGATTCATTTCGGACTCTGAAACCTGATGTCAAACTTTTTTAGTAAGATATTACAATTAATTAAGGACAACCTCACAAGCATGAACAACTATAGTACTAGTACAACTATAGTACTAGTACAACTATAGTACAGTTGTAAGTGTGAAATAGATGACTGAATTAATCTTGTTTTTAACAAATTGGTTGAGTGAATGATTCCATGACTCACTCAGAGCATGTGAGCGGAGTGGAGCGGGAGCGAGCGGGGAGCGGGAGCGGGCGGATCTTGGACAGCTAGAGCGCAGAGCGGCATTTTTAAAAGGACGGAGCGTCGCCTTATTTCCTGCTCCAATTTCGCTCAGTTCACACCACGAGTCTGAAGCATGCTCAGTCAAACCTAAACCAGGATCCATCTGTCTTGCACAGTCATCAACAGTAGACTATTTTCAGTCAAAACTCGGCTCAATAATGGAGTTCAAAAAGTAGGCTACTTCAAAAAGGAAAATGAGAAGTCATACAGGTGTAGGCTACTATTAATATAAAACTAACAATGATAATGTGGTACAAGAAAACGAATGTGGAGACATCGTTTCAGTCAGCAAAGATTCATTTTAAAAATCTCAAAAGACACATCTCTCGAAAACATGAACGTGACCTACGCGAACACGCAACAAAAGGTGAGCAAATTAAGTACGGTAACTTGTAACAAAGTGTAAATTAAATATAGCGTAATATTCAAACAAATTCGTTTTTTCATTCAAGTAGATCTAATGGTTCGTTTTATTTAGCCGAATTTGTGTCGTCCGTAATAATATTGATATTATTAGGCCCATTTATTCGTTTAATTTTACAGCAGTTTGTGTGAATGGAAGCCAATTTAAATTTTAATCGTGCGCGCTGCGCAAAAGTTCACTTATCAAAATTCTGGCCTTATAGTTAATTTACTTTAAAAAAATGTATATTTTTGTTTATATAATTTTTATTTATATTATTAGGCCCATTTATTCGTTTAATTTTACAGGACTTTTTGTTTAGGCTATATTCCTTCTTACATAGGCCTGTAATTTGAAATAAAACATTTCAATTTGAAAAATGTTGTTGTTGCTCATTAGTTGTTTAGGAGGTAAGGCTGTGGTCTAAGCTAAAAGTGATATACATGTAGATTTTTTTCCTTTTTCGGAGCGAGCGGGGGGCGATTTGAGTGGAGCGCGAAGCAAACCTCGTTGAGCGCTGAGCGATAATGAGCGGAGCGGCCTGATGTAGCTTTGAGCGGGGGAGTGGAGGGGTGGACAGTCACGTGAGCGATGAGCGGAGATTCTCACCGCTCCACTCTCTCGCTCCACTCCGCTCACATGCTCTGGACTCACTAATTAAAAGTCACTTGTTTCATTCATGAATGAACCAATGTATTTGTCCAGTGTTTATCGAGTGAATGATTCAGTGAATCTCTCAAATACAGTTACTTAATTATTCCTTTTAATCAGTTGAATTAATGATTTAATGACTCATTCATAAAGACAGCCACTTTTTTTTCCTGAATAAATCAGTGTTTTGAATAAATCGGTTTGAGTGAATGATTCACTGATTCACTCATAAAGACAGTAATTAGCTTCGTTTCTGAATGAATCAGTGTTTTGAATGAATCGGTTGAGTTAATGATTCAGTAACTCGCTCATAAAGACAGTGATTAGCTTCGTTTCTGACTGAATCAGTGTTTTGAATGAATCGGTTGAGTTAATGATTCAGTAACTCGCTCATAAAGACAGTGATTAGCTTCGTTTCTGACTGAATCAGTGTTTTGAATGAATCGGTTGAGTTAATGATTCAGTAACTCGCTCATAAAGACAGTGATTAGCTTCGTTTCTGACTGAATCAGTGTTTTGAATGAATCGGGTGAGTTAATGATTCAGTAACTCGCTCATAAAGACAGTGATTAGCTTCGTTTCTGACTGAATCAGTGTTTTGAATGAATCGGTTGAGTTAATGATTCAGTAACTCGCTCATAAAGACAGTGATTAGCTTCGTTTCTGACTGAATCAGTGTTTTGAATGAATCGGTTGAGTTAATGATTCAGTAACTCGCTCATAAAGACAGTGATTAGCTTCGTTTCTGACTGAATCAGTGTTTTGAATGAATCGGTTGAGTTAATGATTCAGTAACTCGCTCATAAAGACAGTGATTAGCTTCGTTTCTGACTGAATCAGTGTTTTGAATGAATCGGTTGAGTTAATGATTCAGTAACTCGCTCATAAAGACAGTCACTTGTATTACTCCTGAATGAATCAGTGTTTATGAACCAATCATTTGAGTTTCGATTCAAACGATTCAATGACTCACTCATAAAGACATTCGCTTGTTTTGTTCCCGAATAAAGTGTTTCTGAACGAATCAGGACCAACCAACCGTTGTATTATAAATAACAATTAATTAAAAAATTATATGCATATGCTGTTCACATTAATATGAATGGAAATGAAATCTCAAAAACCAATTGCACTAATACATGAATTTACTCAAGCGTAGTACTCTGAGATTATGTTATCTGATTTGATGCCGGCATCAGTTATCTTCAAACAAAATGTATATTGAATGATGGGATATCTGCTGCTTTAATGGAGATGCCCACTAATGCATTTTCTAATAAAGACGTGTATCATACAGCCACAGGCTTTGAGAGAGCACTGATCTGAATCCGATAACCGGCCGCAGACCTGCCAAAGTATCAAACATTAATCACATCGTGCTTTTTAGTCTTCCCATCAATCTCCCAGACTCCCCGGCACCTCCTTCCTGACTATTCACCCCAGGTGTTCTTCTGACTGTTTGTAATCTAGATATCTCATCTCAAATAGCCAGGTGTTCTGCAAAAAATGCCTACATTATTTATTCAAGTGTGTCCGTGAATAATTAGAGGTTGAAAAAGTTGTGCTTGGTTCAACGATCTAGATGTGTACATTTAATGAAAATAGTTTCAAATAAAAGTTGACTTCAAAAAGCACATTTCAAAGCCGTTCTTTGGTCGAAACCTTCTGCCTTTTGGGCATGAAAACCATTAGGTTTTTTTTATCAGCAGTCAGCCGTGTGTAAATGTCAGATCTGGTGTACGCCATTATAGGGGCCGCATGTTTTGCGCTGTTTAAAGGTCAATGGAGCCTTGTGGGAAATGCAGACTGCAACAGATGCTTTTAAACATGGTAAAGTGCCTCTTGTTGGGGATTTGAGAGATTTGCATTGGATTCTGGGTAGTCAGTGCACTGAATGTACAAATGTGTGTATTACAGTCCCATCCCTGTGGGTTTTTCAATTAAATGTATGTTCTGAAAGTGTTTGGGTTCTCCTCTTCTCTGGTTATGTCAAGGTGTTTTCCCTCACTAAATTTCACATTTGGTTTTCCTGTTCTAACCCAGTTTAGTCAGAAATGCTGAAGGGGAGTCGACGTGTCCTTCAACAAAAGCTGCTGTCCTTGACACACACACACACACACACACACACACACACACACACACACACACACACACACACACACACACACACACACACACACACACACACACACACACACACAGACACACACACACTCCTAAACATGTTCACTTTGCTGACGAGGCATTACTGAGATCTTGCCTAGCCAGTCCAGCCCACTTGGGAATCAACTGATTTAATTCATGTAGTGCCGTATGTCATATCCAAAGGCAAACAATGGAATTTAGTTGGATTTAAGCCGTGATAATGATGTTTTAGAGTAATAGATGTGAATTATGATCAGTTATTGATGCTTATATGTGCACGATCACATCCAATAAACATGATTACACCAAACAAATAAGATTATCAGCACTGTGATTTTAAATTATTGGTGACAGGTCTTGGGCTGCTACACTAAAATGTATTTTATATTCTGTATGTTGCGTATTTAATAATAACATAATATATTCATAATGTACACACATTCACTATAGAATGAAATCTTAAAACAAGTGGCATTTTTTCTGGTTGTTAAACATTATTTGAACATTAATATAATATAATATAATATAATATAATATAATATAATATAATATACAAATATATATTATATATTATATTTTTTTATTTTTTTTATTTAATTTTTGTATAAATTATATCCATATCATCTTAATAGATAATGTATAAATGAGATTTTAAAAATGAATACAAAAAATAAATGAATAAAAATATATGAGAAAATAAAAATAAAAAAAATAAAAAATTATATACAGTATATATACAACTAACAGTGTATATATATTTATTTTCTAAATAAGCGAGGAGATAAATATTACAAGCAATATAAATTAAAGAAGTTGATCTCTGCTTCCTGTTAAAGGAAGAGGATGTGGATCTGACCGATGCATTAAAAATTCATCTGGCTTTCAGATTGTACACACACACACACACACACACACACACACACACACACACACACACACACACACACACACACACACACACACACACACACACACACACACACACACACACAGAGAAAAGAAAAACAGACGCTTGTGTTCGGCTTGTGTTTCATTCCCTCATCTGAATCGCCTGGCAGGGGGTGTGATTCTTTATATTGAACATTAATATGAATGAGACACTTTGGAACAGATTGCTTTTTCACAGAGTCTCATCTCAGTGTGCTCGTATGAACATTGATGGGACTTTTATTTATGCAGGCAAATAAATGTGTATTTTAGGTGTTTTTGTTCAGGATAACGTCCTCGTAGTTGACTTGAATGAAATGCTAGTTGTCTGTATGCGTGGCAAGTTTTATGAAGTGGAATGGTGAAATGTTGGTCTGTATCTCACATAAAACTATCATGTGACTCCAGAAGATTTGGACGTAGCGCACAAGCCGGATGGAATTTTTGTGATACTTTTCCTTTAAGAAACTCAAAAACAGCGGGTGTATAAATCTATCCTTTCATTTTTCTCCACAAACACTCTTCTCTATGCCATGTGCACACACACACCATCATCGGTACCTCCATTAACACGTCCAGGCGCCTGTCACTAGGAGGGTGAGTCGACAGGGAAAGTGTGAGAGAGAAAATTGCAGGCCGTTTTAAAATCAAAAGGTCTTCGAGACCAGACTGAAAGCGATCAAATGAATGGGTGAATGAAACCTGATTCCTTTGTAAAAGATCATGTTATTTATTACCCTACAGGATTTTCCCTGTTCTTTTGAAATCATAAAAAAATTGGCATGTTATTGACATCTCAGCCATGAGCACATTAATATATGATATTCAACATTCAAGGGTTACTCATTTTACAAGCGAAGGGCTTAACCAATCATAAAAGAGTTTATTTGCATATGAAACTCTTAAAGGTACAGTACGGTTTTAAAAGCCGATTTAATTCTGATGTTCAGCAAGAGGGTGAAAAATACCCTCATAAAAAAAAATTGTTGTAAAAAGCTAAATTACAACGGTTTTTGATGCAAGAAACTAATGAAAATGCTAAGTAAACGCAGGGGGTTCAAATTTAATTGAAATAATAATAATTAAAAAAACAATAAAAAAAAAGGACTATTAAGTTCTGGCTCAACCAATGGGCATGAGTTTTGGGAGAGACTATATGCTTGTCCAACCAATGACACACAAGGATGTATGTTAATGAAAATTTGGTTTGTTGCTGTTCGTTCCGCAGAATTCACACACTTTAGCCTAAAGTCGGCATTAAATGGAAGTCGTGATGTTTTTTCTTCCCTATTGTGACGTATATCCGAGTGAAACGCTTCTCGAACTAGAACAAATCTAGGGCGGGACGTGATTTTGCCCATTGGGAATTGATTGGATGGTTTGCTATTGGTGGATCTCATATAATGGTGTGCAGAGATAAATCATTTATAAGAAAAACTGCAATATTCCTTTAAAAAATGTATTTCGATCGTGTTGTGTTCTCACTAAAGATATCTATTTTTAAAACGTGTGCGATTATTAAGTCAAATAATGTGATGGGTGTTAAAAATAGAAAAAAGGTGAACCAAAAAGCATACAGGAAAGGACATAGAGAGCGACAAATGAAGCGAAAAAGGCATCTCAGTGGAGAAGACTCTGGAGACGTCGCCCCGTTCTGAGGGTAATTGAGCTCCGTGTGGCGGCAGACTCAGTCCTGTCAGTCTTCTGAAGCCCCATTTGCTGTGTTTAGCAGGTTGTGTGCTGAATACAGATGCAGGGATGAAAAGACAAGCACAGACCGTACGGCACGCCGCAATCACCGGCCAATCTAGTGTCAGAGCCCTCTTACCCCGTCTGTCAGTCTCTGTCTCCCCTCACATCCAGATCCGCCCCGGTCTGATGGAAAACGGATCAGTTCTCGGCTCGGCCTGAGGTGGCAAACGTTCTGCCGGTCTGAATGTGAAATGAAGGTTTTCTAAACGTCGGATGCAGTTTGCTTTCTCTCCTGCTCTCGTCGGCTCTTTCTGAGCACATAGCTGCAAGGACAGAGTGAATAATTCATTAGGAATTTAAGTAGTCGGTTTGGAGGAGTAATATTTACCTTATTAGATCTTCCTTATGGTTAATATTTTAAGCCTGAGAGGAAAGTCTGGGAAAATACTTCCACAAATTGAAAATATTCAAGACATGCAATTAATTGTATTAATTGAAAAGAAAAGTCTCTTTCATTTCGCCATGAGAATAAAATAAGTAGCATCTTCGGCTTTTGGTTAGTTATTTTTTGTTTTAGTCTGACTGGCGGTCAATTTTCACGTGATCAAGTGTTCGTATGGTTGAAACATTCTCTGCTGCACTCTTGATTGGTCTGCGGTGTTGCCATAGTAATGCAAAATTAGAGACGAATCATTTGATTAATCCACATTGTTATTTTTAAATGGAAGTAATTTAAAGAAATGAAAAACCCAAACAATAGCAATTATTGCCTCAAATTATTGCCAATTTTTTATTCAAAAAAAGAAAGCTGTCTTGGTTCTAAACTAATTGCATATTGTTATTGGACTCAGCATGGCTGTTTGCCGCAGTATTGCTTTTTCTCTCATGAGAGTGATGTGATAAACAGGCTCATCTGGACGTGATTGACACACACACACACACACACACACACACACACACACACACACACACACACACACACACACACACACACACACACACACACACACACACACACACACAGCCTTAAGATAACACCATTATTAATGCCAGTGTAGTATTTTATTTTTTATTTCAGTGTGTTAAGATTTTGGTTTTTGAAATTAATACTTTTATTCAGAATTTAAAGGATGCATTAAATTGGTCAAAAGTGACAGTAAAGGAATTTATGTTTCAAAAGATTTCAAATAAATGCTGTTCTTTTGAACTTTCTGTTCATCAAAGAATCCTGAAATAAATATTAAGAACAATAATAATAATGTTTTTTTGAGCAGCAAATCATCATATTAGAGTGATTTCTGAAGGATCATGTGACACTGAAGACTGGAGTAATGATGCTGAAAATTCTGCTCTGATCTCAGGAATAAATTATTTTAAAATATATTTAAATTGAAAACAGTTAATAGTTAAAACAGGTAGTGCTATAAACAGATAATACAGATAACAATTGTAATATGTTTAATTATTACTATTTTATTGTATTTATAATGTTAAACTAAGTATTTTCACATGGCTATTTTCCACCCTTTTTGTTACCTTTAAAATCTCTATATGCAAATGACCTATGTCATGATTGGCTAATCGTATAGTATGTTCATTTCATCATGGTTCTGACAGCATATACCATTTAACCTGCTTTTACAGCCTGGTTTCAGAGAATCCTTTTTTAAATCATGTCCTTTAAAGCAAAACCATAATATTCAGAGTTCCTTGTCGTCAGATGATTGTCTAATGACTCATGGTGGTGGCACTTAATGAATATTAATATGCGGTAACCTTTGTCACGGGGAGAGGAACACATTGTATTTGGAAGTGTACAGGTGTCATGCTGTGCTGACAGAATAAGGAACAAGCTCCTCACAGCATGAGCAGAAGTCATTAGCAGTCACTGCTCATCAATCTCCTGTGTGCCACAGTCCAGACCACAGAGCCATTGATTTAACATGGCCTTTCAGGAAACAAGATGGTGGAGTTCAAACATTTCAATATTCTAAATGCTTTTAAATTTACATTGCCAACTATATAGCAAAGTGCCCAGACATAAAAAGTTTTATTCTGGGCCCAGGGTGGAACCAACCTTATATATATATACATTCTTTTTTTTATTATTATTCTTTTTTTTATTTAATTTTTTATTATTTTTTTTTTTGTCATGTATTAAACTTAAGGGAAACTTCTACATTTTACAGAGTAAAAAAAAAAAAAAAAATGTATAATGTTAAAAAAAAAAATTTTATATATATTTAAATTTCATATTGTTCATTTATTTTAAAGTATTGTTTTCTCTCGTTGTATCTGTGATTTTGATTAGCATGAATGTTGTGCTTTCTGTTTAGCTGCTATAAATGTTGCCAGGCAGGGTTTGTGTTGTGGTAACCCAAGCTCAGGTTGCTAACAGAGTCAGAGCTGTCTCTTCATCCAGTCATTCATTCAACTACTTAATATTCCTGACAAGATCTCAGAACCTTTCAGCCTCATGCAGAACTCGGAGGATCCACAGACTGAACCTGCGAGCGCACAGGTAAATAACCTGGTGGTCTGATGGCCTTTACTGCTGATCTCAGAACAGGTCTTTGCGTGTGATGGTTTATGGTAGAATGGAGAAGAAATGGGATCCTTGAGTGAATAGAGAAAGAGTGAGGTTACATAGGGGGAGTGTGTGTGTGTTTGAACGAGATGGGTTGGTGGTAGTTGGACTTCTGTCCTATTTACATTACATTGAGGCAAAAGCGTACTGTAAGGCTACATAACTGTGTTTGGCGATGAGTTTAAGACCTTCATTCTCATGAAACTCTCTTAGAGGCCATGTTTTGGATTTTATGAGTACTGTATACGCATGTAGTTTATTACTATACATTTTTGAAAATGCTGAAATATTACAGGCCAAGTAACCTGCTCTGTAAGTACTGGGATATATAATACACTGTAGTAGCTTGATGTTTGTTGTCTAGGCTACAAACATTAAGCTGTATTTTTACATTCTCTGTATTGACCTTTACATGACAGGTATGTAATGTGTTACACAAACAAAGTGTTACAATGACCTCTACTGCATTTTGTCAGGATCTGTTATTAAAGTCGGCATGAAACAGAAGTTGCGCTTGTCTTTTCTTCCCTATTGTGACGTATATCCGAGTGAAACAACTTCCCGAACAAGAACAGATGTAGGGCGGGACTTGATTTTGTCCATTGGGAATTGATTGGATGGTTGTGGTTTGCTATTGGTCGATCTCATGTGAGTGACAGGTTGCCCCGCCCTCGCGCCAGTAAGAGAAGTTTCTGTAAGAGGGAGGCGGAAGTTATTAGAAGATAAAACATTGCAGTTTTCTTTAAACACGCTGTTTGTTTTTCCCCTCAGATGGAAAGGGATTCCTATGATTTGCCATCACATGACGCCCTCTCAAAGATCCTCCAGGAGTATCTTCACCTCGTCAAAAATCCTAAAACTCAGACCAGGACAGAATCTCTACCACAGAAAAAGTCGAACTCCCGGCTCAACCGAACCTTTGACGTGCATTCAGCTAAAAAAAGGCAAAATACCACATGATGGCCACTATAATTATTAATTACAGCTTTTAGCTTTGGATTGAACCTATAATTTCCATTTACTTTTATTTGTTGCTGTAAATATTTCCTTTTCAGTTCATCACTACCTGATTTCAAAAATGATCCTCATGCAAGTGAAGTCACTGAACATCAAACTAAAGTAAGTAATAAAACTGTAGATCCTTCTAGAAGTTTCCCAGAAGTGTTGCCTTTCCTCAAAGAGACTTTCAAACTCATTCAGAACCAGACTTTGAGTTGTTGGCATATGGTGTTGTCCACTTTCCATCTTTGGACAAAAGTATAATTCAGTTTTAATGCGAACGCTTAGAATACACATACATCCGAACGCATAGCCTTTCATACTCCATTTGATAGTGTAAGCAAACACCGGCGCTCGACGTGCACACCAGAAAGTTTAAAGATAGAGTAGGCAATGTTTTTCATTAACACTTTTTATACTGGTTGAAACTCTCTTCACATGCTGATAGCAATCAATAATAGAAGTGGTCTAAATATTAAAACATGTACATATATCCTTTGTGGAAGTCTCAGGACCAAAAAATATTCATCCAATCATTGCATTTGGTCCGAATGCATTGATAGGCTGTCCTACCTGCCTGTCAACATATTTATTTCCATAACTGCACGCACCTCCTCCACGATAAAAATGCATTTGTTGTTTTAGTTTAAACTAGAGTTGCGAGTATCTCTTTAGCCCTATTCGGACGGGACTAGTTTAACATGGAGAGGTGTGGTAAAGTAATAATTACCAGAGCTTCTCTGTGATTTTAGTCGCGTCCGAATGTGCCATCTCAGTAATCATTACGGACAATGTCAGTTAAGATTACGGCGACTTCTACCTTCAGTAAAAAGGTCCGGAAAAATCACCTCAGGTCCCGTGCGAATAGACCCGCTGTAAATATGTACGAAAATATTTTGTCATTTCTTGTTTAAAAGCAGTTTTCCTTGGTTTTTCAAGTATGGAGACGCTTGAAAAGCATTCAGTTGCGTTCTAGACGCTGGGACAAATCTGTGGCAAAACTCAAGTGTTTTACACATACCATTCAGATCAGAAAGAAGATCGAAAGCACTTGTTAAGAGGCACGAAACATCTTTTAGCGTTAGGTAAGTGCCTATTGCCAACACTATCCAATCTGAAGTTAATTAATACATCGTTTGACCGGACATAACTGTTTTATATATATATATAAATATATTGTTTGCGAACGTGATATCAGGAAGCAATGTAATACACACATGACGACAGGAGGGTGACGGCGATGCACAAATCGAGTTACTCCTCCCACTTCTGCTAGTTTTACTGAGATTTCTTATCCCGTGCGAATTGCCCATTACTATTACAGACGTCCTGTGGTGAAATTACATCACTCCATCTACCCTTGTAAAGTTCATCCCGTCCGAATAGGGCTTTAGCCGCCTCACAAAAGTGCTTGTCAACAGGGGTCTGTTGTTGTTTTGCATCTCCAGTAATTTGTTTGTTTTTTCAGCTGCAAAACAATAGCCCAGGGCGGTGACACCATCTTGTGAACCAAGTAATTACAGCAAAAATGCCTTCTGAGGACCCATACAGATTATCCCTGCGTCCGAATATGCATAATTCCATACTATAGGAGGCGAAAAACAATATGTGAGCTGAGTCGCATGTCTGAATTCACATTATTCATAAAACAGTAGGCAAAAAGCACCCTGATGACCTACTACTTCCGGCGAGATTCTGAAGTGCGCATTCACTGGACACTTTACTATCCCAATGAGGCCACGGGAGAGGATTAATGAATGGAAGTGAAGCGACGCAACTGACACCGTAGGTCACATGACAGTGACAACATGGCTAATGTAGTACGCCTGAATTTCATTCATACTACACACATCATACTCTATAGAATGTACTTTTTAACAGTCGGAAAAGTACGTTTCAAACCAAATGTAGTACTAACAGTATGCAACAAATACAGTATGATTGCGCGCCTACAGTACCGATGACGCTGAGTCACGTATACTATACGTATACCCTAGCATCTGCGTAAAAATCAAAGTTTATTTTGGCTACGTAATTATTCGTCATGAATATTCACACCATGATTCGGGAATTCAAATAAAAAACCCTCCAGACCATCTCAAGGTGACCCTTATATGTCCACAGTGTTCATTCTACAGTATGAAGGTTTGATGAAATTGACAGTCTTTGCTTTTCTCATCATATCGGAATCATTGCAAAGCCCCCTGCTGAGAAAGAAAGAGAGCGGGAGAGCAGCACATATGTGCTTTTATAATGTGATTGTTTGAAGCAACAGTACAGACTGCGCAGGACCTCTGTCTGCGGCGTCTACGGGGACCAATCTCTCTCTCCATTCACTTTTTCATTGGGTTCAGATGATTCCCTCCGTCTCCACCCCTCCGCGGGCCCCATCTCATCACCGATCATCATTCTCACCTTGCATGTGTGCCCTTTCAATTAAGCGCTCAATTTCTTTCAGACGACCCCAGGGAGCCACAAGCACACTGGCCCAGATTGGAATCGCCTAATCGGTCCCTCTCCCACCCCTCCCGTTTCTGCGCACCGACCTCCGACGCAGACCCCCTTCCTGCACACAGTGACCCTGAGTGAAAAGCAGGCGCCTCCGTGGCATGTTACATGACATGCGACATACGAATAACACAATGGCACAAAAGGATGCCTGGAAGTGCGGCACATCCCACAATGGCCCTGGTCTGCTGTCTATTTAGCACAATACAATGTCTCAAAAATGCTATTGTTCAGTTCTATAGAATGAACCAAGGTAAAGACATGTTGACAAATGTAGATGTGCCGACTTTGTTACACTTTGTTCATCCCATTTGTGTGAATATGCTTTAGCTAATTTTTTGAAGAGCACTTATTACAGAAATAATATATTTTAAAAGAATATACTTAAAGTCCCCCTGTAGTCAATCATTTTATCCCTTAAAACGCATCATTGATCACCAAAATGACAAATGTAAAAGTTTTTATAATGCCTTAAAATAGCTTGAATGTAACTCTACACCCTTGCCTCATTTAGTATACGCGGTTCTATGAATATGCAAATTAGCCCCGCCTTCACTCACTCACACCAGCTCAGAGACACACTCGTTGACGATCACACGTTGACCTGATTGGTTACAAGGTAGTTTGTGCTACCAGCAATTTCAGCAATCAGCAAACACCAGCAATTTCAAACCACGTTTTTGAGACTGTCTTTGGTCCACTGCAGTTTTAAAGTGCCCATATTATGCTATTTTAAAGTTTCCTAATGTTATTGTGGAGTCTTCTACAACATGTTTACATGCATCAAAGGTAAAAAAAAAACAGTTTAATTTCCTCATAATATACATTTGCAAATCATCACATTTTCAATGATTCTCAAATGACTCGTGAGATGAATCAATCTCTCTAAATCCCTCCTTTCTGCGATATACTCTGCTCTGATTGGCCAGACAGCTCAGTCTGTTGTGATTGGCCTACCGTGTACAGCGCGTCGAAAACAAAAACGCCATAACAACGTCAGCTGTCCTGAGGCTTCCTACACTGTAAACTAAACACAGTAATGAACAATGACGTCGATTTGACCATATCAATGCGAGCGCGAGTCCGATAATGAAACATTGGAAGAACTAGTTATTCAACCCGAACCTTCATCGCAAGGACGACTCGAGCAGGACTCAGTGTTTCTCAGTGATACATTACTCAGTTTGAGGTACATTGTATGAGATGTTGCAACTGTAATTCCTCACCATCAGCATTAACAAGTGCATGTCCATCAACAAACCGATTATTTTACTTGTAGACTAAGTTATATTTACTGAGTATTTTTCTAATATATTGCGGTGAATTCGTGGAAACTGTATCAATAGTGAGTGAATGATCTGATGTAACATAAACGTTGGTAAAACAAATAATTCCTCGAAGTAGTGAGAACGACAGACAATCTGCAGTAATAGACACAGTTATAGGTAATAGTGGTCCACAACTGATTAGCAGAAGTATTTCAGTAGGACAGTAATAACGCGAGTTAGCCAGCTAGCAGGAAAACAACACAATATAAAATTCAAAACTAAGTATTTTGAACACCATCGTTCAAGAGAAAGCGGTTTGTGAATCCTGCATTGAACTCTGAGATTTGAAAAGCAGTCATCAGTGAAATAAAGGGAACACAGCAAAAGTTTAGGATTATACTGCTGTTCAAGTTTTCCCTTGTGTCTGCGCATGCAATAAGTGGGCGGGCAATATGCTAATGTTTCGTCTTAACATCACAATGAGATGGCTTATGACTCGTTTGAAAAACGATTCATTTAATTGACTCAGAGTCGACTCTTACTTTTGAAAGACAATAACTTTATATACGGTGAACTTTCAGATTTAAAACTTTGCAGGATGTTTTCATTCGCTTACAGCCATGTCACACACTACATGAAAGGTCATTTTCAAAAATCCATAATAGGGGCCCTTTAAGGAGGAAATACTCAGCAATGGTGTTGACTTATGAATTTACACAAGGTTTGTCTCAAAGCACATTAGAAACACCACACAGACATAAACATTAAAAGCTTGATTTTCACCACAGGAGGACATTAAATGTGAACTGAATGTAATGTTTTGGACACTTAATTGCATGCTAGTGTTTTTTTTTAGACCCACTTAAGTAGTAATTCTATAATTCTATTGCCTTTGAAATAGTGTGGTTAAAGTGTACTGCCGAAGTGCTGACAAGCATTTGTGGTAAACTAAAATATACTTTAATGTCAGTCCTATGCATGTCATGAATTTAAATGTAGCCTATAGTTTTAATTTTAATTTGAAGTACACTAAAAGTGCATATTCAGTAGTTACTTTTTCACAAAAGTATGACTGGAACAGTATTATTTTAGCTCTACCTATAGCTTTATTTTAGGGTAGCCTATCTGATAGCAACTAGTTGATGAAAGCGTCTGTTTTAACCCAACCACACATTAAAAACGACAGTATATCTGCCTTACCTTTAAAAATGGTTAAATGATTCAAGCGAAGCATAAAAAGGAATGTTATTTGGGCAGATATAGTCAGGCTCAGACGAGCGTCACATTCAAACAGACTGAGGATCGGTGTTTCTCTCAGCATCCCGACTGAACATGTGACTTTGATTCCACCTAGTGGCGGGAAACTGCATCTGCCCCTTCCAGACAGTTGGGCGTTGCATAAAGTCAAACGAATAATTTTAAAAATAATTATGCCAATGACCTCCAGCTATGATGATCCTGTTATGAAGAAACTCCTTACTAAAATATAAAGCCAGCTATATATTTTCATGGACACAATCCCTTTTATAGTCTGACTTTTACAATGTCATTGAAGCAAACTGTTAAAATAATATGTAAAAAATATTTCCTTTTTATTAAGTTGAAAACATATATTTATCCAAATAGGCTATTATCAACATTTGGCTAATGAGAATGTAAATAAATATATATAGGCTATATATATATATCGTTAACATCATTTTAACTTTGAAACCCTTAAAATACATTTATTTTTTTCTCTGATCCGCTAGCACAACTTTGCATCCCTCCAATATTGAATCTTGAGTATTGAAGCTTTCAAATAGAATATTGTCAAGATGAATTAACAATCATGCTTAAAACACACACACACACACACACACACACACACACACACACACACACACACACACACACACACACACACACACACACACACACAAATATATTTAGATAAACACCACCATAGCACCTTGGGGTAGCCTACCATTTAAACTCTTTGGTTGGCCATATATCAAAGTACCATATACTATGGTATCACCATCTGATACTAGGACTGGTTTCTGCTCTTGCAATTTTCTTGCTGTATTATACTTTGAAATAATATCCTGAATGGAAATTGATGGTTAAAGGTTTAGCGGAGGATGTTTTACTTCCTGGTGGGTAGTCTAAACTATTGGTCCTCCTAATTGTCAATCATTCTGGTGAATCAATCAAACTTTTCAAAAAGTGGAGAGGGCGGGTCTTATCTAAAATTTGGAAAGATCCTCCGCTATACCTTTAACATTTGCAATCTATATTTGCAGATCATTTTGTTTGCACAAATCCATTTTCTCCTCTAGGAGTTGGAAAACTATCGTGCGGCTATGCATAAGATGGCGGATGACATCATCGGCCTGCGGTCTCAGGTGAGCGGACTGGAGTCTGAGAACAGTCGGCTCCGGCATGACCTCTCCCAGCATCAGGACCTGGGCCACAGCCTGCTTGACGACACCGACACGGACATCATGACCAAGACCGAGATTGCTGACCGGATCGGTAGAGTTTCTCCCACTATAATCTCATTTTAAAAGCATAGGCCTATCATTAGTCAAGGATAACCAGTCAAAAATTGCATTTGGATAAAATCATCTCAGTTTTCTAACATAATATCATCCTGGCATAATTTATTAAATTTTTACATTTTAAAACCTACCTCCACAATGCCAGAAACCACAATGCCAGAAAGTCAATAGCGCAAACTAAAAAACAAACCTTGCTTAGCAAACACTGCTAATGTGCTCTGTGTGATGTTAGCTAATGATTTGCAGTATCATTCATGTCCGTAGTACAAACTAACACATTACACTCTGATTAGTATAACATTAAGTATTAGCAATAGTTGGCTTACTTAGCAAACACATTAAGGTTAACACCATTAGCAAATGATCTGAAGTATCATTCATGTCTTTACCATACAACCCGATCTAACGGCAATTCATATGTATTTACGACCTTACTCGTAAGAATTTGTGCGATTTTTGCTAAATCGTATGTATTTTACGAGTTGCCCAATTCGTATGAATTCGTACGAATGACCTACCCCTGACCCCGCCCCTAAACCTACCCGTCACTGGGATTTAGACAAATCGTACGAATTAGCCACCTCTTAAAATACGTACAAATTGGCCGTGAGATAGCGTTGGACGATTAATAATTTTGGTAAATACCAGCAATAGTTAGCTTGCTTTTTCTTAGTGTTATATGAATGACTTTAGCGCATGAGTTGAGGTATCACTTATGTTCGTAGCGCAAACTAAAAAATTACACTAATTTTAAGTAGTCAGCTTACTTATCAAACACCACTAAGCTGTACTGACTGGTTTTTATCTATCATTCCTGCCCATAGCAAAAATGAACAAATTATCCTCTGAAATACCTTACGATAAGTTGCTGTTAGCAATAGTCAGCTTACTAACACCACTAAGGTGTTCTAAGTGTGTTTTACTGGCAAGTGATTTTAGGTATTATTCATGTCTGTAGCATGAACATTCAAATTATGCTCTGATTAATTCTTAATAATTATTAGTAATAGCTTGTTTGCTTAGAAAACACCACTAAGGTGCTATGAGTGAGTTTTAGCATGTGCTGCTTTGAGGTATCATTCATGTCCGTACTCCGTACTAGCATAAACGTACAAATGATCTCATTACTTAATGGTAAGTATTCTTGCTTAGCAAACAACACACTATGGTAGTCTGAATGGTTAAAAGCACAAATGATCAACATTGATCATTCAAAACTAACATTAATACAAATGGTAGCATTAGCAGTAGTTAGCTTGCAATGGTTAACAGTGCTAATTAACGTGGAGAGATGATGTTCATATGTACATGCAGAAAAAAATTAACAACATCAGACAAAAGTTTTGGGGAGTATCACATTTCAAATGTTAAAAGTTGAGCCTGAAGTGATTTGCACAGGTTTCATGTCCTCTGAGCTGTGCTGAGGATTGATAAGACTTCTCATTTAGCTAAGGGAATCTGATAAGCACTTACTGCCTTATCTGCTGAAGGACAGTTTGTGTCCCTCACACACTCATATGCACACAAACACAAGGCTCCGCTTAAAGGACACGTCAAAGACCTTTGAGGCCTTCAAAGCAAATGCAGGCTTTAATTTCCTCTCTCTCTGGTGAATGCACTGCTGGCAAACAGGGGTTTAGATAATGTTTTCTCCAAAAATATCTCCACAGTGTCATGGTCACACTATTTGCTGATGTTTCTGCAATGCTCAGAAAACAGATTTTGTCTAACCATAAATACTTAAAATTAAATTATATATATTCAATTTAATAGAAACAGAAATATATATGTCCCCAACAGGGAAGTTTCTCAGAAGTTTAGCTAATGTTCTGGCAAGGTTCTCTCAAAGTTATGAACAATCTTTCTTTAATGTTCGTCTAAAGTTCTCTGGGTAGGGTTGCACCAGCCGTTCGTAAGTTCTTTCTTAAATTGGAACGTAAAGTCCACACTAGAGGCTTAGTGACTACTAGCTAGTTTGTAACTAACTCTGAACTTTATTCCGTTGCACCATTTGTTCGTAAGCCAGAACGTAGCTAGTAGGTCGTAAGCTCTCCATAAAGTAATGCGTAGTCGCGTAATATGACGTTTAGCCTCGATGATCCAATAGCAGCCTTCAAATACGTGAGCAGATGTTGTGTTGAAATGCTGTGAATTTCAGTTTATCCTTCATTCTTTTGCCTCACGTTACTAACGGTAAAAATAAGTTTCCATTAAATACGATACTTGATCATGAATAGCATAAGTGTTTTTATAGGTAAATAACATTCAGAAACTGTATTTGAAATGAAATGAATAAGGATCAATAAATAAATATTGATACAAAAAAACATAAAAAATTACGTTTATAGATTATGACTGATATTTGACATGCACAACATGGACCGATGCACACAACGGCGCGCTGTTTAGGACGGGTTGGTGTTAACTTCTATCCTGGTGAACTTCTATCGCTGTGCAATAGAAAGCATCCTGACCAACTGTGCTACAGTGTGGTATGGGAGCTGTTCTGTTGCAGAGCGCAAGGCACTGCAGCGGGTGGTGAAAACCGCCCAGCGCATCACTGGGACTCCACTACCTGCCATCGAGCACATCCAGAGGAAACGCTGTCTGCATCGAGCTCGCAGCATCCTTAAGGACTCCTCTCACCCAGCCCACAGACTGTTTTCTCTCCTGCCCTCCGGCAGGCGTTTCAGGTGCCTACGGACCAGGACCAGCAGACTAAAGAACAGTTTTTTCCCCAGAGCTGTCTCTTTATTAAACTCTAACCCTCATTGATCCCACTCCCCTCATATACTGATAGACTCTCCTCTCCCTCCTCACACCTGCCTCCATTTTGTTATTTGCAATACTATAATGTTCATTTGCACTGCTGACTGTTATTATAGAAACAACTGTTTACATATGCATCTTGCACTACTACCTTGACTGGAATATGCTCAATTTGCACTGCCGACTGTTTATTTACAGTACCGACTGTTTACATATACATTTGCAATACCGTACTTTAACTGTAATATGCAATTACTTCCACTGCACTTTCACTCGGATAGCTTCTGTCCAAACATTATTTGCACTACTTTAAATCCATTGTTATACTGCTCATTTTAGCCTAACTTATACATATATCTATTTGTAAAATTCTGTTTATAGTAATAGCCATCTGTATATTATGCTCACATTCTGTTTATAGTAACACCCATCTGTATATATATTCATAGTACATATCTATCTGTAAAATTCTGTTTATAGTAATAGCCATCTGTATATTATGCTCACATTCTGTTTATAGTAACAGCCATCTGTATATATATTCATAGTACATATCTATCTGTAAAATTCTGTTTATAGTAACAGTCATCTGTATATTATATTCAGTACATATCTATCTGTAAAAATTCTGTTTATAGTAATAGCCATCTGTATATTATATTCAGTACATAGCTGTAAATTCTGTTCACAGTAATAGTTATCTGTATATTATATTCATAGGACAAATCTATCTGTAATTTTTTTGTTTATAATAGTATTCAACTCTATATTTATTCAGTACATATCCATGTTCTGCACTTATGGAACCACTGTATATCCTGCACTTGCTGCTATTGCACTTCTGGTTAGACCTAAACTGCATTTCGTTGCCTTGTACCTGTACTTGTGTAATGACAATAAAGTTGAATCTAATCTAATCTAATCTAAAGATAGCCGCTTACAAAAGTAATCTTTTCACATAATGTTCTCTCTCTAAAATGTAAGCGTAAATGTAAATGTCAGCATAATCATATTTGTCTTAACAATTAAAGTCTGTCAGATAAAAGAAGAGCTTATGCTTATGAATATTTATTTATTGATCCTTATTCATTTCATTTCAAATACAGTTTCCGAGTTATTTACATATAAAAACACTTATGCTATACATGATCAAGGCTATCGTATTTAATGGAAACTTATTTTTACCGTTAATAACGTGAGGCAAAAGAATGAGGGATAAACTGAAATTCACAGCATTTCAACACAACATCTGCTCACGTATTTGAAGGCTGCTATCCGATTGTTAAGTCTGACGTCACGCGTGACGTTTAGCCTTTTCCGGGTCCAAACGCTCCTCTCGTCCAGAAATAACGTGGAACCTGTAAATTTATTTACGATCACGTCCTTCTTAGTGAGGCACCCTTGGCGGTCAAAAAGGGTTTAAATTCCTTTAACACCAACAGAGTGGTTAGTGTAGCTCATCACTCAGGTGGCATAATTAAGGGTAGAGACCAGGCATCAATGAAAAAGAAGATTTACGAGGTTGAAGTGAGTTAGCTCGGGACACGGGACACAGCACTGCGGCATTGTAAAAACACTCAATAACAACCAAAACACTAGCGAAAGCGGTAGGTAGGTAGAGAGGACCTGGACTTTGGACCCGGAAAGAGTATCGGAGAGTGGTTATGTCACGACTTAACAACCGAATTGGATCATCGAGGCTAAACGTCATATTACGCGACTACGCATTACTTTACGGAGAGCTTACGATCTACTAGCTACGTTCTGCCTTACGAACAAATGGTGCAACGGAATAAAGTTCAGAGTTAGTTACAAACTAGCTAGTAGTTACTAAGCCTCTAGTGTGGACTTTACGTTCCAATTTAGGAACGAACGGCTGGTGCAACCCTACGCTGGTCTTTAATAACGTTCTCAAAACGTTAGCACAAAAACGTGATTTATACATCTTTAATAGAAACCTTTCCTAAAACATTTTAATTTAGATTTTTTTTGTAAATGTTACTACTTGTTTCAGAATGTTTGTAAAATGATTAAATGAAATGTTCCCTTAACGTTAGCATAACCAAGAAAAGTGTTCATAAATGTTTTGCACATTCAGAGAACATTTAGAAATAATCTTTTCATAACTTATTAGGAACATTCACTAAACATTTTCAGAACATGTTTTAGTCTATAAAAGAAACAGAAGAGATTCATTTTTAAATAAATTTTATTTTATACAGTAATGCTCATTTTCATTGTTATTGTAATATGTTTGCTGGTTCATTAAGCACTTATGAATCTTCTATGGCCCTTTCTGCAGCCTCTCTGAAGTTCAAGCTCTCCAGTGAAAGCAGCAAAGCCGCAGCCCAGAAGGACAGGATCCAACAGCTTCAAAACGAGCTCATCAGGGTGGGTTAATCAAGGCCGGCCTCCTTCAGATCATTTCAAGTTTTTAATAAAAGCTGCAGCAGTGCTCAGAGACCGCGTGTTTCCTTTCTGAAGCTCAAGGGATCCATCGACTGGCATACATTTGTGCTGTTTGCTGGCAGTTAGGAGATGCTGTATCAAATGCATTAATGGTTTCCTCCCAAGATCATTGATTGGATCAGGTCGTTGAATTTGTCTCCAGACTGCATGGCATATTGCTTGTTGTATTTGATACAAAGCTAAAAATACACAAATCTGGCTGGAGACCCCTGGTAATTGAGTTAACTCACTGCATGGACTCATTGGACCTGAGTTTTTAGCTCTTTATTTTGCTTATTGCAGAAGAACGACATTGAGAAAGAGTTTGTCCAGCTGCAAAGAGCACATCAACAGCAGCAGGCGGTGCTAAAAAGATATCAGGTCCGTGACAGTAAAATAACTGTGCTGGAGGATACAGTTCGCCAACAGGAAAAGGTATTTAGCTCTTCTGTACATCAAAACACTGTTTCTGTCATTTTTCGACCACCAAACAATCAAGCTAATAAAACACTAAAACACAGTTTGTTTGAGCATCCTGACCAGAGCATGAGTTTAGGACAAAAGACAAATTCACCCCAAAATTAAAATTCTGTCATAATTTCTCACTCATATGTCATTCTAATAGTGTTATTTTAGTAAATAAAAGGGCATAAAGGTGCCATGAAATGAATCCATGAGACTCAAGTGGTTTAATCCAAGTCCTCTGAGGACATATGATAGCTAACGGGGAAAAAATTATAATTGCTAAATGTTTAATTCTGCTTCGTTTTTTTGGGTGCATTCATGAAAAAATCCCTCCACGCTCTTGGTTGTGGTTGGTTGAACTATTTCTTTACATATCTAGCAAGGATCTAATGTATAATGTGTTGTATTATGTTTTAATTCACTGTGCAGGTCATTGAGAAGATGGAGAAAATATTGGATGCAAAACTGAAGGAAATAAATAAAGAAAATTCAGAGATGAAGAGAACAGCTGTGAAACATAAAGGTGTGCCTTTACACCAGCTTTTAGTGGAAACACACACACAAAAAAACATTTCAGTTATGATTTATTGGTCAGAGCCATGGCTTAGTGTTTGTGGTGCTCATGCTGGAAATTTGGGTTCGAGTCTGTCCTGCGTCATGCCCTAAAAACTGTCTTTATACTCTCTTTATCAATAAAAAGTGTGAAAAGCTTTCCAGAAATTGCCACTGACAAGTAATCGTGCTGTTGTATATAGATAAAGAGGAGCTCAAGAGTAGAGAGATCGAGTCTGTGCTGGCGGCAGAAAACTCTCGACTGCGAGCAGAGCTGGACAGGCAACGTAATCTACCCCCACCTATCATCATTCAACCGCCTGTGCAGGTAAAACCCCAGCTTCCCCTCAAACAGCCATCCCAGACAGCAAACACAGAGATCCGGCCCACATCTGGTACGCGCTGAATCCACATGTACCAGATGTGGCCCGGATCTGGGCCGACACTGTCTGGGATTCTGCACGAATGCTTTAATGTGCACATTTTATTAATGTTTTTGATCTCAGTCCCATCAGCCTTTCTCAGACAGCGAGAAGCTGGACTTATTGACGCAGCTGGCGAGAGCTGAGGGTCGAATCCAGACACTGGAACAACAGGTTTGATCCTTTAACACTGTGAGAAGACGTTTCACTTTGTGTAAATTATTGGTTGGGATGCAGTGATTGGTGCGAGCGCTCTTGACACATTGCGCTGTTGTGCTTATGTGGGTGATTGAGGTTCGAGTCAGGCCAGTGACCTTTCCCATTTGTTCTTTCTTTCCCATATAATTTCCTATATCATCTTGTTACAAAAGAAGCATGTCCTAAAAAATGACATTTATCTGTTCCTGTGTAGCTCAATGGAATGTATGTTTTTGTTTACACAAACACTGGAACAAGACACTTCAGTCGACACAAGAAATTGTAATAAATAATGTTTTTTTGAACACTGCAGTGTTTGTGTTTGTGATATTGGTCATTTGCGCAGCTGAAGGAGAACTCCAGACAATGGGGAAAAGAGAAACAAGACATGTTGACCAGACTCAGTGAATATGAACATGGATTCACTCGAACATCTACCATGATTCTTTTTGATCTGCCCGTGGTGAGTAAATAACTGCTATTTACTTAAACTTATATCTGATATCAATGGTATCATCTATTGAGTCTTCCTTTTTTATTTCCGAACAGAAAAGTGTGTCTGATTCTGTATTGGGACATTCTCGACACAGGCAACTGGAACCTCTGAAGTGATCACGTCTAATCAGAGTTAGTATTTTGCTAAATATTTTTGAAAAAAAACAAGTGTATTTTTAGTATAAAACACATCATAACATTTTTAAATGCCAATTTTCATTTATTCATATTCATTCAAAACTCTTCAGAATATTTGGATATATTTGTTTTTAAAAAAAAATCACATTTATTTAAACATTTTAGTTTTTCTGAAATATTTCAATTTAGTACCAGTCAAAATTTTTTTTTTTTTTACTTTTATTCAAAAAATCTGGAAAATATTAATAATAAAGTCATCAAACACTTTGAACAAACTTGGAGAGTCATAAAAAAAAAGTGTTAAAAATTAAAATGAAATTTTAAATCAGTGTTATTTTAGCATCATTGAGAAACTAATATAGTTTTTATTAATATTTTAAAATAGATATTATGTTTATGTTTTCAATTTTCGTTTTAATTTCAGTTAAAGTTTTAGTAATTTTGTATTGTGTTTTTGTCATTTTTATATTCGTTTTAAAAAAATAAAAATGTCTATTTAGTTTTTATTCATTTTTTATTTCATTTTTGTTTTTATTTTTTAAGTATATCAAGTTAAACTAAATAACAATGAGAATATTGCCGTGGAACAATTTTTTTTTTAATTTAATTTATTTTTATTTTTAATTTCAGTTAAAGTTTTGTAGCGTGTTTTTGTAATTTATATAAGTTTTTATTTATTTTTATAAATATGTCTTCAGTTTTATTTTTATTTTTTAAGTATATCAAGTTAAACTAAATAAAATTGAGAAATGTGGCAACTTTTTAGATTTTATTTTATTTTATTTCAGTTAATGTTTATTTTATTTCAAATACCAAAAATGTTTATTATGGTTTTAGTTTTAGTTTCAGTGATATGAATATGAATATGAATATGAATAACCATATTTTAAATGAACTTTTTTCATTACTCGCCTTCATGTCGTTCCAAACATGACTGATGTTTTTCTTTTTCTTTTTTTTTATGTTGTTTTGAACATTCTTCAAAATATCTTCTTTTATGTTCCAGGTTAGAATGACATGAAGGCGAGTAAATGATGACACAACAATCCCTTTAAGATCATGAGAAACTTAAATTGAGTCTAATCTTTTGACAGGTATTACATCTCAAAGACGGACTGTTCGCCGTCCCTAAAGCTCAGAGTTGCGTCCAGTCCAGTTCAGTCCTCGACATCATTTGCAGCTCTGCTATCTGCTGGCGTTCAGGGGTTTGATGGTTAGTATGATGGGCTTCTCGGGCAGTAAGATGAGCTCAAACGTGCTCCTAACCTCCACCTGCCTCTGCTTCTCAAACCTGAAGTTCTCCAGCATCTATAAAGATGACGAAACGACAAATAAGAAAGAGAATCAGCCCAACGTTATTTAGCCACTTGAGAGGATATGATGTTCCTCGCTTTAGAAATCCACATACATGAATAAGGAAGAGCTGCATCTCTGTCTCGGCGATCCTGCGGCCCAAACACTGGCGTGGGCCGAACCCGAAGCTCAGGCTCTTGAAGTAGTGGGTCTGGGATCTGACCCAGCGAGCGGGACGGTACTGTTCTGGGTGCGGGAAGACCCGATGATCACGACCCATAGCGTACAGACCCAGCTGAACTAAAGTCTGATCCAGACAGACAAGAGAACAGTCGTATTTTGTCCAGTTTGTCATGAAATAATTCAGTAATTCCCTTAAATTCACACTCACCCCTGCTGGAATGTGGTAATTTTGAAGGACGATGTCTTCAGTGATGTATCTTTGTAGACTCACAGCTACGGGATGTAACCTTCAGAAGGAAATATATTATTTTACACACATGGCAAATGCTTGTCACATTTATTATTTTATTTCTGGGTGTTTCTTCACTAATTTGAACAACAAAAAGTTGTAATCGATAAAGCTTAATTGTTGTCAATATTGTTGCTTGTGGTGAAACTGACAACATTGTGATTTGTATAAATATTGACAAATCAATTTCACACATTAAATATTGAAATGGTTTATAATTATATCACTGTAAAAGTATTTTAAAAACAATATTTTTATGATATATATATATATATTTGTGCTGTTAAATCGATTAATCACATCTAACATAAAAGTTTGTATATATATACACACACACATACAGTATGTATACACAGTATACAATATACACACATCGATTAATCGATTTGACAGCACTAGGAGCCTATATATATATACATACATACAGTGCTGGGTAGTAACTGATCATTTGTAATCTGAATTACGTAATCAGAATACAAAAATGAAGAACTTGGATTATATTACATTTTAAAATTCAGTTAGAAAATAATCCATAATTTAATGATTCTCCCCAATTCTTATTTTTAAATTTTCCTTCCTAAAAAAAGCCTATCACTTATAATACTGTATGTTTAGAAAATCTTCTAGATTTGTGGAATTGCACACACCCGCCACTAGTAAAGTGGCTTTAACCTTGAACAAAGAGACTAAATATTTAATAAAAATCAACTCCTGAAAACTTATAGTTGATAAGTTTCCCTATAGTTGAACAGAAAGGTGTTTTATGCCATAATATCTTGGAGTGAACTGTTTGTATACCTTAAAGTTTCCTTCAGGGCTCCTTTAAGCAGAGGAACCATCTTAAGCATCTGCATCACGTCTCCTTTAGAGGCGATACGAGCAGCCGAGATTTCCCCCCGGATCTCCTCCTGCAGGTCCGGGTGTCGGGCCAACTCATAGAGCGTCCACATCAGTGTGATAGACGTCTGACGCACGCACAAACACAGAAAATATCCCAATACATCAACCTTGAAAACATTTAGATTAAACACACTATATATAACCCGGGTTCATATTCTGTAATACCACCCAAAAATGAAAATATATAATAATTTACTCAGTCATGTCATTCTCTCTGTGAAACACAAAAGAAGATGTTTTGAAGATTTTTTTTGTCCATGCAATGAAAGTCAATGGGGTCTAATGTTGTTTGTTTTGGACCCCATTGACTTTCATTGTATGGACAAAAACATTCTTCAAAATAACTTCTTTTGTGATCTGCAGAAGAAAGTCATACAGGTGTGGAATGACGTGGGTGAGTAAATTATGGCATTTTTATTTCTGGATGAACTATTCCTCTAGCGTTGATTATTTATCTTACCGTGTCGACCCCTCCAGCCATCAGCTCCGTGACACTGGCCTTTATGTCCTCGATGGACAGTTTGTCCAGCATTAGAAGACTAGCCAGCACACCAGGGTACTTCTGGCTGGCTTCTGGATCTTTCCTCAACTGTCGGTAGATATTCTGGATACATCGGTCGGCTTTGGAAAAACCACATTGAGGGATGAAAAATCAGTGGAAGTTTCAAGAGGAAAGGCCCCGATATACTTCGAAGAACTGGTGTGATGTAATTTCGAACAGAATCAGGCCAAAGTTACGTTTGTTTCAAGTTCATTTTGGGAGTTCGAAACAGCTTGCCAAAGGGAACTTTTCTGGAAAAGTTCGCTCCGGCTGGTAAACACCTGGTAAATACCATTGGTCCGTGGCGATTACATAATTAGGTGTGGCTCTGATGATTGAGGTGGAAATCTTCTCCGGTTCATTTTTTCTATTCAGTATGTCGAGGTCGGACGTTCGAGAGTAAAAACATGAACACACTGTAGAGCTGCTTTATAGTAGAAAATGAAGTTGTAATTGTAATTGAAAGCGACACTAGCTGCGTTTCCATTCCCCTTCAAATTGCGCAAATTGAAATTGCGAATTGAAAATATGCCCAATGGAAACACGTCAATTTCGCAAAAACTCCCATTTATCGCAAAAAAGTTTTTACGTTCGCATGAGGTGGTTTTTCAGGCAATTCGAAAAAGAAATATTTCGCAAAACTGCAGTTTTTGCGCATTTACAGGTCACCTGACGTAGGTGACGCGGTGAACAGAATACGAGA
Organism: Leuciscus leuciscus; assembly: GCF_965113295.1. Lineage (NCBI taxonomy): Eukaryota > Metazoa > Chordata > Actinopteri > Cypriniformes > Leuciscidae > Leuciscus > Leuciscus leuciscus. Next base: position 13,635,888 of record NC_138724.1, on the reverse strand, counting down.
CAGAGTTCTTTATTAAATTCATATAAGACAAAAGAATTACAGTAATAATGGATTCTAAACCTCAAATAAATGCCACAATCAAGACCTCAGAGCAGATATGAGGGAGAAACACCCAGAAACACCTCATATGTGCCGCTCACAAGTATAATAAGGGTCGTTCCTTCCATTAATGCTTGGAAAACACACATACGTCTCCTTCGATTAATAATAATGGCCAGTGCGGTGGCCGGGATATAGTACATAAACCTACCAACGTCCGTTGCCATGGCAAGATGCGTGGGCAGCATTGGGATGTTTGCTAACAGTATAACGCTGGTCACATATTTTGAAATTCTATGCAAAGAACTTTGCAGTGAGTATATCAGAGCCTGAAGTGTTTCTCGCCATAAAGACCAGCATGGATTGATTTCATCCTATGCAACCAGTGTCGTGTTACCCTGGTTAAAGATGCCGTCCCAGGCCTCCACGTGGTCCTTCCAGATTTTGGCCCCCATGCGGCGGAGCAGGGCCGGAGGAATGAACAGCATGGGCGAGGTGGTCTTGAACATGACGGTGATGCAGTCGATGAAGTGCTGGGCATCTGGATCAATGTAGTCCAACAGCAGACCCAAACGCTCACCGTACAACACAGCACTCACGGCTGAGAGGAACAAACAGGGTTAGCTTTCAGATCCTCTTCACTTCCACACAAGAATGATTATCAATATTTAAAAATGAATATTACCATGTAATAAGAACAATTGGTTACACTTTATTTTAAGGTGTCATTGTTACAGTGTAATTATATATTTAAGTACTAAGTAATATTAAGCAACTACATGTACTTACTATAGGGTTAGGGTAGGATTAGGATTCGGTTGAGGGTTAGTTGCATGTAATTATGCATAATTTACTGTTATTACTATGGTTAGTACATGTAACATATGTAAAAAGGACACTGTAAAATAAAGTGTTGCCGAACAATTATTAAAACAGACAGAAACTGATATATTCTACAAAATTTATACATAAAAATACCTATAAAATTGTAAGTCATTTTGGATAAAATGTAAGGGGAAATGTTTTTAAATTGAGTAAATAATGCTATATAATACTGTGTGTGTGTGTGTGTGTGAGAGAGAGAGAGAGAGAGAGAGAGAGAGAGAGAGAGAGAGAAATAATTGAAAAAAAATTGTTAAACAAATAAACATTAACCAGAAACATTGTATATCCACCGGATACTATATATATATATAGTATATATATTCACATTTCATTGTACAGACAATTATAATAAAATAAGAAAGGTGTGTTTGTTATTGATGGTGTCAAACCTTACATTCCAGTGCGTACTTGAAGAGTTCATGGGACAAATCTGTGGTCCATTCATTTTGTCCACTCCTCTCAATCTTTTTATAGACTCGAGCCACAAAGTCCTGACCGACCTCGTCCAGGAGCGGCACGAAGTTCCCCTGCACCTTTGGAGAAATCACCTCCTTGTTTAGAATGATCCTATTAGATTTCCAGTCCTCTCCATCTCTGCAGGAACAAATCAATATCTTTTACTATTCCAGTAAACGTGGTTGTAGCAGATCTGGAAAGACTCTGCCTACTTTAGCAGGACGCCATATTTGCGGTTCCTGTAGTCCCTGTAGGAGGTCCACGCTTCCACCCGGAGTCTCTTGGGATAATGGCCCTCAGCTTTGAACAGGATAGCAGCATCTTCAGGCTTGATGATGTTCACACTCTCGTAGTATCCAACCTTTTCCCTGAGCAAATGTATTGTGCAGATATAGGCATCATATAATGTTAGAATATGGTTTCACAATGTTCAGGTGTTTTTGCATGATTTTGAGATCCATCTTTTCACACTGAGGACAACTGAGGGACTCAAACACAACTAGTAAAAAAGGTTCAAACATTCCCTGATGCTCCAGAAGGAAACACGATGCTTTAAGAGCCAGGGGGTGAAAACTTTTTGAATTTGAAGATCACGTTCAATTGTACTTAATTTGTTTTCATGGGAAACATGTAAGTATCTTCTGTTGCTTCCCAAGGGCAGTACTAAATAAAATAAAAATTTGATATTTAAACAAAGTAAGAAAGATTTGGACATCTCCATCCTGTTCAAAAGTTTTCACCCCCCGGCTCTAAATGCATCATTCGGCTCAAATATGCAAAAATGCTGGAAAACGGACGAATTTTTGGGACCTGAAGGGTTTTTCTGAAGAACATTGGGCAGTTTAATTGCTCATGACAAACAAGGGCCTCAAGAATAACCATCACAAAACTAAACAAAAACAGTCGTGGATCCTCCAGGTAAACGACACACAGTATTGAGAATCAAGGCTATGTGAAATATTATGTGAAACAAGTTTTTTTTTCTTTTTTTTTTTCTTGTGGACTAAACATCTCTTATGTAAAATATCTTATTCAGGACAGTCCTAAATATAATTTTTTTATGAATCCTCTTATTTTGTTAAAATAACATTGTGCAGATCCTGTAAGGGGTATGTAAACTTTTGAGCATGACTGTACTATTGAAGTCAAATGAGGACCATGTTTGAGAGTGAGTAAATTATGACAAAATTAAAAAATTTGGGTGAACTCTCCCTTTAATATACCTCTTTGATGATGAACAGGGTCACATGAACCCTTCAAGCACAGACTATTATGGAACAATTTCTATATTAAATGTCTTTTTTAGATTTGTTCGGTGGTGTAAAAATGTTTAGGTGGCATAAATGATTGTACAATGAAAAAAGAAATGAGGACAATTTTTATCATTGGGTAAGTAAGTGTGGTGTAACAACATGCAAGTAGCCATTTATTGTCATGACAAAATAAATAAATAAGTCAAGGTCAGTATGGTTTATTATTATTATTATTTTAAATATCCAATATTTTGACCTTTATAAATGCGCCTTTTGTTTAGGTCAAATGGAATAACCCTAGAAAATATTTTTGATATTCATGAGTCAAAAATGTGTGATATTTTGAAAATAAATTTGGAAAAAAAACTGTCTGAAAATATTTTTAAGCTATTTTAGTACTTTTTATGTCATTAAACACATTTCTGTAGTATAAAATTTATGAAATGAACATAAATACAATTATTAAAATTCTTTTTTTTACCACCTTTGACCAATTTCTATGACTTTTCAAGTTGTCTCTTTGATAACTGGGGGAACAAAATAGTAACACTTTATTTTAAGGTGATGAAGTTACACGTTACTACATGTACTATTAATAATACATGTAATTAATATTAATGACAGTGCATTATGCATATTACAAGTAACTAACCCTAAACCTAAACGTAACTCTACATGTAGTTAATTGATATTACTCAGTACTTATTTGAGCAAGTAAAATGTAACTACGTCACCTTAAAATAAAGTGTAACCAAAAAAAGTAATGAAATATCTGAGGGGAAAAAAAGAAAAAATATATATCCCAAAGAAATAGAAATGTGCATGACTGTATTTTTGTTTGTTGAATTTATATGAATCTTTAAGGCCTGGAAATCAAATTTTTCCTGAAATGTACAGATTTTTCATGTCCATGCAATCCTGTATATGGCACCGACTATTAGTTGTAAAAAAATGTGTCGTTTTACCTGTAAATGGGACCAAACATATTGAAATTGTGCACCATAATCCGGTGTATATTCCTGAGGCCATCCATTTTCCAGAAAGTGTAGAGACTCGCCACACCGTTCTTCCACAGTCCAGGAACCTCACTGAAGGGCAGTACGGTAGAGTTGTCCTTTTGGACAGCAGGTACTCGTCCTGCATGGTTCGTCCTGACCTGTGGTAGGTGCTTAAGTGTGGACAGACACTGAGCCAGACGGGCCCTCAGACTCCAGCGGTCCATCACACCCTCTCACTGCCTCTCTCGTATGGAAAGAACAGCTGCTGTGGAAAGCAGCTGTTTGCTTTAATATGACTTCACATGTCAAGGATGATGTAGAAGTGTGCTGAGGACATAAGAGACCACCCCAAATTTTCTGGGACATTCATAAGATGTGGTGCCCCCTACTGGCTATTATTGAGGGCCTTATTGTGATGGACCTCCTGATTACACTTCTATGGGGAAGAGATTTGTCTCATTCTATTTTCTATTCTTTTCAAGTATAAGTAGTTTATTTTTATTTTTATGAATTTATTATTATAATTGTTTTATATGGTTCTTCTGATGGTCTTTCATTTTTGCAAAATGTAATCAAAAGTTTCAATAGTAATAATAAAATATAAATTTTCTAGGACCCCGTTTCCCAAACACACACTCAGTAAAAAGTCTTATCTGGTCATCCTTCAAAAGCACAATGCTTCCTACCTGTAGTTCAACGCCAGGCTTAGTAGAGGGCCACTTTCTTTTTGGTTGCAAAAGAGTTACTTTTCCATTATTCCCAGAAAGTTTGTGCCAAATGTTGTACCCGGCACATTCGTAAATGGAGGGTCAATGGACACACGATCTGTTGGAAGGTCAGCCATTTTTTGAGCCTGTGGTTCTCTTCTAAGTCTTCTGCATGTAACACATTCATGAATGACACAGCAAACACGTCTCTTGCCACCAACTATCCAATAGCCAGCAGCACGCAATGCACCCTCTGTGTAATGTCATCCCTGGTTTTTAGGGTGATGTACCCCAAAGAGAGGCAAATACCAACACTCTTCTCTTTCCATGAGATGGGGAGCTTCTTCAGCATGGTTGTTCCTAAAAACCTTGCCCATAAAAGTAAAGTGCTGTTTCATCTCTGGATTTCTCTATAGATTACATCTCAAGCTTGACAACCTTTTCATGGCTTGACATCTTTAGTTAGGAAGTTTGCACCTCGGAGCTTTGAAAGGCAATGGCGCTACCCAACTGTTGCTTTCGTCTTTCTCCAGCTCTTGTTCCATCATGTGAAGGAACGACAGGTCATTGACAGATGGGGCCACTTTGTTGTCATCACAGGTAACCTTAAATACTTCTTGACCAAACTAAACACCTTTTGTGATTGTAAACAAGTTGATCCACAGAACACATTCCATCGTAATTTCTCCAATCCTTACTGTTGGATAGGCATTGTTATTTTGTGTTAGTGAAGAATGTACTCACAGTGGTAGATTTGTGAATGTCGTTCAGACAACTATCACCCATCCTAGGTCAAGCTACTGTGCATAAGGAGTATCATGAGGACAGTTTACCTGTCCTCGAACCTTATGTACCCTGATAATGTCACGACCCAGAAGAATCATGATAGGAGCATCTGGGTCTAACTCTGGTATGAATGGAGCTTTATGCTTCAAGTGAGAGTGATATAGAGCAGCACTGGGTGTGGGAATCTCTGCCCTATTGTCTGGAATGTTGTTACACTAGCAAACTTGGTAGAGAGAGGACTACCTTTACATCTACAGACTCGATTTGGTAGGTGGATGCTTTTCGACCAATGGTCTTTCTTCTAAGGGTATTCGGAGAATCTGTGCCACTTTCTTTGAAGACATTAAAGAACTCAGAACGAGCTAATGACCTATTGCACTGCTCATCAAGGATCATATAGACTTTCAGTGCTTTCGCAAGCTGGCCTTTGGGATAGACTTTCACCAGGCTGATTTTTGAACATGACTTATTACCAGAGGTGTAAAGTCCAGGTTCAGAAAGTAAAAGTCCTCCTCAGTATTTTGTTCCAATCACCTGGATTTGCTAATTAGCACAGTTTTTCAGCCAGGAGATGGAGATTAAATCAGCTGGCTGAGTTCATGGGTGGAATAAACATATGGCAGGACTTTTACTTTCTGACCCCTGGACTTTACACCTCTGCTTATTACTAAGGTCTCCTCTGCAAACCTTAGCACAATGAGCTTCCACTTCTGTCGGTGGCGTGGGAACTTCCTCCCCGCCGTGCTGGGATGAGGAGGCTGCTCCTTGAGCTTTTGGAGTGAGGTCTGGGTGTAGTGCAGACATGTGTTTCTCACTTCTACACTCAGGACATTTGGTCACAAATCTGCAGTTCTTAGCTGTGTGTTTTGTGGCTAAGCAACACTTGAAGCAGATTCTCTTTTCTTTCAAAAATGCAAAACGTTCCTCCAAAGGCTTCTCACGGAAGGAACGGCATTTCCTTAGTAAGTGAGGTCTTTTGTGAATGGGACAAAGTCTCTCAGCATCCTCAGTTTTCAGTTCATCTTTATCAGTGTCAAAATAAACAGGGGAAGACACATGTATCTTGTTAACTGAGACTTCTCTTGATTTGCTTGGCTTCCATCTAGCCTTGTCTGCTTTATGAAGTGTATCTGTTTGATTGAAAACATTTTAACGCCGAGTCATTCCTTATTCTAGCTTGTTGACTTGTAAGGTCAACCAAGAACTTAAAGGGGGGAAGTGAAACACCATACCTCTCTTTGTAACCAGATCATTTGTGACAGGAAAAGTGCTCTTTCGATAACCTCTGGAGCACCGTAACACTCTTCCAGTCTAGTCCATATCATGTCAAGACCTCTCAATGACTGATTAATGTGTACTGACCTCATGTGTTTAGCGTGTTTCTTTTCCCAACCAAGAAGTACATTTCTTCACTAGATGTCAAGTTCAAACCACTAAAAGACCGCTGCCAGGCTCTGAAGCTTTCTGGTTGGTCACTGAAGTGTATTAAACCAGTGTTAGCAAGTTCAAGCCGAGCAAAATATCTGACAAAGTCTGAAATGTCTAACTTTTCTTGTTGGGAAGGTTAAGTTGCCATTGTGAGAGGTGGCGTGCTGCTTTAGGTGAAACTGGTGTGCCTTCTGCGCTGGTTATTATCTGGAGTGTTACCAGAAGGATGATTCACACCTGGTGAGAATTGTGATGGTTGAGCAGAATCTTTTCTTGGTCGCATGTGGTAAAATTCAGTGTCATCTGAGCAATTCTCTTGAAACATGGCTCTGCTTTTGATGCTAATTCTGTGACTGCATGTAGATTCATCTGTTCAACGTATTCACATGCAATGCATCAACAGGAGCTGTTTCCAGTGGACGATCATGTTTACTATGGACGCTGGTGTCAACAGCTGCTTCTAGAGCCTCTGCTTCGGCTGCAGCAGTTTCTCTCAGAACATTTTAGCCATTTTTGCCTCCAATTTGTCTTTCTCCATCTTTATTCTTTCCTCCTCATCTCATGTTTCAATATGCATCGGCACAAATGACTTTATTTGAATGCTTCATTGATGATACTGAGCTGTAATCTCCCTTTAGTAGTGTGCAGAAAGAGCCTTGAAAACTCATTCAAGTGACCAAATATATATACACCAAAATGCTATAGTGGAATAACCTTGTTGTAAAGTTTTCTGTATAAACAGTTGCGCAAGGGCACCAAATATATGGGGGTCAAAGGTCGAGAGACAGTCAGCCTTGGACAAGACAACGAATCAGCCTATAAACACAAACCTCAAGGATGTTGCAAAGTGTGTGTGCAATAATCCAAGACTCACCGGATTAGCAGAATATACATTTATTGGAAAATATATTTCTGTAATGTCAAGACAAGTCAGTCATAAATAGATTTCGAATCAACAGTTTATTGGGTAAATACACACATTGAAATGGTTGGGTCACATAATACTCCACACTTTTATAAATAATTAAACAACAAAAACAACATTGACACACCAGGAAGTGAAAGCATATAATTAAAAATATAATTAAAGCCCTGAAGCTATTTAAACATTCACAGTGTAAACCTTAAATTATTTACAAAGGCCTTTGATCAATTGAAATAACTACAAACGAAAGCGTTATAAATCATGTCATGTTGTCTTGAGGTGTTTGATGAGTGTCTCCAGCTTCATGGCCGTGTTCAGATCTCCCTGTACTCTCAGTCTGCCGCTGCTGTATGCGGCGAACGGTCGCAGGACGCCCTGGAACATGGCCAGCAGATCCTGCTCGCTCATGCACAGAGAAACATCCGGCTCTCCCGGCAGGACGCCCGCACCACACGCTCCACGTCCTGAACACAGACACAGTAAACCGCTGAGGCAGCATTCAGGGGATTTCACTACAATGCACAAACGGTCTAGAGACCATTCCCAAACGGGGCAGTACATAATCTTAATACATGGTTATCAATTTTCTCTGCATGTAATCATATACTTTTAATAGTAGAGTAGGGCTCGAGAGATTATGGATGATGTTGGTCTTAATTTTTGGTGTTAGAACTTTTTTATACTGTGGATTAAAGCACAGTGTAAAAAATGCATTTCTTATAGGCAACCAGATATTCACCATTCAATAATCTTACCTTGATGTTTCATGTAGTAGCACATCTTTATTTTAGCATTATAGTTTTATTAATAGCTTTTATTTTTAGTTTCATGTTTAGTAGTTTCGTTATGTGCTTTTATCCTTTTATTCGTTTTTTTTTTAATACATTTTTTATTTCAGTTATTATAATTTTACTGCTTTAACTTCAGTTTAATGCCAAGGCAACTTTCCTACGTTTAGTTTATTTTAAGTTTTTCAACTAATATATATATATTTTACTTGATTTCAGCTGTATTTCAATTTACAGAAATGTTTTTTTTAATACTTTTAGTTTTAGTTCTGACCTCTGACTTATTGTTTTTTCCCCCTCATTTTTAATGGCTAATAGCAGAGTCCCAGCAAACACAGAATGTCCCCCTAACATTAGTATTTGGTTCCCGTTTGGTTTATTGTGATATGGATCACAATACCTGGTCAAAACCTGGAATAACTTTAACCGTGCGTTTCCCTGAAAACATTTGCACACCTTAGAAAGTTTGTCAACCAATCAGATTCAAGCATTCAACACCCCCATAGTATAATTACTTATAATTAATATAGATATGAGAGTAAATATAATTTTGGAAAGATTTGACATCTAAATGAAAATAACGATGCTAATTGAGAAGAAACAAAAGAAGCATGTCATGCTAAAGTGTACAATTCAGTGGTAAGAAATAAATGTACTGATATCCTACTTCAAGTCAAATAATTGTTTATTAATTTTTTTTAATCTATATTTTAAAAACCATAGATTGTGTTGATGTCATTGTCTGCATACCCCTTGAAATCTAGTAAATTTTACATATTAATGGACAAATTGAATCTTATTTAATCTTCCATAAGATGTATGATGTGCTCGGATTATTTTGATAAATTAAGCAATAAATAAAAACATGATATGTTTTTTTTTTAATACTGATTATAAGCATCCACATAATACTGTTTTATTTATGATTAAAGATTAAAGAATATGTAAGAATAAACATGATGAACTGAGGGTAGGGGACCGTTAGACTAACGTTAGGGCAACGTTAGAAAAATGCTCTACAAACCAAAAACGAATGTTCTATTTCTGTTAAGAAAACTTTCCTGGTTAACCAAAAATAAACCTTAAAAAAAATTGGGGAACCAAAAATTGTTAGCTGGGGTAACAGAAATAAGCTATAGTAGAAAGGATTTCCGAGATGTTGCAAGCTATGCCCGAACCCAAATCACCCAAATGAGCTCCATCACTAAGCCATGGCTCCGTCCTGATATTGTTCCTAGGATCATAATACCAATAGCGGGCACTACACCAGGTGTAGGCAGTGAAATGGCATTGGTAAACAGGCTTTTTTTGGTTTATATAATAGCGTTCTCTCACACACAGTCTCAATCTTACCTTGAGTCAGGTCCATATAATAGCTGTTGGTCTGTCCAGAGTCAGTGGTGATCTGAAAGTGGTAACAGGCTCCCACCTGATGAACCAGCTCCTCTGACAGCACAGATCGGACCACATCCATCAGTCCATCCACACTGCTGACACTCGCAGCTGAAACTGAACGCAGCTCGTCTGCAAAGCTCACTGTATCTGGAAGGAACCACAACATTTATTATGATGGCTTGAAAACATTTCATCATAGGTCAATTTACATTTAATATTAGTCTCTTATATTCTGTCTGTCAGTCTAGCAACAACTCACAACACCTTACCAACAGCATTGCAACCAGTTAGAACACCTTGGTAACAGCCTGGCAACCACTCATAACACCTTACCAACAGCATTGCAACCAGTAAGAACACCTTGGTAACAGCCTGGCAACCACTGATAACACCTTACCAACAGCATTGCAACCAGTTAGAACACCTTGGTAACAGCCTGGCAACCACTCATAACACCTTACCAACAGCATTGCAACCAGTTAGAACACCTTGGTAACAGCCTGGCAACCACTCATAACACCTTACCAACAGCATTGCAACCAGTAAGAACACCTTGGTAACAGCCTGGCAACCACTCATAACACCTTACTAACAGCATTGCAACCAGTAAGAAGAACCCTTTAGCGAACAGTCTATCAACTTCATTAAAGCACAATAGCAACTGTTAAGGAGTCCCCAAAGTGTCTCAAAACATTCCCTAGATAGCCTAGACACACACAACTTCTATAAGCTTCCACATGAAAAGTATTTAACTACATAAGATGAGTTTGACATTAACTTTTTTGCTCACCAGCAGCTGAGGCTAGAGGTTTTCCAAAGATACAGCATTTTCACTGGCCACAATTTTGACATCGAAACCATGGGAAAAAGCTGCCATATAGATATAAAAAATATGCTCTCATAATTTGGCAGCGGGTATATTAGGCTGCTGTCACTTTAAGATCTGACGCACGGAGCCATTTTACTGTTACACATGCGTTTTCTTTCTCAACTGTTTACATTCACTTAAAAAAAAATACAGTAACTGACTGTGTTTGCGTGAATAATCGGCAAGACCGGCATTTTGACATTATTTTGTGTGTATTTGATTGTTTAAGCTCAAAAAGCAGCGAAAAACAGCTCAATTTAGTACTGAGAGGCGGCTGAGTAAATGTATGTGCAATACGCGCAATCCCTCAGCGACGATCAAACCCAGTAATATTCATCCGGAGCAAATGAAACGAGTGAGTGAAGGGAGGCGGGTATGTGTGTAACTCGCTGTTGGAGAGATGAGAGAGCGAGAAAGTGCAGCTGGTCTCGTGTATCAGTTCTGTAGAAAATGAGTATTGGAAGCGTTTCAGATATTTCAGTATTGATGTGTATCGAAAAATCTATATTTTTGACAACACTACATTGCACTTAGGTTACTATTTCAGATGCCTTTTTAAAAGACTACACCTGAAAAATGTATTATATGCAATTCAACCCGCCAAAGTGACTGCGTTACACACGGCACTGCTGAAATCAACCCGCATTTGGCGGGTTGGCGGGTGTTAATGTCAAGATATTTTTTTAATCGCTCTGTATTTTCCTGAATATGTGGAGGGCTCTAACATCACCTTGACTGCATTGAGGCGCAGCCGTCTGGCTCTGGCTCTGGCTCAGGAAGTGCATTGCGAGCTGCTGTATGGGTCCGGTGAGACCTTCCAGCCCCGGGACAGAGGGGGGCATAATTAAAGGCCCCGAGTGACCACCGTCTGGTTCCCGGAGCACCCCCTCCAGGATCAGCTCCACACGGTCCACCTCCAGCCCCCATGGCTTGGTCATCTCGTTCATATCCATCTGCATCACACAAGCAAAAAATATTAATCTTGGGGGAAAAAATCACGGAATTCAGAAAACAGAATGTAATATTTCTCACCCCGAGATGTTCCCCTAGTTTGATTCTCTCTGTCTGTATCTCCCTCAGGGTCTTTTTGCTCAAGTTCTGCATCATGGCGTTGTGTGCAGTGAGACGGGTGGAGGCGTTCAGATCCTGCACGGCCACCACTGACATCACCGGACTCCAGATCCGGAACTGGATATCCGCTCCAACTGACACCAGACCACCGTCTTTGGTGGTTACCTTTTGGTGGAAAAATTGTGGGAATGTCAAAAATAATACTTGGTATACAAAGATACGTTTTTAAAAAGCACTGTTATTTCATCGCACCTTGCATGGTGGGACGTTAAAGGCTCTGGTCCGCAGGTCAACTTTCTGCCACTGATCAATCAAGGGCAGAACCAGAACCACTCCTGGACCTTTAGGAGGACGGATCCGACCCAGACGAAAAACAACTATCCTCTCATAGTTTGGTACAACCTAAAAATAATACTGTACATGTAATAAGTGCTTAATGAAGACTAAAACTCTGATAATAACGTGCTTAGATCGAACTGACCTTTAGGACAAACCATCCAGATATGGGAAAAGTTATGAAAGTAACTAGGAAAACCAGGAACGTAACGATCAGGTTGCAAATCCAGGACAACAATCCTTGAGATTTATCTGAAATAAGAATTATATAGATATATAAGTTATATATAATATGTAATAATTATATTTAATCATTAGTGCTGTCAAATCGATTATTAATGGTTAATCACATTTAACATAAGTTTGTAAATATATATATATATATATATATATATATATATATATATATATATATATATATATATGTGTGTGTGTGTGTGTGTACATACACACACATAAACATATGTATGTAAGATGAGATTAATCGATTTGACAGCACACATACATATAGTATATAATATATTTACAAAATTTTATGATAGATGCGATTCATCATGCTTAATTGATGACAGCACTAATAATAATTTGTTGTTATCATATAATAAATAAAAATATATACATATCATTATAGTAAAGTTACATATTTAAATCATGGTGTAGCCTATATATATATATATGCAACATTATGCAGTGTTACTATCAAAATAATATTGATTATTTGCACTGTAGTAACGTTAACTATAACGTAACCTTACCTGTGAAGTCGTTTTGAGAGACTTTAGGGACATAATCGAATGAATGTCCTCTCTGGTCATGATTGTGAGTGAATTGAGCATAAGATGAAAACAATCCAGGAGTGTCACTGTACAACTGATCTTTCTGCGACAGACACTGATACTCATAACCCGGAGACTTCCCGAACATTGTCATGCCGTGTCAGAATAGATCTCGCTCCCTCCGTGATGACTATGATTGTTTATTATTGTTAGAAAAAAGTTTTTATTTTATTTTTAAGCTCAGTGTATGGATGGACCATAGACTGTAAAAAAAGATGGACAGTCAAAACAAGAAGCACTTCCGCGTTTTGCGACGTCTTACATGACGTCATGTGTTGATTGGGTGGCAACGCAACAGCGCCCTCTATAGTAACGGAAGTGATATGCATCATGTTTGGAAAGGTATGATTTTTTTTATTATTCGTATGGAAAATTGCATTATTTTCAATATGAATTATAGTGTTTCCCCTTTTTTCCAAACGAGCCTAACTGCGTTTAAGATTATGGAAGGCAGTTTGACTGAATGAGCTGACAAAATCCCTTCACGTTCTCATATTCAGAGACTTCGAGATAAAGTTTGGTATTTTAATGAGACGTGGTATTACAAGAATATGGAAAGAGCTGTTTTCATTCGCTGCATTCTTTTCCTCCTGATTCTTGTGAATGCTTTGTGGCAGATTGATTACCAATAACCACAGTTTTACTACAAATACCATAATGCTTGTGGTCGGTGGTTGGTAGCCTACTAATTTGTTACTGTATTGCTTTTACAATTTTAAATGTCCTTTTAATCTTTTAACCTTTGAGGGTCGTCGTGTGAGAATAATATCATCACATAGTACCCCGTTTTTGAAAATGCTTAATATTGCGTTCATAGAGTGAACCTTTCGCTGATCGTTTACTGTTTAAAGTCACTTCCATAAATCGAACAAAGCCAACCCCAAAAATAGGCAACACTCAGAGAGCAATAGATAGATAGATAGATAGATAGATAGATAGATAGATAGATTGATTGATTGATTGATTGATTCCAGGTTTCAAGAAATTAAAAAATCAAGAAGATCATTAATACATTTTATTTATAAGTCCTACAAATATGAGACATATCTTCAAACTTTTACCAATTAACAATTTATTTCACACTTTAATTTCAAACTGATCATCGAACATATTCTAAATAATCTTGAATTATAATGGCCTTGGAAGGCAATTTGCATTATATACATAACCAGGCTGTGTCACATAATTAAGATGCATAGACTTATTAGCATTATTATGAGTATAAAAGCTACAGTAACACAGATAAAAAGAGACATAAAATAAGACATAATGAGAACAAATAAGCAACCTATGCAAAATAATAAATACATTTGTGTGTTTTTCTTTCTTTTTTTCTTTTTTTTGCATTCACGCAGATTCATTGGCATAGTATTGTAACTAGCATGGCAGTAAAGCAAAGCACCTGAAGTCTAGAGGATTTTGTTCCTCTACAAACTGTCTTTCAGAAAGGCTCCTCAGTTTTTGAACATGTCACACAGCAGTTTCTCCATGGGCGTGTTCCCGATGGTTCTTTGGAAGAAAAGGTGCTCGATTCTTTCTGAACTCACAAAGTGAAGGGATGGAAGGAGAAGTAATAGTCTGCCAAACCTAAAGACAGAGAGATTCATAAAAATAATTTGTGTTAGTTGTGTCCTCTCTCAAAAATACTTTTTAACTTCTTTATGCAAATGTGTGTTTGTGCGTGTGTGTGTGTGTGTGTGTGTGTGTGTGTGTGTGTGTGTGTGTGTGTGTGTGTGTGTGTGTGTGTGTGTGTGTGTGTGTGTGTGTGTGTGTGTGTGTGTGTATTTGCTCACCTGGCGACTTGACTGGGGTAAAGTGTGTGGATATGTTGAGCTAGCAGCACTTGGGACTGATCTTGTAGATTCTCCACCTGTTCTGGGTCTTTAAGTCCTCGTGTTTCTGTTACAGAATGCATAGATTACTCACTCAGAACACCAACTTAGTTTTTGTTTGCTATCATTAATGCCCCCTTGTGGCAAGAAGAGGGAAAAACCTACCTGGTTTAAACAAAACAATTGCTTTCAAGCATGCAAACTCAGTTGGATCCACTTGCAGGGGCTTGAAGCGGCTAAACACTTCTTGAAGGACCCTCAGGTCGGAGGCGGAGGGGCTTCCCTTGCCCTGTCCTGGGGGTGAGAGGTCAGGTAGGGACAGCAGGGGGCAGTTGTCCAGAGGTAGCGACCACTGAATTGCACAAAGTAGAAACAGCTCACTCCATGCTTCCTCAAGTAGAATCACCTAAAATCACAAAAATGGTGGGTTAAAACTTGCAGTTATGGATGGTGAGAGATTGTTAGGGTGATTATTTAACAATATTTGTTATTTTGATTGGCACTGGCAGATAATTGTACCTGCCGATTAATATACCGTGTGTCTGAAAATAGCTTACATTGTCGGCAAGAAACAGTAAGGTAAGAAACAATAGTGCACCTGACTCTCACCTGGTCTCTGAAAGGTAGATGTGAAAACACTGGCAAATTCTTGGCCCATTTAACAGACATGAAGAGTAGGCGGGCTGAAGTCTCATATACACTCTCAGGGCCGCGCGAGGGGTAGAGAGCACTGCCGTACTCCGGAGAACTCCTTTCCGGTTCATTACTGGTCACGTCAATGTTCTCATCCACTGTAAACACAGTTACATACAACATTTTGAACTGATAAAATGTGGATAGAGAGTTATAAGCTTGTTGAAAAGGTCAGCTTAGACCAACATAAACTTATAAACTTGCACTACAGTATTTAGGGTTGGTCTTGCTGGTAGACCAGCGTAGCCGTGTCCAAAACATAAGGCAGTACTGTCTCGCTGCCTAGTCAGTCAATGACTTAACATGTATCATTTTGTATATTAAGGTACCTTGTACATTGTCAGAATTCCCTTTGTTTTTTGTTTTTTTTACCTTTAGAGGTACAACAGTTTGTCACACTGGGGCAGTGTCCATAAAGGGACACCTTTGTACCTTATATACCCCTAAAAGTGGCATATTAGTACCTTAGTACTAGTAAGTTAAGTTACTACTATAAACCTTTTAGCGGCAAATAAGGTACAAAGTTGTCCCTTTTAGGATGCTGCCTCAGTGACAAGTTGGCCCCTAAAGGTACCATTTTTGCACATTTTTCTGATAGTGTAAAAAGGTTTCAAACTGCCTTCCAAAGCACCATAAAGTCACAAAGATCTAGAACAAATTCAAAGTTCAAAGTGAGCTTTTACTTTAAGTGAGTTTTACTTTGTTGCCATCCTATTTCCGAACTTTCGGACATGGTGCTCATTAACAAAACAGAGCTAGTGATGCTGGTTGACCAAGGCGGTCTCATTCCTTACCATCCTCTGGTTCTAGCTTGGCGCAGGTCTCGGCCGTCATCAGACTGGCCATGAAGCGATGTCCGTTCTTGGGGCTGTTGGAGTGGTGGATAGCATCTGTGGAGCTGATGCTGGAGCTGATGGAGGAGCCCAGCAGTGGGCGGTTGATCACAGAGCAGGTGGATGAGGAAGTGGGCTCCAAGGTGGTGGCGAGGTGCTCCTTGTCTTTATCCACATCCAGTGAGTCTAACCTGACTTGAGCGGTGCTGCGGGGCTGACGCTCATTCTGAACAGCTGACAGGAGATGGATGGAAAGGTTTAGAAAGCGGAGACAATAGAGGAATAAGTCGAAAAGAAGAGGATGCCTTTAAAAGTTGACTCACCATCCTTGTTCATGCCAGCTTGAAGGCATTTCTTTAAGCGACAAGCCTGGCACTGATTCCGATGGGCTTTATCCACAGGACACATGCCTGTACCAGCTTGACATCTGTAAATTTCAATATCAGTTTCTTAGTTTATGTTATTGCACTGGTTTTAAAGAACATTCTACCTTCAATCTTCTCTGCTCCCAACTTTGAATATGTAAGGTGTTTTCTCACCTGTAGATGAGTCTGCGCCTCACACTGCGCTTGAAAAAGCCACTGCAACCATTGCAAGCATATATCCCGTAGTGTTTCCCACTGCTGGTGTCCGAACACACTTTACAAAGAAGTCCCGAGTTCAGGATCTTGCCAGGAGCGGGGCTTTTACCTGGGAAATCAAGGAAACAACTATTTGTTATTCCATGTCGCAATCACTTATTCCCAATCCAATCATTAGGAAAAAGTAATCACTAGACAGTGTTTTCTTAGTGTTTCAACTGCCAGTTCATACTTGTTGAGGTATAGGGCAAAGTGTCCAGATTTTGTCTACATAAACCTTGCTTTTAAGAATATAGTGTTTTAGGACTTTCGTTGAAATATTAAAACTGAATTTCAAAAATACCAAAAGTTTGAAAGTTTATTGATTGCAAGAGTCTTTGCCACTTGTTGCATGTCCACTTCAAACTAAATTGAAGAAGCAGTTACTCACCCTCTTGACTGTCATCTGAGTTGCTCCTGGAAGATTCTGATGGTGATACAAATTGTACCATCGACATTTCTGACATTGGATCCTCCATTCAATGTACTGGTGAAGTTCACACAAGCTGTTTCTGAAGTGTACCCTAAGAAGGATCTGTTTTTTTAGGTCAAAATATCTGTCCCAGGTGAATTAATTGGAATCCTAGAGGGTCCTTAAAAAGATCCGTCCAGCCTTGAGACTGTTCGATGTTTCTTCAAGTTCCTTCAAGGACTCTATCCTGGTCCGTTCTTTACTCTGAGTATCTCTGTGCTGTAGAACTTCTTGTCTGTTGCGTTTGTAAAGTGCAGTGTGGTCTGTCACCTCCTCCTGGTGAGTCTAGCGATGCCGGACAGTGAGTGACTCTGAGGCTACCGTGGGCTCCCTAAAGGAAGACAGAGGGATTAGCAGCAAGCGCTGTGTAAGCAAGTGCCTATTTGTCATCCTCTTAATCTTTACTGTCCATCTATGGGGTGGATCAATCAGTCACACTCAGTATTAGCTCCATCCACAACAAGTGTGGATAGAAACGAATAAACAAAAGGATTGGGGTTGAGTCATAACTCTCCATCTAGCTCTCTTTCATGCTCTCATCTCTTCTCTTTTGAGGTTTTCCCTCAAAATTCATGAATGAAGACTTTGTTAGCATCACACCAAAACTTTCAGTGGTTAGCTATTGATTGATATTTTTTTTATGTGGTGATTTGGCTATCAGTGGTTTCTAAGTTTCAGGAATCAATATTGATTTCATGGGTCAACACCTGTTTTTGATATGATCGGTGATCCAAATACACATTGACATTTTTAACTACACAGGGCATGAGATATGAAGGAATGCTAATGTCTATCTGTACCTACAAATTTTGATGTGTAACTACAATCGCTCTTTCTTTCTTTAAAAAAAAAAAGAATCATATTTCTTATGTACAGTGCTCAGGCTGTAGGGAGCATCTGCTAGGGGATTCTTCCCTAAAGTTTTATGGTATTTCATCATTGTTTAATCCTCAACTGTCCACCATTAACGATGAGGCAATGCTAATCTCTATTGGCTCGAGTTAGTCAAATCTGCTGGATTTAAATCTTGTTTTTACTCAAAAAAATGATGTCCAACAATGATTGACTGTGGCATGTTTGCCTATAAGGACACTGAAATTCAAATAACATTTTTATGACGTCATGATGTTTACAAAATGTTTGTTCAACATCAATATTTTAGGCTAACATTTACATGAATTTATTAAGGAAAGTATGTTTTTGTTGCTCACTTTTTTTTACTTTTTTTTTTACATTACTTTTCAACTTTCTTAAATAGTCATGGTGTAACAATATTTCAAATCAAAATTTCAAAATTGTCCATTTCAAAAGATGCAATATTTTTTTTTATATTACTGTAGTATATATTATATGTTTCTATGCACACTTGAACCTTAATTTTTTTTGTTCATATTTGTATTATTTATTTATTTATGCCGTTTTTTATTTAAAGTTTTTGCATACTTACAACATTGATATGAACTTATTTTCATTTTCATTTGGGTTATATTATCATGTTTAATTTACATAAACAATAAATGAATGTTAAACATTATAAAATAAATGTAATAAGATATGTTTTGTATTTTTTACTGTATAATGTACCATGTACATTGCACATTTATATTACTTTACATTTTTATACATATTTTAATTTAAATATTATTATAAAATAAATACACACATGCATAATATTTTATTAAAATATTTAGTTTTGCATGCCGTATAGCATGTCACACTGCAGAAAACTGTCCATTCTTTCTTCATGAGTCATACAGTATTTACACTATGAACCAAATTGTCTTTTTATGACCAAACCACTACTCTCAGATCAACAAATATTAACTCTCTCTAACTTTCAGAGCACAAACACGCATCACCTCAGCAGAAGTCCTGTCTGCTCCTGTACCCCCGTTAGCATCCGCTAGCACCCACTTCAAATCAGCTAAGCGGCTTAGCCTACCATAAAACGTGTTCTCTCAAGATAACAAAGACCTCAAATGAAAAGAGGGGGAGCAGGGAAAGAAAACAATTAGCCGCTTGTGAGGCTGTGGGAGCCGCGCGGGCCCCGACAACGACACCGGTGCCATATGGTGGCTGCTCTCTGGATCCAGCTCTGCCTAATTAGTGACCCCTGTGTGATTTACTGGTAATTAGAGGGCTGAAGTCAGTGATTTGCTTTTTTCTTTTGATTTGTGTATCTATCTTATTAAAGTCTTAAGCACTGCAAGGTCACACACAAAAGCCAGACAGCAGCACATGCCATCTTAAACCCATCTCCCCACCACGGCGAAGGGTCTGTCATTGGAGCCACAAGCACAACAGGTGGTCAAATTGCTCATAAACATGTAACCACAATCAAGTGACCTTTTAATTGCAAAAAGCTTTGTTTTGTTTTAACCTACAGGACTGTTGACACACAACAATAGATTTGAAGAAGTTTAACACGCCTTATCTTGACTCGGTTGATGTAACTCTTCTCTAATTGGTTTGTTTAAACTCAAAAGATGAATAAGCGGCAGACAGCGTGTAGTGTAGTCTGATGAGGAGATGATCTCTGTGAACCAAGAATCCTCCTTAATACTCCGTTGGCATTAAACTGGTGTCTTAGTCCCACTGACAGAGCCCTCTCTGTTGACCTAAACGACTGTGTAAAAAGATTACGGCTCCTCGATTAGGTTGGGGTCTTCTTGGGGAGCAGACGGAGCCATTTGAACTCTGAACTGGAGACTTTAAATTTGTTCTGTCTCACGAAGGCCTTGAAACATAGACCTAAGTGAACAACAATCTCACACCTTTTTGCACATTTTTGTGTAATTTTGATTTACTGTCATATTTGGCGTCAATTAGGTGTGTTTAGCAGATGTGGGTTGTTGCGATTACGGAGCGAAACAGTAACTGTGGAAGTGATTCCGCTGAATGAAATGACATGGTTGCCAAAATTACTAGACAATACTGTTTTGTGTGTGAATAAAGAATGTCTGGAGATGGATGGTAGCTCATAATAATATACACATATATAATACACCTGAACTTTGCTGGAAGGATTTCCAGGAACAGGATTGGGCACCCCTGGTTTAGGCAATAAGGCACTCATGGCCATAAAAAATTTTTTGTGAATCTAGTCACAACAAAAATAAATAAATAAATAAATAAATATGATCAAATATAAAAATATTTAACTGAATAAAACAAGTTGTCTGTAAAAAATTATAATACTGACACAATATATTTTTCTTCCATTTGTTCAAATATAATTAAGTGAAATTTATTTATTTATTTATTTTTTCGATCTTATATAAACATCATTCTTATTTAGGCTAATGATTGTTGGGAAGGAACAACCAATCAGATCAGTGGTTACTACAATACATCAGTCACTCTCAGCTGCTGATGAGCCGATCGATCGCACTACCGCATGGGTTCTCCAGTTCTCCATATGGACTGAACAACTTTTGCATGGTTGAAGTGGATTTGTTTAAGTTGTGCGTCTATGATAAAATGTAAGTCCTTTAATGAGTGTTTTCTAGACAACATGAGTTTGTTAGACCGTGAAGTGACCACTATCCTAGCATCTAGCCTAAGATGTTCAGTTAATATGTAGGCTATACTGTATATTTAAAATGTATTTGAGTTCAGCATAATAATGATCATTGATTGATGCATCCTGTATGTATAAATGTATATGTTTGAATAGTGTAGGCCTATAGATTCGTTCTGTAATAATTGTATATCGTTGTAAGCTGGATTGTATGATGAATCAGCAAAGATACAAAAGAATTTCATGTAATCATATAATGTTATCATATAAACATTTCATATAATGGACAGTCATCAGGATAAATGCAGGTTATTGTTAATAATGATGGAAGTGTTTGATACTGGCTAAATATTGTTAACGGTTTTAGACCACACAAACATACACCTGTTTGTACAGTTACCTCACATATCATTTCTGAGAAGATATTTCCAAGCAATGCCCCGTGGTCTGACTGTGCTGTTCATTTGTGCTGATTATTCATGCTGGACTTAATTAAAAACTGTTACTTCTGATTCCTGCCTTGTTCTGACAGACAAATCAGTGCGAGCACAGTGACCCTGAACCAGTGCAATAAGTAAACCAAATCTGGTCCTTTGAGCCGGATGATTGTGCTTACACTGGACCTGAATGAATGAATATCAGTCTCAAGGTGCATGTCCTATACATTCAGTCCACCATCCAGCCTACTTGGAAGAATTTGAAGTTCAGTATCCAAATCTAAACTAGAGCTTCTGTGGCAGCACAGCAGTCACATGGGCGAGAAGATTACCAGCACAGTGATATAAGGATGGCACACTGGCACCGTTTCAGCCACCATTGTACAGATGAGGGACCTGGTAGCCGAACACCTGATTTGTTAGATGCAAGAGTCCCAGAAATAGAGCCCTGGTGTCTCATAAAATATCAGTGGAGTGAGAGAGACGAGTATTCTCCACATTGGAGACTTATTCCATACCTCTGGAATCCAGGGAAATATTGCATAACCTTGAAACAGAGAACAGCCAGCGCCATCAATGACAGCAAACAATGAAGGAGGAAATCAGACAACTGGAGATCCAGAAAGGTATAGAGATACTAAAGAGAAACCAGCCAAGTTCAGCTTCTCCACTTCCTAACACCTCCATTACCCTCACCTAGAACTGTCTACAGAGAATCAGAGAAATATGTTCAAAAACCAGCCCCTCGAGTCTATCCAATACCAGCCCCATGCAGACTTCCTACCTCACAGAGTAAAGAACATATTAATGCTACAGATATTGAGACTCACGTTTCTCCATCCCCAGCCCAGAGTCATTACCCAGACAGCTTTACTAGTAACTCGTATTCCTTCAAACACACTTGAACCCTTCAGAAACCAACAGGTCTCATGGCAGGTGGAGACGGAAACTCTTTTAACTTCTTCTCCACAGCCAACCATACCTGATTTCATCCATCGAGACCCAAGTGAATTTGCCCGCTTTAGGTTAGCTTTGTGTTACTTGTTGCCAGAAGATGCAACTAAATTGTTCAAATATCAGGTGCTAGTTGATCACTTGAAATTAATGGAGGCACGCCTGATAGCAGGCTCGTTCCTGAACTTACCCCATATTCAGACATCATGGTGGCGTTAACTGGGAGACATGGGCTCCTCATCACCTGGCTCTAAACAAGACAGCAGCTGTTATAGACTCCCCAGATATTCAGCCTGGTGACACAGTGAGCTTTGAGCGCTTTGCTCTCCAAGTCCAAGCACGCCTCCTCAAGACTTTGAGAATAGAGGGCAAGGTTGAACTACGCTTTGGTTCCCATGTAACACAACTTCTCACTAAATTACCTCCAGAGCTATTCGCAGCCTATAGAAGGAGCATCAGCAATAAACCTGGTACCGTGTATGCACTCATTGACTCAACTCTCTGTAGAACATAAAGAGGCTGAAGTTTTGAGTCATGGTGCCATGAGAGCTTTGGTGGAAACAAAGCCCAGAGAGACAGAGTCAGACCCAAGCTGGACTTAAGCAGAGAACCCAAAGAAGCCCTGCCGCAGGTGTAATGACAAACATTTGCAGATCGTACACAACGTCAAAGTAAAGACAGCAAATGAGGGCACATGTGTCTGGTGAGTTCTACCACAAAACCTCTATACTTGGACAGAACGAGTCCTTTTGAAGGTGATTAGAGTAGCCCTGCAGCATACTGGTTAGAGTTTGGCCACCTATGCGATGGTTGATGATGGAGCACACCATCCTCCTGTCATCAGCAGCCCAAATGCTAGGACTCACAGGAAAGGCAGAGGTCTTAACCTTAAGAACCAAAAGGGCACGATCTTACTACACTCAAAGGTACATCAGTGTCTTTCAGAATTTCAACACCCTCTCAGCCATACAAGCTAAAAAATCCAGAATGTATTCACAGCTGAACCCTTAAGCCTTGCAGAGTACATGTATCCTGTGGCAACCTTACAGCAGAAATACAGCCATTTGAAATATAGCCATTTGAAAGGCCTCCCACTCCAGCCCATTCATAAGGCTCATCCATTCCGTCCTGAACAAGTTTGTTCGCAGATGATCCCATCCCGTTTTTCTTTCAGGTGGCTGCTGGCTAGTTCGCTCTATTTTTTTTTTTACTGTTCAAAAAGACATCTTGCAGCCCCAACAGCTCTTTCAATGGCTGTACTCTTTAATGCAGAAGCAGTCACCATGTGTGGCCAGTGCAGCAGATACTGGCCCATCCAAGCCTCTTCTCCAGTATGTTTGCTGCAGCCACAATATTAGGGAATATTGGGGACCTATTTTATAAATTAGGGAGTTTCATACTTTGCCTCTACATCCTCAAACTATTCTGCGATGTTCATAGCTGTATGTCTGTCTTTGCGTGGCATGGTAGTGAGGCAGAAAGACATCGTCTTCTACTCATCTCCTACATAATGGCATGTAATGCCAAGGTAGGCTTCAGTGGCTACACCTGTCTCAGTATTGTTGATGTCACCCTTTACCTTTTGGAATGGCCTATCTCCTGATACTTTCTCTCCATCAATTTAGTAAAATGTGCTCTTGAGGGAAGTGTGTATCCTGGGTCGAGGACACTGATCATACTTTTAAAACCTTGGTCTTCAACCATTGACATGTCAGTGACCAGCATTTTGAGGATGGCCTCAGTTACAACAACTCAATCATAGTGCGCTGTTTCTTTCTGAAATAAAAAAAAAGATAATAATATAAACAGTATTTATGCATTACACTGCCTTGCCAAAAGTCGCTGCTTGGATTTAAATAGGCAAATGCTTAAGAGTCTATAATTGGATCATTATTACAGGGATTATGTCTCTAGCATGTTATATGTTTGCCAACGGACGGGCATATATATGAATAATGACTGTTTACTATTGTCTTTTTAGAGCTGCTTTACCATAGAATTGAATTCTGTTTGCAGTTCTGTTTATCACTGTATAGCTGCTTTAAAAATGTGTATTTTATAAAGTGCTATATAAATAAAGGTGACTCGACATGAACGGTGATGTTATTTTTGTGTATGAAAAATAAAGCACTGATAATTAAACTACGTTTAAATTAATATTTATGTATTTATGCAATATTTATACCATTTTGTGGATGCACGCAAAGTTTGCAAGTTACAACCTTCTTCACAGAATTTTATATAAAATGCTCCCATGCCATAGAGGACTTGGGTCGCACACATTTTTCCACTGTTACTTTGCCTGTCCGCCATTCTTCCGATGTGCATTTGTTGTGACGTGTGCATGCCAACTAATCGATAAAGATTTTTATGATTGATTATTAATGATTTTATTGATTAGTTGTTGCAGCCCTAGAGCTGTGGTCGTCTCAAGTGACACCCAGGTATCAACTCTAGGATTGAAATGACACTGTGAATGGGATACATTCGGTTACAAACCCCACCACGTAAAGCCAGAACAATGTACTCTGTGTCATATCTATAGAGTATTGGCAACTCAGTATGATCCCCAAAGCTTTATCCTTCTGTTCACCACACAGTCTAAATTGTTTCTCCAGAGACCGTGGGATAAGCAGCGGGAATGGGATGACCCTAATTTGCCTGAGGGTCTCCTGAAATCCTGGAATAACTGGGAAAAAGAACTCCCTAACCTGGCCACCATTGCCCTGCCTTGTTGTCTTGTGACATCAAATACAGACCAGTCTAAGGTTACCAGACAGATCCAAATAGTTTGTGACGCTTCTGAGAAGACAAATGGGTCCGTCACCAATCTACACATAGAAAATCCACAAGGCCAAGTCCGGCTTGCCTTCATTAATGGCGAAATCCCAAGTTGCCCCTAAGCGACGACAAACCATTCCTCGACTGGAAATATGTGCAGCTTTGAATGGTGCTCAGCTGTCCAAACCCCTTGTATGTAAACATACTCCACAACTGTCCTGGCATGGATCACTTCTGAATCCTGTAGATTCAAAATATTTGTTGGGATAAGGATAGCAGAGATTCAGGAACTGAGACATGGACTCACAAAGCAACCCAGCTGATGACCTTACCCGAGGTAGAACGCTTACAAAGCTATCAGTACCCAACATCATATTTACTCAGACCCAAACTGGATTGGCCAGTTACTCCTCTTATACAAACCCCTTTCTATAAAACTGAACAACGAAAGGGAATTTTCTGTGGCAGAAACTACTGCCCCTAACATTCCTGAACCTGCTAACTATACTTCCTGGAGTAATCTCCTAGAAACAACAGTTCAAATCCATAAAACCAATTGAACAACCACTGGCAATGGATTATCAGGCTGCAGAAATGCTCCTCTTCCAGAAATCACAAATTGACAGTTTCCCTGAGGAGTATAGACTGCTCAAAGCAAAGCAAACCAGCACTCAACCAGTCGGCTGTTAACCTTGGCACCTGAATATTATGAGTCTTACCAGGTCATCCGAGTTGGTGGTCGTCCTCATCGTGCCGAAGGATTGGAACCATCAGATATCCACCCTATACGCTGATTTCACGCAGCCGTTATTTTGAAATCGAAAGCGAGGCTCCGGTGGGAAGAAAACCGGAAGTATCGCCTTAATCACAGGTGAGTCGTGAATGCGATGGCGTATTGTTGTGTTTAATGATGTTGTGTCAATTCTAAAAATGTACACACATTTCTTTCATACTTTAGACTATATACAGTGAAATTCATTTATAAATAAAATATTTTTTTTATATATAATTCAGAATGTAAAAAAAGAAGCAGGAATGAACTATATACATTTCCTATATTGAATATTAACATCCAATAGTGTAAATCGTGGCTGCAGCTTCAGGTTGGTAATCCAAGGCAACGTTGTTTATCTTTACTTCCGGGGTTCTTCCCACCGGAGCCTCACTTTCGATTTCAAAATGGCGGCTGCGTGAAATCAGCGTATAGTGCTAGATCCTCATCACACAGTCACCAAACTACCAATAAATGACTATGATAACATGCTCTGCCACCCTGGACCAGAGAGTATTTGTGGAAATAAGGAGAAACTTTGGGGTACTAAGACAGGATCATTAAAAAGTAGTCATTACAAATATGGCAGATCTGCCACCAGCCAGACTGAGACTTAAAAAAACCACCTTTATAGAACTGGCATTGACTGTTTTGGACAATTTCAAATCAAACTTGGTAGATGCTGTGAGAAGAAAAGAGATATTCTTTAAGTGCCTTACCACAAGTGTTCACCTCGACCTGCTTGCCTCTATAGATACTGATTCTTTCCTAATGGCCCGTCGTTATAGGCCTTGTACATTATTCTCAGAACAGGACACAAACTTTCATGCTGGGGAAAGAGACATTCAAGAGGCCTTTGCATCCCTCAGCCCTCAACTGCAACAGCATCTGGCCAAGCAGAAAATATCTTTCCACTTCAACCCACCAAATGCGAGAGATTCGCTCTGTAAAATTGCCCTTTGTATCACCATCGGCTCACACACAGTAACTGAGGAGGAGGTGCTCCTGAATGTACCTATTGAAGTGGAAGGGAACCTGAATAGTAAACCACTGGGGTACACATCTTCCAGTGTAGCTGACTTCAACCATGTTATGCCCAATTACCTGCTCATGGGGTGACCTGATAGTTCAATATCCAGCTAAAGAGCTCATGGTGTGGCGGAAATAGAGGCAAAGCCAGGTGCTAGCCAATCAGTTTTGATCAAGCTTCATTCGCCACTACTTACCAACACTCCAAGCTTGTCACAGATGGCATACAGATGCGAGCGACATTTCCCCGGGAACTATTGCCATGCACAATAATGATGTGGGAAAAAATTAAATAAACCAGGAACTCTACACAGAACAAGTGGTTTGGAAAATGGAAAACAAAACAAAGAATCCATGGCCCATACATAGGACAAGCAGTAAAATTACGGTAAAGTAAAGTAAATATACGGTTTGGAAAAAGGATGACTTTTTCTTTTTCTTTTTTCTTTTCACCTGCTGGTCTAGAATTGTAGTGTTTACCTGACCTCTGTACCCACTTTGTTGTGTTTTGTTGGTTTGCTCGTATTTGTTTCCAGACAGCGTGTTCAGCATGGGAGAATGAGAGCTGAAAACAGGGGTGTCAAAACATGTGAGTGCGAGTTTCCAGAACTAAAGCTCGGCGCATGACACATTCCTGTTGATGTCATGTGTGAGTGACACACCTGAGCGTGTGCTTCACAGCAGCTCAAAGCGACACCGGCCACAACGGCTCGGCATTAGCTGTGTTTATGTAACTAGCAGGTGGCAATAACGCATAATGTTCCTAGTGGCTTTTTAGGACAAGACTTGCTTAGATGAGCAGAGCAGAGATTACCATAAAACAAAGAGATTAGATTGGCCTAAAAATAGACGGAATATTACACACTATGATTGATAAGGTTTACAGGTAACCCTTTAAGTTCAACTTTGGATCATTTCAGGTCAAGGCTATTTACTAGGATGCTGGTTAAGCATGTTTGATGTTCAAATGGTATTTCATAATCATCTTTAGTGCTCAAGTTCTGTATCTTTTATACAACCCATATGATGGTTCATTTAAAAGTATGCACACACAAAAAATGGCCAGAAATGTTTTGTTCATATATTAAAAAATTTATAAATATGTATTTCAATAAATTTAATACAATAAATATAATTTATTTTATATAACAACTATATTTTATATAATAATTGTATATAATTTAACTTATATTTCCTCATATATTTTTGCCTATTCTGTATACTTTTATATAATATCGGTAATATATTTTAAATACAAAAAATATAAATATATTTATGCTGTCCAAAATACAAATTTGCATTCATCCTTAAGAAATGATCATTACAA
The DNA here is from genome assembly GCF_965113295.1 of Leuciscus leuciscus. Lineage (NCBI taxonomy): Eukaryota > Metazoa > Chordata > Actinopteri > Cypriniformes > Leuciscidae > Leuciscus > Leuciscus leuciscus. The sequence goes on along the minus strand of NC_138724.1, from coordinate 13,607,847 downwards.
CATATATATCATACATATATATACACACATACAGTATATTGCTGTATGGGAAACAGATTAAATTTACTATAACTTAAAATATAAAATTCTAAACAACTAATATAAAATAATATATTAATACCTACTAATAAAAATGATAAATATAAATTAAGCTACAACTGTAAGATAGGTATAAGACAATATAAAATTGATGACATTTAATTGTATTCATTAAAATGCATAATAAAATAAAAGCGATTTGGAAAAAGGATGAAAAATAAAATAATACAATTATACTAGCAAATATTTATGATTACACAAAAAAATTAAAAAGAAAAAATGACAGGGATTCTTTTTCATTTTGCTTTTTCCCTGCAGATCTAGAAGTGTTTGCCTCTGCACCCACTTTATTGTGTTTTGTTGGTTTGCTTTTATTTGTTTCCAGAATGATAACTAAAGCTATAACTTTAGATATTAGATATCAGATAACATGCAACTATACTGACATTTCATTGCATTCACTGACTCTAAACACTGATATTCAGATTACATCAAACACATTTAGCTGTGAACATCCCTTAAGCAACAAAAGACTTACACTGATCACAATGGCATTTCATAGGCACAGGTTTAGTGTAGCAGAGCAGTCATGGGCCACAGTTAAGGCTTTAGAGTCTGATCTGTGCAGTGCTGACAGTGTAACTCAGCAGGTGTTACATAACCGTAAGCTGAAGTCTCTCGCTGTGTGCGACCAGACCGTGAACGCCACAGATTACTATAGGCTCCCTATACGTCAGGGGAAAGCTGTTGATGTAAGACGCTCCACGCACAGGATAACATAACACCCCTGCCTATTAACACTTCCATCCACTGTCAAATCGAATTAGTCTATGATATAAGGGAAATAATTGCATTGAGAGAATAAGTTAACTAAAATGTCTTTTGAACTTTATATGGTAGGATATATATCCTACCATATAAAGCATATATATATATATATATATATATATATATATATATATATATATATAGAAGTATATATACACTGTATTAATATTTTAAGTCAAGCATGAACACATACTTTTTAAAGTTGAAACAATGTTGGATTTTAAGTTGTGATAAATAACCGCAGCATTTTTTTTTACAGTGTATATACTTATATATAATGTGTGTGTGTGTGTGTGTGTGTGTGTGTGTGTGTGTGTGTGTGTGTGTGTGTGTGTGTGTGTGTGTGTGTGTGTGTGTGTGTGTGTGTGTGTGTGTGTGTGTGTGTGTGTGTGTGTGCAGAGCCGGATTAACGCAAAGGCAAACTAGGCACGTGCCTAGGGCCCGATTGGCGGGATGGGGCCCAGACAGAGGGACAAAAAAAAAAAAAAAATGTCCAATGTCCTATCTACAATTTATTTCAATATTTATTAATTAACTAAAAATAGTTACGATGTTTATCTTAACCATAGACTGTTACATTACTGCAGTTAAACCAATGAATGTGTCCGTTACAAAGCGGGTGCCGGCTTCTGAAAGTATATGTAACGAACGCATCCATAAGGTGCTGCGAGGCAAAAGCCTAATAAGCACACAAAGAAGCACAGCTCATAATGCAGGTGTGTGAGTTGTCGTCATCTATTTTGGAGTGATTGCAATGTATTCTAAATATAAACTTGTACTGTAGATCAGCGTCATTTCTGGAAAAATCATTCACCGCTTTATTACGAGTTTAAAAGAGCGCGAGCGTCATTAACGTGCCCAGACGCGACGCTTTGAATTTGCGCGTACAATGAATAACATCGCGTCGGGAGCTGACTAGTAAAAAAGCTACAAAATTAAAAGACAAGACGTCTGTATTACGTCAAGCCAACACACTACAACATTTTTAAATGTTTCAAATAAAGGATCTCATATCTATGGGTCTATCTTCTAAATTCTGCTGATGATTAGATTATACCCTGACATTACGCCAATAATATCAGTTTATATATTTTTTTCTGCTCAGTAGCGATCGTGTCTTTCTCTTCCACTTGATTTGTGTATAGCATATTTAAGGTAGCAATGCAATATAAAAGCACTTATGCTCATCTACTGAAGTGGGATTCTGGAACTGTGAATAAATTGAATAAAACAGCAAAATAACAACAACAACAATAACATCTTCATTAAACAAAAAAGAGATTACCTTAGATAAAGTTTGATTACATACAGTACCGGTAAAAGTCTGGACCCATTACTATTTTTAATGTTTTTGAAAGAAGTTTATTATTATGCTCTACAAGCCTGCATTTATTTGATCAAAAATACAGAAAAAAAACAGGAATATTCAGCAAGGATGTGTTAAATATATAAAAAGAGATAGTGAAGACTTTTTTAAAACAACTTTTTAATAACCAAAAATCCTGAAAAAAAGTATCACAGGTTATAAAATAAATATTAAAGGAGAAGTTCACTTTTAAAATGAAAATTCTGTCATCATTTACTCACCCTCATGTTGTTTCAAACCTGTATAAATTTCTTTCTTCTGCTGAACACAAAGGAAGATATTTAGAAGAATGTCAGTAACCAGACAGTTTTTGGGTCCCATTGACTTCCATAGTATATTTTTTTCCTACTATGGAAGTCAATGGGACCCAAAAACTGTCTGGTTACTGACATTCTTCTAAATATCTTCCTTTGTGTTCAGCAGAAGAAAGAAATTTATACAGGTTTGAAACAACATGAGGGTGAGTATATGATGACAGAATTTTAAAAGTGAACTTCTCCTTTAAGCACCATTTCTAACATTTGATAATAAATCTGAATATTATAAAGTTTTCTGAAGGATCATGTGACACTAAATTCAGCTTTGCATCACAGAAATATAAAGTATAGTAAAATAGAAAACCATTATTTTAAATTTTAATAATATTTCACTATATTATTTTTCTGTATTTTTGATCAAATAAATCCAGGCTTAATGAGCATAAGAGACTTCTTTCAAAAACATTAAAAATAGTAATGTGTCCAAACTTATGTACTGTGTAAGTAAAAATATACTGCTTTTAAAATTAAATGTTGTATAAATAAAAAGGTTAGGAATCATATTTGTTTCAAGTGTTTTTTTATTGGGGGTGGGGGGCCTCCAACATGAATTTTGCCTAGGGCCTCCTAATGTCTAGAACCGGCCCTGTGTGTGTGTGTGTGTGTGTGTGTGTGTGTGTGTGTGTGTCTGTGTGTGTAAGTAAAAAGGCAAATAAAACATTTTCCATATTGTCACTTTACCATAAAATATAAGCAATGTTACTGTAAAAAAAAACAAGTAAAAAACTATAAAGTAAAACCCCATACATCCACTGTAAAAAAAATGGTAGTGATGTTAATTTCAATGGAGAAAAAAAACCCTGTTAACTACTTAAATTACATTAAAACTAAACAATTTGTAAGTTGCTTTGGACAAAAGCGTCTGCTAAATGACTAAATGTAAATGTAAATTAGCCTGCAATACCTGCCATGGTAAAAATGCATATACGTTTGCTGTAAATATTTTTAAAAATCAGTTTAAAAAAATCACTTAAAGAAATCTACTTATATAATACTGTACATTTTGCAAGGCATTATGCCTTATAATGCCTTATAATACCTTATAATTTATCAAGGTTCATTGCTAGAATTCAATAAATATCATATTTGTTTTCACTTTATTTTAAAACATTTATTTTTATGTTTGTTATCAGTTATGTGCACTGGCAGATATAAATATGCATACATTTGTAAATTATATGCATACACTGTAAAAGTTGCTTTAACTTAATAATTTTAAGGCAACAGGTTTCCTAATTTTTTTAAGTAACTTCATGCGTAATAAAAAAAAATAAAAAAAATAAGTTAGGCTGTCAACTTGACAATTCCACAGAACTTAATTTCTTTCAGTAAAACGTGAAGTTATTTACTTAATTTTTAGGCAATGGGGTTCCTAACTTTTTTAAGTTAAGTCAACTCATCACCTTTTACAGTGTAGACACAAAATGTAAATTTAGGGGTCTCTACCTATTGTACCTAATGTAGAATCATAAAAAAATATATATAATAATATTTTATTTAGCCTATTCTTTATAGGTCTATGTCTGAAAGTTAGTTGAAGTTGCAAAGAACTTTAGAAAGTTAAAGCTAAACACAATGATCGCTTGGAGTTTGTCTAATGAAGATGAAGAGTAAAGTTCTGTCAGTTTCTCCGATGAGAACAGGCTTCTGGACGGTTCTGGAGGCAGAACGCAGGGGTGTGTGTGTGTGTGTGTCACACTCTCAGCGCTCGTCCGCCTCAAGCACGGCCTGACCTAGATCTCTGACAGTAAACAGATGCCGTAGCGCTGCTGCCATCAGCAGAATACAGCGCTGGGCGGATCACTGTCAGATTAACCCTGAGGAGGAACGAGCATCACTCATCACTGCTGCAGGACAGGAGGACGAGCAGCTCAATGACTGACGGCTGACCCGCAGACGCCACGTGTCACACACAGTATCTGACACGAGCGGAAGGAACGCGCGGTGAAGCATTAAATCAATAAACACAAAGGGCCCTATCATACAGCCGGCGCAATGCAGCGCAAGTGTTTTCTGCTAGTCTCAGCCCGACGCAGTTATCATTTTCCTGTGACAAGTTGTTTAAATAGCAAATGCATTTGCGACCGTATGTGCGCCCATGGGCTGCTGGTCTGAAAACGAGGTGTGTTCAGACGCATTGTTGGTGCGTTGCTATTTTGAGGACACTGAAATAGACTGTGCCATTAACCAACTCAAACCTGGTCTAAAGTCAATGGCGGAGTATTTGTTTGTTATTTAAAGGGCGCATTGGTAATATGCTCCTATAGGCACACACTATATTACACACACAGGGCAGCAGCACACAAACATGACAAATATTACAAATAAAAGGATTACAATGTAAAATATTAATATTGTATACATAAAGATATGGTGAATCCGGCTTGTCCCGTAGATGTTCTGCTTGTGCGTTTTAACCTCGCGCACGACCAGATCCGTTTTCTCTCTGGAGAAGCGTTCAGTTTTTCCACTCGAAAATTCTGCCATGTAAATAGCGAATCCGCCATGGCGCGAGCGCAACTGGCTTTTAAAGGGAATGGGAGATGAGACTCTGGTTGGTTTATTTCACGTTACGCCCAAAACACACCCATTACTCATTAAGAGAATAGGGACAACCCTTTTAGACTATGCGCCAGGTGACCATTTTTCCCGTCGTTAAACTAGCAAAAGTGGATTCGGACTCGCCGTAAGTGCACTTGCGCTGTACGCTTTAGACCATGCGCTTAGATCGTTAAAATAGGGCCCATGATGTCATATTTGAAGTTTAGAACTTTGTGCTAAGTTTGCGTGAAAATCTATTCTGAGGGTAAATAAATAGCCTAGATATGTAAAGGACTGAATTAATGAAAATGAATGGTCTGGAATTATGGTCATTTATTGTAAGAAATATTAATTAATTAATGAATATAAGCATGTTTTAAAATATTGATGTATTATCATAGTTTAATATATATTCATGTAGGCTACCATGATACTCATAAAAGGTTAAAGAATATTATGAGACTGCCATTGTTTATCTCCCAGTTTTTATTATAGATAAAATGTACAGATATGTAAATAAATACATGTAAAAAAAAAAAAAACTATATTATATTATATCAGGCCTATATTATATTATATTATATTATATTATATTATATTATATTATATTATATTATATTATATTATATTATATTATATTATATTAGGCCTATATTAGGCCTATATTATATTATATTATATTATATTATATTATATTATATTATATTATATTATATTATATTATATTATATTATATTATATTATATTAGGCCTATATTATATTAGGCCTATTTTATATTATATTAGGCCTATATTATATTATATTATATTATATTATATTATATTATATTATATTATATTATATTATATTATATTATATTATATTATATTATATTATATTATATTGGAAGCTTGTTTCCGCAGTGGATAAAAAAAAAAAAAAACTTTTTCCCCTCACAATTCAGATTTTTTATTCTCACAATTGCGAATTTATATCCAAAATTGGAATTGTCAAAATTGCACGTTATAAACTCAGAATTGCGAGAGAAAAAAGTCGCAATTTCCATTTTTTTAATTTTTTTATTCTGTGGTAGGAACAAGCTTCCATAAATATAATATCATATAATGATTGTGTAAATATATTGAATAATTGGTGTACAAATATTGTAAAATACTGTAGACAATACATTACAATTGACTGTTATTTTATAAATATATTGATGATTTTGTTTAATGAATGAAACAACATTATTATTTATGCATTGTAGTGTTGATTAATTATATTGTATTTTGCTTTCTATTAATTCTAAGTGTAGGATAGGGGATATAAGTGAATAGGACGGGACAGAAACAGGCACCTGCGCAGCAGAAATCGCCGCGTGTTTTCCGCAGGTGAAGTGTTTGTCCTTGAGTGCGTATTGACAGAAGTTCACATCTCCGTGCATCACATAAGGCGCTTTGTGTATAATCTCTTTGAATGTCAGCTCTTGTCAAAGAGTGAGGGTAACTTTTACAGTGTGCAAGAACATGTGCCTGAAACAAGCCGGCGACTTACAGTCTAGACATGAATCTATATTTATTTAGCTTCTACAGGTGTCATTATTGTTTGATTATGATTTCACTACAGTAAAATGTTTATTATGGTAATAGCACTTTTAGGTATCTTTACTTTTTACACACCTCACAAACACATGGCATGATTGCATTTCAACAAAACAAAACAAGAATACATATATACATATAATTGTTAGGTACAATGTACTTACTGTGTTCTTGTTGTACTGCAAAACACTTGTGCTCCTTTTGAGGTGGGATACTGTGTGAAGGAAGGGTCAACTGTGTCATTATACATTATAGATATTACAGATCATAGTAACGCCTGCCCTGCTGTATTTACGTGCAGGTATTACATTGTAAGTACATGTAAAAACATGTATGAACACAATAAGTGCATTGTATCAAGTAATTATTTAAATGTTAATACACAGTAGTTAATATAAAGACACCTAATATAAAGTTGGTCAAAACAAAACAAACAAAACAAAACACACACAAAAAAACACACAATACAAAACAAAACAATTAAAAAATAAATAAATAATACAAAACAAAACACAACTAAAAAACAAAATACAAGAAAAAAAAAACACAAAACAAAATAAAAAACACAAACATTACAATTATAGCAATCAAACTAATTTCCCCCAAATACTAATTTATGCATGTGTTATTTATGCATTTATTTATTTATTTATTTATTTATTTTTGTAACTCCCATTAATCTCAATGATGAATCTAATTAGATTCTCATAAGTAATTAGTTTTTACTGCACTACAATGTTTAAAATTACAGGCATTTACAATTCTGACGTTTACATCAGGATCATTTAATTTATCAATAATGTTTTGTATAATATTTACAATTTCAATATAATTTTTTTTATTACAAAGTGATTTTATTTTATTTTAGCATTAACAGTAATGAAAATGGGGGAGGATGCTAATTTCAATTAAAATAACGAAACAAAGCAAAAACAGTCTGAATATGTTTAATTTTCAATTTTCATTTAAAATGTCCTATTGACTGAAACCAGTGAAACCAGTACCTAACATGCCCTGTTGCCTCCTGTATGAACTTTTCTCAGTTCACTGTAGCTTTATGGCTTAAATCAGAGATGAAGAAGCTGCCTAGACAAACTACACACAGATCACTGAGCAAAGTAAATTAGACAGAGACGGAGATAATCACTTCAGGATACGGATGCGAGTTTTCAAGAAAACAAACAAGGTGAACAATTAGAGATCCAACATCTCCCCCCATTTATGATCCAGAACGCTCATTTGTTATAGCTATTTGCTGAGTTTTATTCATATAAAACAATGACATCTAACACTTTTTAGATCATTTAAGTAACTTACACATAGTTTTAGAGCATCTTCTATATGAGTGAAACAATGCAGCTGTCCTTTATACAATGGCTTATGTATACAGTGGCCAATAATAGGCTCTAATCGTGAAATAAAAACGAATAAGCTCTAAAATCTAATTAGGGCCATTTATCATATTCATAAAAGGCCCCTAATGCCCCCTGTCATGGTGGAAGGAAGCCAGCGATTTATAAATCTATGACTCATCGTGATTAATCTTTGTGTCCGGGATTAAACGCATTCATGGACACGAGCGAGTGGCCATATGCTGTAACGCTGAACTCGTGTTATTGAGGTACTGAGGAAAAATTGGCACAAAACAACACGCCATGTTTTAGCTCTAATTAACTAATAAGATTATTAACTAGATTTCCGAATGACATTAACCGACAGAGAAATTGCAAGTCGCTTGCCAAGTGAGGAGAATTTGGCGGGAAATCTCTTCAGCTGCGCACAGTCTTTAAGCTACTAGTCTTTTGCTCACAATACATATTTGATATGCGATATCTAACTTTGTTAGATGATGTTTTATCATCGCTTCAACAATATGTGCAAGATATGCTTAATATGAGTCGTTTTTGCTGTATAAACACAGTAAGAGTAGCTATTTTTGAGTCATTCCAGGTCATTATTGTCTACACATGCAAAGGTCATGTAGGGGTCAGTCGACCAACCTTCACACTGGACATGTGGATGTAGGGGAACAGAAAAGGGCAGGTGGGAATGGGGAGGCACTGTTGCCTTCTGGGATTAGCCAATCCGTACCATCTGCTAGCGGCAGCATAATCCCGTCAATGAGAAAATCAATTGTCTAAGTAAATATCAAAGGCATGTAAGCTCATTTTGGCAAGTAACTTAAACATTAGGAGGACTTAAGTTAAAAGACCATGTTAGTGCTGAGCAAGGCACAGGGAGGCTTATTCATTAGGTGCGACTCGCTGCTGAATCGTCAAAAAAGGATCAAGATGCAATTAACAGAGACAACAACTAAAATTAAGACTCACATTTATTTAAAAAAAGTGTTTGATAAATGTGGAGGCGTTTGTCTTTAAACTAGAAATACTAAATCTCTTGTTACATGAAAAAAAAATAGATTTAAATAAAATATAAAATTAAATGTAATTGTTTTTTTTTAAATAATACTCTTTTTTAATATAAATACTATATATGTGTGTGTGTGTGTGTGTGTGTGTGTGTGTGTGTGTGTATATATGAGTGTGTGTGTGTGTGTGTGTGTATATGAGTGAGTATGTGTGTGTGTGTGTGTGTGTGTGTGTGTGTGTGTGTGTGTGTGTGTGTGTGTGTGTGTGTGTGTGTGTGTGTGTGTGTGTATGATTATCATCATTATTAAATAATTAATATTTATTTATTTTGTAATTAGTGGAAAAATGTTTATTTAAAATAATTTTAGACCCTAAAATTCACAATAATAAAAATAAATGTATTTATAAAGAGTTTTCCAGACACTGTTGTTATTGTTAACGAAAACTGAAACTATTGAAAGTTGTTTTAGTTAACTGAAATAAACTTTTTTTTAAATAACATAACAACATAGCATAACATAACATAGTGATTGCATAAATATATTGAAATATCGATGCAAAATATTGTAGAACAAAAGTTAAACTGCAATTAAAAGAGAAAACAAATTAAGATAAATACGTAGGTTTTGTTTTTAAACTAGAATTTAAATATTTAAATTATATAAATGTGTACAATTAGATGTCATTTTCATATATATATATATATGTGTGTGTGTGTGTGTGTGTGTGTGTGTGAGAGAGAGAGAGAGAGAGAATATTTTAACTAATATGTATATAACTAACATTACTAAATATTTAAGACAATTTTAGACCCTAAAATCCACAATAATAAATAAAAAATGAATAGATAGATAGATAGATAGATAGATAGATAGATAGATGCTAAAATAATGTTCCAGACAGTAATATTATTGTTAACTAAAACTTAAAACTATTAAAAATCATTTAATTGAAACAAATCTGGAAAAAAAAAAGTTAGACAAAAAACTTATAATTTAGAAATGTTACCTCTCAGCTAGTTGAAATAAAATAAGTTGAAGTTGAACTAATATACTAAACTTACTAAAACTGAAGTAAATATAAGTTGAAGCTAAAAATAAATAAAAAAGGTAATTGAAAATATTAATAAATACATTAAAAAAAAGAAAAAAAAGGCATTGGTTCCTATAACAACAGCAGTGTGTCGTTTCGGACATCCGCGCCTCAGTGTCCTTCTTCAGCTCCTGTTTAAACCCCATCAGAGTTAATAGGATCTGCTGCCGTGAGGATGGAGAGACGGGATTGGTGTCGTAGTGCCAGGCGATTTCATTAAATGTGTAGCTACTTTACATCAGCCATTTACCTGATGGGGGAGAACGGGGTGATTTAAACCTGTGGGGAAGTTGAGCCACCCTTTGTTTCTTAACAACCATCCAAAAAAAAAAAAAAAAAAAATCGGTCATGTGACCATTTTACTCTATTCTACATTTCAATCTTATATTTTATCATTGAAATGACGTGACATTTAGAAATTTAGACCAAAAACCGTTATGCCACGCTTAAACAGAAGACAAACAGAGGACTAACAAGTCCTCTTGTAGTGTTGGACAGATCAATGGAGACAGTGGACCTCCAGGAGCCGAGTTTGACACCCATGATATAGCATATGAGGTGAAAATGATCAGTTTTGCTTCAACATAATCAGTGGCACAATTTACTTGTGTGGCTCAACTTACCCCTCATTGGGGGTAAGTTGAGCCAAGGGACAACTTTCTTTTGGAAAATGGTGTTTTGAAAAGAGTTCATTTTAGACCCAAAGAGATTATTCCCAGGGATGCACCACATCCTGAAATGTATGCACATATTTTAGTTGGACGCATTGCTGTAAAGACACCTCAAGTGAAAACTGGCTCAACTCACCCCGCTCTCCAAATTTGGGAAGTCAGTAACAAAAATAACCTCGGTGAAATAAATGATGAACTGAGTTTTTAATTTTACATCTGCACTATGACAATATTTTGATATCATACATTTATTCATTTAATACCAACATTTATACAAGTGCAACTTTAGTGTCCAAATACTTTTTGGGGCCATTGTACATTAGGATAAATACATTATTAAGAAAGAAGATCAACTTGCAAATCATTCTTGCAGAAGTCTTTATTAATCAAAATAAAATTTTCTTAAGCAAAAGTCAGTTTACATGATCATAAAAAAAATATTGTGCAAATTCAGAAGCAATATTCCAGTGCACAAATGGATCCCTCTTCAGTTTTATTGGCTCATCGGTGAGCTTACAGCCCGTTATACTCATGCTTACAGTGGCCAACAAACAGAGGCTCCGCCTGAATCCCCCGTCTGCAGGAACACAAACACATTTTTATCATTTAAAACTCAATTTCCTCACTGAAAATCTTAAATAATACACTTTCACCCTGATATATGAAATAATAGTCAGAAATGTTTTAAATGTAACAGTTTATTGAAACATTAGACAACATATTTAAAATAAAATTCTAAATTAAAGTTGCATATGTGTTTTAGTTGAGTATCACATCTGATATGTCAGGCTTTTATGGCTTATATACAGTAACATGGTATAGTTCGAATATGGAGCTCGTGTTCGAGGAGGAAAGAAACGCATTCATTTTATTCAGAGGCACAAACTGAGCAAAAATATGCAATTTGATGCAGTTTCTGATGTTTATATGACCAAAAAGTAAGATGAAATTCAAATAGCTTATAATCAATGAGATTTTTATAACAGTATAATAGACGACTTACATAAAATGCATATAAATATCAGTTGTCACTCTTTATCTCCCAATAATATGTCTTAGTAAGATGATATTTATGATCAAAGCTCTATCGTTTTTATTCTGGAGAGGAAACATAATGCAATTTAAAAGCCTAATGTATCATATTTGACATATATGATATAAAAAATGATGTACGGATAATCAACAAAGTTGCTTCAGTCCAGTCTCGAAATATTATTAACAACATAAAAGTTCAAAGTCAAGATTTGACAGCAAAAAGACGTGTGAACCACAACCTGAAGGTGGAGGTTTGTAGAATTAATCTATAAGGTATTTTACTTGATAAAAAAGCATAAACAATCAGACGACAGAAGGCATGTAGTAGATTATTCAGCAAAGTTTTGATCATGTTGATCATTTGGAGGCATTTGTGTATCATACAGTAGGTTTCATAGGGTTAAAAATATGAAATGAATTTTGTGTGTGTACAGTGTGACTAATAGAGGTTGATAAAGAATCTATTTCAATACCTTAGAAGTTCACAGCGAAACGCTTCCAGGCGAGGGAAGGCCAGATCTGCGTTCAAAGTTTTTTCTTCATCGCTCCACAACCTCTCAGCTGCAGCACAGGCTCTAGGCCTTCACAAACACAATCACAAAGATTGAAAATCGAAGATTTTGCGACAATCATAATAATATCATTAATGATCTTAGAGTCAGTGTATTTTTTCATACCACAGACGTGGGCTCAGATTGGTGGCGTCGACGTATTCACCCCACATGGCGACCTCTCCACCGATCACCAACTTCTTTTGCTCTTCTGTCCCTAAATCATAGGAAAAAAAATGCACAAATTTAATCAAATACACTATAAAAAATAAGGCTCTATGGCATCACTGTGAAAACCTTATTTTGGAACCTAAGTGTATAACCGCTATAACTTTATAGCTTAAGTTTAAAACTCAAAACTTAATCTTAAAAAAATTATAAATAAATGCAAATGATAAATGCTGCATTGGCAACTACCTGAAAATAAGATTAAAAAAAGTGGCTTAAGCACTAAAAATACTAAAAATTTAAGTTAAAAGAAAAGAAAATACATTTATTTTGCTCTTCTGTCTCTAAAACATGGAAGAATATGCACAAATGTAACCAGATACACACTGAAAATACACCAGCACTGCACTACAAACCACAACAAAGCAAACAAAATAGTTCATTATATTAAAAGTTAAAGTTAAATAGTTGGTTTATCATTAATTAGAATAGTTCAGTGTCATTAATTAGAGCTAACTGACTAATTCTGTATACTGGATTTACTAAATGAACTTAACCGCCAGCCCATAAATTAGAATCAACTGTATCTGAACCAGGAAACGGCATCAGGTTCTTAATCGCCCGTTTGCTTTTCGATTTCATATTTAATATTGACCCCCAGCCTAACATGCTGCTCCACACACCGGAGAAATTCTGGGGCTGCACTGCGTAGGACATACGCCAGTCCTGGCCGTAGCTGATGTGGTTGATGTACCAGGGGGCAGAGAGCAGAACCCTGTGCCCGGCCTTGGTCATCTTACTCAGTTCAGCCTGGTAACCTTTACCCTTCCAGATCTCCAGAACCGTGTCCTGTGGAATCTGAGACAGTGTACAGACAGGAAACACTGGGTCACACGCATTGCACTCTTCGCACTTTATCCTCTTTGGATTGATCAATAACCTCTGCTTTATCAAGCTGCATGAATGCAAAACATTTTTTGCCACTAATCCACAGTTCTGACATTCAAAAAATTTATTTTGTGCATACATGCAACGTTTTTGGGCTTTTACCAATTTTTTTAATCTTATTGTGGAGCGAGGATAGGAAATGATGGGGTGAAGAGGTGGAAACGAGATTTAAAAAATGTTGCAAGCTCGACTCAAAATCAAAAAGGCCAAAAAAGCCCCAGAACTCAACGTCTTAAACACTAATCCACAGCTCTGACATACAAAAAAAAAGTAATTTTGTGCATAAACGCAATTTTTTTAAATTGTACACATTTTATTGGCGCAAATTGTGAAGCGAGGACAGGATATGAACCATTAATCCACAGCTCTGACATGAAAAAAATGTTTTTTTTGTGCATAAATGCAAAATTTTGGGGCTTTTACCAATTTTATGGAGCGTACTATGAAGCGAAGACAGGAAATGATGGGGTGAAGAGGTGGAAACGAGATTTTAAAAAATGTTGCAAGCTAGACTTGAACTTAAAAACTCCAAAAAAGCACCAGAGCTCAATGTCTTAAACACTAATCCACAGTTCTGACTTTCTTTCTTTTGTGTGTGTGTGTGTGTATAAATGCACAACTTTTTGGCTTTTTTCACTTTTATGGAGAGTATTGTGAGGCGAGGACAGGAAATGATGGGGTGAAGAGGTGGAAACGAGATTTAAAAAATGTTGCAAGCTAGACTCAAACTCAAAAAGTCCAAAAAAGCACCAGAGCTCACAGTTCTGACAAACAAAAAATACTTTTTGTTTCATTTTGCTTTACATATTCTAGGAGGCTGGTCTTGTGTTACATGTACACAGACATGTTTCACCTCAAAAGTCGACTCTTGGTTGACACCTTCTGGCAAGAAAGTGCTTTGCAACGATTGTAACGACAGGATTTCATGCAGCATTCTGGGCAAGAGGGCAGCGGGGCACATGAGATGTTACATTCTCATGTTTCTCTTAAAATATTTATTTACTAAGTATTTGATGCAATTCCTATTGAAAAGGGGTATAATATCAAAATAGAAAGTCCAGTGTTGTTACTGTTAACTAAACCTACTCTATTAAAAATGTATTTCAAGTTAATTTAAATTAAAGCTGAATCTAAAAATAAAATTATGAATACAAACTATAATAGTGTATAAATACTAATAAAATAACAGATAAAGTCATGCTTATTCTCACACAGAACACACTTTCACACTGGACTGAATTAAAATGTTAGAAAAATGATCACTGCACTGACACAGCACTGCAATCTCTAGCACTTGTTAGTGTTTTGCACGCATGCTCTGACCCCTAAAGGCTAGGGGCCGCACGCTGTAGTAGCGGGCCCAGCTGTGAGTGGGTATCGGCAGGTCGAGGTAGAAAGGAGCCGCCAGGATGACCTTTAACCCTGCTTTAGTCACCCGGCGCATCTCGCACAGGTAACATCCCTGCTTCCAAACCTCCACCACGTACTTCGATCTGGGCTAGAAGAGAAGTGTCTCGATCCAGTTAAACCACACGCCCTGCTTTGTGAGGTTTGAAAGCATCCAGTGTAGAGCAGATTTCTACTCACTCGCTCATGGTAGTCAAACACGTCCTGCCAGACAATGGAGGTTTTGTTGAGAGCGGCAGTCATGTTCATTATACTAAAGAAGAACATAAAGAGAGACATAAAGACACATAGAAAAACCATAGACACTGCGTTCACGAATGCTCTATTTCTTATGTTTATGCAGTAAATCTGTAAAATAAACAGTTTGTTCATAATTTGATCACAAGAAAATTAATATATTAAACATTAAAACAGAATTGAATCAATGCAGAGTCACAAGTGTGCTTATATCAGTTTTTTTTTAAATGGTTTCAAACACGGCTTAACACATATTAGAAATATTAATTTTAGAATCTGGGATTAAACTTGTTAAAATTAAACTTGAAATATTCATTAAATTATTTAATGTTTTAAATATATATTTATAATTATTTATTAAAGGATCAGTTGAAGGAAAAGCAGACAACAAGTGATGCTGTTATTCTAAAACGAGAAAAATATTAATAATAAAGAATAAGTAGCTGCATCCTGGTATATGTACACTACTTTTCAAAAGTTAATACTTATATTCAGCAAGGATGCATTAAATTGATCAAAAGTGACAGTAAACATTTATAATGTTACAAAATATTTCTATTTTAAATAAATGTTGCTCTTATTAACTTTAATGTTAATGTATTTATCAAATAATTCTGGGGGGGAAATGCATTATGGTTTCCAGCACAACTGTTTTCAACAGCAAATCATCAAATTAGAAAGATTTCTGAAGGATCATTTGACACAGAAGACTGGAGTAATGATGCTGAAAATCTTAGCATATATTAAAATTGAGAACAGTAATTTAAAATTGTAATAATATTTCACAATATTACTGTTTTTACTGTATTTTTGGTGCGCATGAGAGACAAAAAACATCTTACCGACCGCAAACTTTGACCGATAGTGTGTGTAGTTTTTGAAATTTGAAACACTCTCACTATTCTACTCACCTCTCCATATAGAATGATTCCAGTTTGGTAAAATCCTTCCCAAAGCCCATCTTTGCCATAAACTTTCGCACATTGGGATTGGACTGCCTGTTTGAGAGAATAACTTTGTTAAAATCTTCACATAAAAAGATCCCACCACCTTTTTGCTAATGCAGGCACCCAAAACATGTCAAAAGAGCTTACCAGCAGGCAAAACTGACCTCATCCCCTCCTAAGTGAACATATGAGTCAGGAAAGACATATTTCACCTCTTTCAAGAGGCGTTCCATGAACTTATAAGTGGTGTCTACCGTTGGATCGACGGGTCCAAATGAACCAGAGGGTACATCTCCCCTGTAACAAGGTGTCAAGAGGTCTGGCTGTCCTGATAATAAAGGACAAGCATTGTTATTCGTTGTAGGGTTTTCAAATGATACCAGTTGGTGTTTTACAAAAAAGAAAGTTGACTGAACCAGCATTTCTGCAGTACCGGTAATACAAAAACCGGGCATATTAGGTACCCAGTGATAGGTTCTATTTACAGCATGTTGTTACAAGCGTTGAGCATTGTAGCCAATGAAAATCATATCTGTTGAGCGCATGAAAGCAATGGCCTATCAGAGGTGCTAGTCAGTAAGTCAGTCAGAATCTGCTTAAACTCGCTCTTCTCTTGGTTTCTGTTTATTATCCATTCACAATCTGAATGCAAGTTTAGTTTTTCATGTTGCTCAGTACGCTGCAAAGTTTAATGATTGACAACCGTATTTAAATTTGGAACTGAATCAGAAACTGCGATGACTGACTGTGATGCGGTTTTTACTCTGGTACCGAAATTAGTACCAGATATTGGTGCCGAATACTGAAATTTTGGTATTGTGACAACCCTAATTCTTTAAAATTATCATTTATAATATTTGTTTTCTTATTCTTCTAGGGGATGTGTGCAGTGTTGGCCTTAACGCATTACAAGTAACGCGAGTTGTGTAATCAGATTACTTTTTTCAAGTAACTAGTAAAGTAACGCATTACTTTTAAATTTACAACAAAATATCTGAGTTACTTTTTCAAATAAGTAACACAAGTTACTTTGTTTTCCCATGTATTGATTGACAGCTCTCCTGTCCCAGTGTTGAGAGAAATCAGGTGTAAGTGCCGAGTAAACATGATGTTATTGTAGGTCTAGACTAAATGCGAGCAGGATTTACTCATCTCACTTGCACAAAAACAGATTCAGTATTCCTCAAAACTATCAAAACAGCTGGAAACTCTGAATATTCCGCAAACCTGCAATAATGAAATATGCTACATAACACAAATAACCTACTTTATGTATTTAATCTCACTTTATTAACCAATGTCTTTGTTGCTTACCCTTGATGATACAATATCGACTATACGAACATCACATTTGTGTTTAATTTCTTCTCCTTCATCTTATTCTTCTGTAATCCAGAGAGGCAGTGTGTGTGTGTGTGTGTGTGTGTGTGTGTGTGTGTGTGTGTGTGTGTGTGTGTGTGTGTGTGTGTGTGTGTGTGTGTGTGTGTGTACCTTTCCCCCACGACTGAGTGTGTCCAGGCGAGTCAAACTCAGGTACGACTCTAATGCCTCTCATTCTCGCATGTTCAATCACTCTCATCACATCTGACTGCGTGTAGATATGAGTGAACGGATGAAAAGCTCCCTAGAAGAAAATGATATGCCAGTGTTGTTATTGGCAACTAAAACTCTTTTTAAAAATCACTTGTTAATTAAAATAAAGCTAAAATAAAATAAAGTTCGATGAAAATTAAACAAAAATTACAGCCCCTTTACCTTATTACTGAGGTCAGGAAAGGTGCGGCTCTGATACGGAAAAGAAGGATCATCCACGATGTGCCAGTGAAAGACGTTGAGTTTACTGTAAGCCATAGCATCCTAAGGAAAATTAACATTTAATTGATTTATTTCACAATACTTAAAACATTTATTCAGCAAGGAATTAAATTGATCAGAAGCAACAGCAAAGACATTTATTATGTTACAAAAGTTTATTTTTAAATAAATGCTGTCTTTTCATCATTATTATAATAATAAAAAAAATTATTGAGCAGCAAATCATCATATTAGACTGATTTCTGGTGGATCATGTGACACTGAAGACTGGAGTAATGATGCTGAAAATTCAGCTTTGATCACAGGATTAAATTACATTTTAAAATATATTAAAATAGAAACACTTATTTGAAATTGTAATACTATTTTATATTATTACTGTATTTTTGATCAAATAAATCATGCCCCCTTTGAGAGCATAAGAGACTTCTTTCAAATACATTTTAAAAAATCTTACCGACCCCAAACCTTTGAATGCTAGTGTATAATAGTACAAAAATATTTTAAATATTTTTAAATACAGTAATACATACATACCAGGGTCTTCAAAATAGCATGGAGGGGTAAATAATGCCTTGAAGTGTCCAGTAAAAGTCCTCTAAATGCAAAACGTGGGAAGTCTACAATCTCTGTCTTGTTGACGAAATACTGCATGGAAAAGTCGATTAAAAGAACATATTTAACATGCTAATATGCCGCGACAATCACATGACTAAATACGTCACACAAAACTTACAGAGCCATAATCATCCTGGTACACAAGCTGACTGAAGGACTCCAGACCTGATTTTCAGGTTTCATAAGTTGAAAAAGACAAATAGTTAGTGCTGTCAAGCAAAGAATTATGCACAAATGGAAAAAACAATAAGCATAAAATGCAAGATGAGTCACACCTCTCAGAGAACCCCATACAGTCACTGAT
The DNA here is from genome assembly GCF_965113295.1 of Leuciscus leuciscus. Lineage (NCBI taxonomy): Eukaryota > Metazoa > Chordata > Actinopteri > Cypriniformes > Leuciscidae > Leuciscus > Leuciscus leuciscus. The sequence goes on along the minus strand of NC_138724.1, from coordinate 13,589,013 downwards.
CTCAGAACAGCCTGGCCATCAGAAACACTCAGGTCATCTGCAACAACAAAACGTGTTAAGAATCTCATTGGAATGTCTTAGCGTATCACATATGCTTTATAATATGGCACAAACATATTATTTTTTTAATCTGGACAGTGTAATTACACCTTCTAATATAGCAGACTTTCTCACAAATGATCAAAGTAAATAAAAGATCAAATGATCAGGAAACACTCACAGCTCTCATCTGAATCTCCATCAGGGTAACCGTCACATCCTCTGCTTTTGACACTCACCGACACCACAAAGGGTTTTGACTCAAACCAGTAACGAAGCCCGTTTTCTGCTCAAATAAGCATCAACATATCAACACACATGATTTAGTATTGCAAAATTGTTTCATTTGACTATGAAGAGCTATTTAGACGCACACAAGCTGCCTGAACTCAGTCAAAAAGTGTTACTTTAAAGGGGTGGTATAATGACCTTTTCACAAGATGTAAAATACAGTAAGTCTCTGAAGTCCCCAGAGTGTGTATGTGAAGTTTTAGCTCAAAATACCCCACAGATATTTTTATATAGCATGTTAAAATTGTCGCTTTTTGAGGATGAGCAAAAACGCATCGTTTTTGTGTCTGTCCCTTTAAATGCAAATAAGCTGCTGCTCCCAGCACAGGGGGCGGGGCTACAACAACTTGTGTCCTGAAAATTAAAAAAACTTTTAGCCTTTTATGTTCAAACCAGAGTCAGACAAAGATGGAGAGACTAAAGAAGAAGTGACAACATGTAGACAACCTTTCTGATGAATTTATTTAACGTATGTGTAGTTATCTTCTAGTCATTGATTAGCATATTCTGTCATGATAATCTATAAATCCGTTCTGGGGACGGGGTTTGTTGTAGTCCTTAAAAAGCTATTTCTTTAAAAGCAAATAATCTCCCTTTGCTTTAAACTTTGAGCGTTGTGACTTTGCAGATGTTGTTTATGCTCAAACAGCAACATTACACACTAACTAAAGTTAAAAAAGTGAAATCATAATCAACCACCCCTTTAAACAGACCGCAGAACAGGAAAAACATGTTTGTGCACATATAGCTACACATAAAATTTCCTTTTAAAACATGTAAAATAATTTGTATGGCATACAATTTACATAAAATGAAAGCATTAAAAAATTAAATGACCAACACTGATGATACTGCTATACGGAAGTACATTAGTTTCATTCATTTTCAGGTATAAACCAACCTGGTCCTTTTGTAAAGGCAGGGAATATGATGGAGAAGTATCTTTTGAAAGCAGCATCCAGGACGGAGCATCCAGTCTGAGCTGCCGAGTCCTTTCCGTAAGTGAAGGAGAAGAGCTGCGGACTCAGACTGTATCTGTCCGGGGACTGATGGATCTGTTGCGGCAGCGGCCAGACTCCGCACACCGGCTCCACTGTGCGACTCACCACCACCAGCAAGAGCCAGACCCGCAGACCAGGAGAGTGCGTGCCGGGGTGAGCCATGCTCATGCTGCTGTCGCTTCAGTCGTGTTTCAGTGTCCGACTGCAGGTGTGTGTCGCTCTACACGAGAAATGCGCTGAAACTGTCAAAAAAACGAGTCATGTGACAGATGGATAGTGTTTTTGTTCAGGTGACTTGAGCTGAGCTGCGGCGATTCTCATTGGCTCAGCTCGAGTCACATGGTCTATTTCCGGGATAATACATAATATAAAGCATAAAAAGGAATAGAGGAAACAAGAAAAGAAAGAAAACAACAACAGAGAGAGGTTACATATCTATGTTGTTGAATAAGCATAAATATATACTTTTTTATATGAAAATGTTAAAGCGGGGATGACAAAAAAGAAGATAACAGAACGATTATAAAGGATTACCAACAGAAACTGAATTGCGAAAAATATTGAGAAAGAATTGTGAATAATTTTTCGTTGGATTATTCGTTGATCTCTTCGTTTTTAGTTTACTCTGCACTGTTATTTCAATGTATGCTATTGGTAGGCTATTTTTGTAAACATTTTAATATTGCTTGTTTCTCCATAATGTAGCCTACTATTGTTATTTTACTTATTTTGCACAATATCTCATTATATATTATATTATGCTATATTATATTATAATATAATATGCTAAATAATAGGCTATTATGCTATATTATAGTATTTTTTGTTTACTCTGCACTGTTAGCCTATTTTATTTTATGCTATTGGTATTTTTGTTATTTTTTATATTACTTATTTCTCCATATGCACTATTGATATTTTGCACATATTGATATATGCGCAATATCTCATTATATTAGCCTATATATTATAGGCTATTATATTATATATTCTTAGTTTACTCTGCACTGTTATTTTATTTTATGCTATTGGTATTTTGGTTATTTTTTTATATATTACTTGTTTCTCCATATGCACTAATTACCTATTTTGCGCAATATCTCATTATATATTTGCCTCTATATTATATTATATTATATTATATTATATTATATTATATTATATTATATTATATTATATTATATTATTGGCACAATATTTTTATTACATTTTCCCTGTCACCGATTTTGTTGTTTGTGCTGATATTCTGGTAAGTTGTAACCAGATACATAAATACAACATAAATAATCAAGTAGGCATATTTTGAAATTGAGAACAAAATTTGAGAGTCGTGATAAAGCCTCTAGATGGCGTCAGTAGACAGTCAAACAAACTCTTAAATTCTACAGTCACACATTCATAACAAAAGTAAGGTATTTTAAATGGACAGGACTAATGGGATTTATTATAGGAAAATGTAATCTGATTAAAGTAACACATAACACTGTCATAGTGCCTATACACTTCCCAGTGAAAACATGAGACAGCTTAACTGGATTAAATTACCGTCAGTCATAACTCCATTGTTCCGTGGAAGAAAGTAAATATTACATAAAAGCATTATCCAGATTCAAAATCAAAGCCTACTGTATGCAGCCAACCTAAATGGACAAATTAAACATTAAGCTTTAGCACATTTTAGTCTTTCAAAGGTCTATGACTCTTTTTTTTTTTTTTAAGTGAAACACACACAAAAAATATTTCTACAAATATATAGGCTATTTTGTGATTTTTATCATGGTCCCCATCCACTTCCATTTAATAGAACCAATAATGAGAATGTTGTACACATGAAAACAATGATTTTTTTTGGCATCTATGGTTCATGAAGAACCTTTGGAATGTTTCCATTCCATTAGAATTTTAAATGGTTCTTCTTTTAAGAACTGTTTACTGAAGGTTCTTTGGGGAACAAAAACGGTTCTTCTATGGCATCGCTCTGAAACCCCCCTTTGGAACCTTTATTTTTAAAACACACACACACACACACACACACACACACACACACACACACACACACACACACACACACACACACACACACACACACACACACACACACACACACACACACACACACATCACCCCACTTCCCATTCTGGAAACCCCTCCCTGTGTCACCTCTTTTCGCAGAATCAAGTGAACTTGATGTCTCAGTCGTCGTCTACTCCCTGTTCCAGTTCTCTGGATGTCATTGGCCGGAAATGCCATACTGTACCGTACCAAATGCCATACTGTAGTGACAGTAACTGAGTGTGAGTCATTCAAATGTTATCAAAGCCCTCATCAAAAATACTTCACGCTTGAGATTTCATCACTGTGAATAATATGCTTATAGGTTTCCATGACATTCACTGTCACAACGATGAGCGGGAACCTGATGACATCTATGTCATTTATTCATTGATAAATACTATGATTTAAAGATATGGCAATTTCACCTCAACAATTTTAACATCAACATTATTATTTTGTAATCATACCGCAATGTCTTTTCTTTGTATTTTATGTGAATTTGAACAGAACCACACCCAGTGAAACTTAGTAAACAGTTATTGAGAATTAATTTCAGGTTAAATCACTGATGAAACGCCCCAAGCTAGGTGTGTGTTGATAATTATTATCTAATAAATGTCTTAAAAAAAAAAAAAAAAGAAAGATGTTATGTGAGCATTTGGAAGTTTCAATTGTCTACATAAGTTTTTTTTTATTATTTTTTTTATGGGGAACTTTAAAATTTTGACGCAACTGTGCTTGCCAATATTGATCTATTTATCTTCCAAATGATTTAGCCTGGATGCCAGCCGAACTTAGCCCCGCCCACAACATTTTCAGACTAGAATCTGATATGACGACGTCAGGCTACAAATGATTACTTTCTAAACTACTTTAATTGATGAAAAATCTGGCTTCATTCTATATTCACTTAGTCGAGCAATTAGTCGATATAAATGCTGCTAAGCCTGTTCAAAGTGTCTGTTTACTGTCGCTTTACTGCTTTTGTCTTTATGGCACACATCATTAAAGTTAATAAAAATGGTTATCTCTGTCTAGATCTCTGGCCTAGTAGTTTTGTGTTTGCTCTTCTAGACAGTAGACACTGCCATATAATCTGTGCTCAATCTCTTTGGTAAAAACAAATACAATATAGTCTCCACAGCAAAACTGACAACTCTTTGTCAGACGTTTCAATCAATAATGTGTACATCATAATTGCAAATGCAGTGAATCCTAATAATTCTACAAATAGACCATCTGCTTTTATTGTTATTTATTTATTATTCTTTTTTTTTTTTTTTTTTGCTTGTTTGTGTTGTCCATGATTTCTTGAACCTAAAAAAACTTTTAAAGAGTGTTCTCTTTAAAATGTCTAACATCTAATACTTCGATTCTTGTAACCACAATAATCACGTGGCATAACTGGGATGGTGATGGAATTCGGTGGTTAGTTCTGAAGAAACTATTCATTGCAGTTACATCATAGGCCCCAAAATAATTAGCATTACATTAATTAAACTCAGTACACATAAAACATTTTTTTTAAATAAAATTAAAAAAATGAAATTAAAACAGCACTTAATACAAGACAAGACACAACAAAACAAAGCAAAACAAACAAAAAAACTCAAAACACACACACACAAAACACAACATACAACAAAACAATATAAAATCTAAACAAAATAAAACAAATCTAAATAAAACAACAAACAAAAAACAATAAAAAACAACACACAACTAATACAACACAACAACAAACAAAGCAAAAAACAAAAACAAGCATGCAAAAATGAAAACATAATACAACACTCAACAAAGCAAAGCAACTTAAAAACTCAAAACACAAAAAAACACAACAAAATAAAGCAAAGCAAAACAAACCAAAAAACTCAAAACACAAAAACACAAAGCAAAGCAAGGATAAAACAAACACACAAAAACAAAACAACATAAACTGTAATACAGCAAAAAGGCAAGGCCAAACAAAACAAACAAATAACTCAAAACACAACACAAAGCAAGGATAAAACAAAAAACACACAACAAAACAATCCAAAGCAAAAAACAAACAAAAAAATAAAAATAAAATAAAAACAAAAAAAATTACTTTACTTAGAAAGGAAGGAAAGGTTTTAAAAATGACAAAGAAACCTATACCAAGTTATGCTTTTACTTTTTGATTTGATCACACTGGCAGATGATCAATTTGTTAAACCATATATAAGTAGTTTATGCATTTCAAATAGTGTCTTTATGCTTCGTGACAGAAGTTTATATTAGCATAATTGATCAACAGTACACGTTTCACAGGGCATATTCTTACTGGAGAGTTGTCAGACTCCACGTCTAAGGTGAATTAAGGTGGTACAACAGTTGAAAATGCTTTCTCATAGGGAAGGGCAAGTGATTCTGTCTTTGGCTGAATGACTCTTCTGACACCTGCCCTGGCCTGAGGAAATCTCTATAAAATATTCACCTTTACTTCTCAAAGTGACTCATGATAACACAGAACTTCAGGACTTACTGTACACTATCATCATTAGTGGATGCCATCTCACTGAAATACTGATTGTCTTATAAATATGATTCAATATGATTCAATATAAATATGATTAAATAATGGCATGGAAGACTTTAATTAAAATTAAAATTAAAATATTTCACTCTATGTCCAAACTAACAAATGCCAGTAGTGATTCACAGACTGAAAGTTAGTTGTATAAGGTTATACGTTGTTATATTGGTTGGTTAATATCAGTCAAAATATCTGTTTATTTATTTAGCGTTAAATTGAACTAAAGTGACAGTAAAAGACATTTATAATGTTACAAAAGATTTCTATGTACGTTTGCTTTGTCACACTAACATAATAATATGTAGAGGTATTTAAAGGTCAGGCTTAAAATTGGTGATTAGTATAAGTTTGGTCATTGCTAAAGCTGCCACCGTAAAAACATTATTGTAATTTTAACTGTAAAAGACTGTAAAAATGTGACTGTAAAAACCTGTTAATTGGTTAATAGTAAGTTATATATATGGGGGAAAATTTAAATAGACCTAACCTTACGTTTCATGTAATTTTACAGTGAAGTACTGTTAAATGTACCGTTTTAGACGTAAAAAATAGCAATAATGTAGTGAAAAGCCTTAAACTGACATTCCCAGAATTCCCTGACACATCACATCTGATGGTTTTTAATTTGAACATTTATGATTCTACTTTTTTTGTCAGTTTTATGTTACATCACACTCTAAAAAATTCTAGATTGTTTCATGTTTTTGGTCAAATATGGACAAACCCAACTGTTGGTTTAAATTATCCTATAGATTAACTTCTTAAACCAATAGTTTGTCCATATTTTACCCAAACATGAGTTGAAACAACACAGTATTTGTGTGTGATACATTACATCAGTTTGTGGAAAAAATCTACTTGCGATGAACTTTGATTCATCATGTGGTTTTCTCTTTACCACCACACAGTAAAAAAAAAAATATATATATATTCATGATTTGTTATCACAACTTTTTTTCTTTCGTCAAATCAACTTAGATAATGTGGTTTTAGATAACATAATATTTTGAGATTCTGATGATTAAACCAATCTCCTTCATTGTAGTAACTTAAATTTTTCATTTCAATAAACTCAAAATTTGAAGGCAACAACTTACTTTTTTAAGTTAAACCAAACAACATTTTTATTACAGTTTTAATTATTCTGGTATCCACAACTGCCGATTTTTTATTTTGTATTATTATTTATTTCTGTGAAACTGTATTTTATTAGGTTGTTTTACCTTGCTCACGCCTTGTCTGCATCACACCTACATCTGCAGACTCGCCCATTTTGTCTTTTTCTCTTCGCTACAACTGTGTGTCTGTCAACTAATCACACACACACACACACACACACACACACACACACACACACACACACACACACACACACACACACACACACACACACACACACACACACACACACACCTCCTTTAATTCAGGGGATTGGTAACCACAATAGTGATCATGAATACAGACACGTATTGTTTTAATAGTGATAAGGGCGTTGTCACTGCTGATTCTATATCTTCTTGCCTCTCTGTGACATCTGTCAGATTCTGTCAAGCGAACTGTGAGAGAGAGATCATTAAATATACAGCCCAACAACATTTTCTCAGTACTGGAACTACTCACTAAATCCTGCTGATTGGTGAGTACAAAGATTGGTGAGTACAAGATAAAAGCAAACACTTTCTATTTGTTTTCAGCGTTAAATTTGTCCTTGTCCTCTTATGACCTAGCATGATTCAGTTTTGTGAACAAGCATGGAAATGCTGTCTGAACAGAAATCTAGTATCACAGGCAGTGACTCAGTGACTGACGGGCTTGATAACTTTGTGTGGAAAGTTACAAATGAAGCTTTTTTTTTTTTTTTTTTTTTTTTAACAAATGATGACATTTCCAATGAAGTTTCCTGTGATGACCATCTGCATTAAGAAATAGGCCTAGTATATATATATAATTCAAGGTTTGAAATTATTTTTTGTGTTAAATGACACAGAACTGCAAATAATTATATTGAGTTTCTTTGTTAAATCTAAATCTAATTTCAAATCTAAAGCTAAATCGAGTTTATGCCTTTGGTAAAATTCAGTTGAAAAGTAGCCTATCGTAATTTTTCATCTGATGGTTTACATTAGTGCTTGAGCAGTTTCATAGAAAGTAAGGCTCCCGTTTCCCGGCTTCTCTCGTTGCTAGGCGACGATACAACAACAACAACCTGTTCAAACGGAGACATACGTCACCTGCATGTCAGAGCGCGTTCTCTTCGAACTATCGCTGCAGTGACGACAAGAACGAATCAAAATGTATTTATTTAAGTATTAACTGTAATGAAAGTATGCTGTATGCGTGAAAAAAACGTGTCATGTTATTTAATTTTAGGCTACTTTTCAAATTTACACTGCAAATAATGTTTGTCAGGTAACCTAAAAATAGTTATTATTATTTTCATGATTCAAACATATAATTTATTTCGAAATACTGTAAAAAAAATAAAATAAAAAAAAACTCATTCTTGTTACTGAATTGGAAAAGAATAAGGCCTATAGCCCACTATTAACATACTGTAAAAAAATTGCTGCCTTAAGTTTACTTGGATTTTTAAGCCATTTCAACTTAAATTACATTAAACTAACTTAAAATAATTAGTTGAATCTTGTATAGCTTATAGAAAAAGTTGAATTGATATATGAATGATATATCAATTGATATCTATCTATCTATCTATCTATCTATCTATCTATATATCTATATATATATATATATATATATATATAGCAATACTTTTTTACAGTATGTTAATAGTGGGCTATATATATATATATATATATATATATATATATTATAGGCCTATAACATATTTTGGAAAAATATAAATGGGACGTATATTTCCATTTTACTTGCTCAAATAAAACACTAAAGAAGAGCCTCCTTTTGTTCGTTCATGAGTGTACCTGGCTCAGGTAACCGATGACTCACCTAAGCCCCGCCCACTTTAACTCCCACCTGCGAAAAAGCCTCAGAGTTCAGATCAAACGTCAGTAGTGCGTCGCCTCACAGTTCCAGCATCAGCGCAGAGAAACACAAGCTGACTAACAGAAGACGCCTTTATTGCGGGGATCTATCTTTTTCCACTCTCTCTGGTGGGACTGTAACTTTTCAGCTCGGTACCATCGTCGCTTCGCAATGAGTGTGAGCGTGACCACGGAGAACGTCTTTCTGTCGGCGTTGCAGCCCAATTCGACCGTCAGTACTTACGCGGTCCCGTCCGAAAACGAGCTCGCGCACGGCGGGTCTCACGCAAAGGATGAGGCGAGATTTAAGCGCGTGCACCAGCAGGTGACCATGAGACTGAAGGAGAAGCCCACGCTCCCGCGCCAGAACGGATCCTCGTCACAATACGCAGCCTCAGGTGTGTCCCCGTGCACTTTGATCTCATTGTATTACAGCTACAATAACGCAATAGCCTTTGAATTATTAATCTGCTCATCATCTGACTTTGTGCTGTGCTTTTATACAGTATGCGGTTTCATTTAACAATGATCCGGAGTTGAATTTCATCTTTATTAACTTTTAGGGATTTTTTTTTTTTTTTTTTTTGATTTATCCTTGATTTGATTTGATTTCAAAAGCAAATGCATTATTATTAAATTCACAGGCGCAGTATGAACTGTGTTGTTTACACTTAAGAACACTGTAAAAGAAAATTATATGTTCAATAATTTGTATTTTTGTAATTGATTTTTTTTTGCCATGAAAATGGCCTAGATGCTGACATGGCATTAAATAAAGCTATCTATCTATATGATCAAAAAGTTATGACAGCACATGATTTTACTTTGCTTGAACTTATCAAAATAAGTTAAGCAATTTTTAATACCTTATACAAGATTCAACTCAGTCAGAGTCAAAGTCAGTTTAGTGTAATTTAATTTGAAATGACTTAAACATCCAAGTTGGTTGTACTTAAAAATTTAAGGCAGCAATATACTTTTACAGTGTATGCAAAACATTAAATATTTATGAGACAAAACTGCCTGTTGCAAAACTGTGGTCACATGATTTCTGTTAAATAAACTAAGACAAAACATCACACGGCATTTGTACATAATGCGTGTCAGAATGACAAAGTTGAATGTACCTTTAAGCTAAACTAAGTTGAATACAGGCGACCTTTGTTTCAGTTGATATTAAAAAACAGTGTCATAAATGGTGGTTCGTTCACATCAGGCGTGGTAGATTTAGCTTTCCCCATTGTTCTTGAACATGGCGATCAAAATGAAGGGGATAAAATAGGGTGGGAAAGTTTTGAATTCACGATTTTTTTTCTGCATCAATGAGAATGGATATAAGCAAAGGTTTTTACAAAAAGGATAAATAAGTGGCACTTGCAGAGCAGACAGTAATACAATACTTCTGGTCTGATGTGAATCATTTACAGGGGCGAGTTGAGCAAGGTTCAAGTGTAATCTCAGTTCCTGTTACACGACTAAGTGAGAGTGAAAGTTTCAAAGCTCTCCTTTGAAAAAACCCAACCCACGCTAAACAAAAAAGTGCTTAGCATCGCACAAAAGGGAGGCACAATTTGGTGCCGTCAATCATAATGCCGTTAATATCAATTGCCATGACGGAAAAGCCAAATAATTTAACCTTTCTTTCTCAATGTAGAAAGCCAAACTCTTTGTTTCATTCCACAACCTTAGTGAAACGATATGATTGTAAATACACCCAAACTTCATTATACATTTGTGTGTATACCATCCATTGAATGCACTCAAATGCATTTGCTTGATTTAAGTGGTTAGGACAAAAAGTGGTTGAATTCCTGGCTTTATGAAGGTCTGCCGCAGCTATTTTTAGGGTTTAACCTCTGGTGCTTAGCGGATACATTAACCAGCGGACCCCTGGTTTATGAGGTACCTGCATTTTGACAAGTTCGAACAGCCTTGCATATTCCTGTTACTGGCCCAAGGCTTCTTGGAGGACGTCTTGAGAATGTCTTAACTAGATCTGACAATGGCGAATACCAAGCATACGCCAAGAGTTTGAGAGAAACTATTTAAATTTTTTTTGACATTTAGGTCAAGTGGATTGTTTTAAAGCAATGCATTTTGAACATTCAAAATTTGACTTCTGGTGCAAATAACTCAGTAAAGTTATTTGTGTTTGCATCAGCTATGCACTAGGGCAGGGCGAGGCAGGGAAAAGGGTGTGTGTTTTTTGGGTAGGGACATCGGGAGTGTCCCAGTCATCAGACCGGTTCTGTCTATTCTGCCACTGTTGTCTACAACTCACTCTACACTTATTCACTCAACAAACGCTTATACCACTCCCAAATTCACGTTCTCAAACGCGTGTACATGCATGCCCATAGATGCAACCCCATCTGTTGCTGAGCCAGAACATAATAGTTTGTTGTAAACTTGCACTGCAGTATTTTGTGTAACCTCACATTGTACTTGCAGTGTCATCAAGTGCATATGCTGAGCACACTGACTCGGCTGTAAAGTTACAGACTCGATGTCTTTACGGGGCACGAATCTTCGGCTTTACATTTGAACTTCTGTAACTTATTTCCCACTGCTATCAATAAACACAGACTGTTATGCCATTCAAACAAGACATGCAAATGTACATACTATGGTGTCAACAAGGAAGCAAACAAACTATCAAATAACTTTTGTGCAAGTTTACAAAGTAGATGTACAAACTTATACACACTGGCATCAAAAACATGAAACAAAACAAAGTTGTTTAATTAATTGGAGCAGACATGCATGTATACATACAAACTTGCGTGCAAAAAGCTGTCGTAAACATTACTAAATTTAAACAAAACAACCAATTTGTTTGTTTAACTGCTCAATGAAAGTACAAACATGCATGTTTACATAAAGCTATCGTAAACATGACTAAAGTGAATCAAAACGCATTTGTTTGATTAAGTTCCATCAAAGAAAAAAATGCATGTTTGTGTACAAACTTGCGTACAAAGGCGTCATAAACATGGTTTAAGGGAAACAAAACAACAAAGTTATTTGTTTAATTGTTGTATTAAATAATGTGCATGCATGTTTACAATGCTTACAATAGCTTTGTTCATAGTTGCGTGGATAGTTAATAGTTTCACGAAATTTCATTAGTTTAATCTAGCTGATTTTCTTTGTCAATGCTACCTGATTGGTCATAGTGTTTTGGAGAATTTTTTGGTTTTTGTTTTTAACTAAAGGAAAAAAGTGGCAAAACATTTAGAGATCAGCCATCCTCTTAGAATGAGGATCTTTAATTTTAGCTGGTTATAGTTAATAGCTTCAGTCTATGCCAACCGGGTAATTTAATGAAAAGTTAAGGTCATGAGATTTATTTTCCTGATTAAAATACACTGTAGCTGAGCTGCTATGTGTGACGCTTGTGTTCAGAAACTTGTAGAATGTGATAACACATTGAGAAAGTTCACTGGGAGGATAACTAGTCCATTATGTTTTTCACAGTCAAAAATCCCCATTCCGATGAACATTTCTATTAATTCTCTGTATTTTTCTTCTCTTAGAGTCTGGAGATTATACAACCATGACAAAATTTTCAACAATGAGCCAAAACGTCACCCCAAATTTCAGCTCTAAATCCTATTCCCTCGGCAGACAAATGATGGTAAGATTCTTCCCACTTATAAACATAAATATTTTATTGTTGTCTGCTTGTTTGAAAGACATATAACACATTGAGCTAAGTTAAAGAAATCTTTTTGTGTGTGTGACTGTATGGACGTGTATCTTGTCCAAATATTGAAAATGAGTAATGGAGATTGTGTTAGTTAGGTGTGATATTTCACAGGCCAGCTCTACTCAACAACCTCATATGAAATGTCACAAGCTTACAAATCGCTAAGAGTCACTTTCAGTTATTTTCTTATTGAGTAATACTGTGTTTAAATTTGGGCTGTTGATTTAATGTATTAAAATTGCATTAAATGTATGGCTCACACTTTATATTAGGTGTCTTTAAATACTATCATGTTGTTTTGTAAAACACTCTTGCTGCTATTGAGGTGGGATACGGGAAATGTTAGGGACAGCATCAATAATTCAAACTTAAAATATCACCCTAATGTTTTTGCACTTATCATATATCTGAATTATCTTAATCTTGGGGCATTTCTCCAGAAATATCAATGTGATTTAAAGGGTTAGTTCAGCCAAAAATGAATTCAGTTACTCGCCCTCATGTCATTCCAAACCCATAATACATTCGTTCATTTTCGGAACACAAATGAGGATATTTTAATGAAATCTGAGAGCTTTCTGTCCCTCCATTGACAGGCTACACATCTACCAATTTCAAGTCAGGTCAAGTCAAGTCACCTTCATTTATATAGCGCTTTTTACAATCCAGATTGCTTCAAAGCAGCTTTACAGTGAAAATAGGAAATGAATGCAACAAAGATTGTTTTGGCTGCTCTAAAAGAAAGTCATTGTCCAGTTTAAGTAAGTTTTTGATTGATTGATTTCCGTTGTAAAAAATTATTAGTTATTAACTTAGGGACCTCGGATAAACAGAGAGACTAATATTCGCGTGGATGCCATTCTACTTATGATGTAGCGAGTACATCAGGTGTTATAGGAAGTGTTCCCAGTCCCAGACCTAATTTATGTAGCCTAATAATCATTTTACATGATTTGAATAATAGGAATGTATAATGTTCTATGTGTATGCCAGGTTAAAGAGATGTGTTTTTAGTCTAGATTTAAAGTGACAGAAGACTATTCCTAAGTTTAGGTGCTTAAAAAGGATCTACCACCTGCAGCTGATTTTGATATTCTAGGTATTATCAACTGGCCAGAGTTTTGAGACCACAATAGACAAGAAGGACTATAATGCGTTAAGAGCTCATAAAATTGTCACATGGATTATTTTATTGTTGTCTTTACTACTTTTCTGGGGCTTGAAAGTGGTAGTTGCTTAGACTGTCAATGGAGGATCAGAAATCACTCAGATTTCATTAAATAGATCTTCATTTGTGTTTCGAAGATGACTGAATGTCTTACAGGGTAAATAATAATGACAGAATACATTTTTTGGGGTGAACCAACCCTTTAATATCATTTGTATTGATAAATCATGAATCAACATATGTAATTCGATAACATTTCAATCAATCGATAGCTATAGTTGATATTGTTATAGATATTCAATATTCATCATTTTCTTGTTTCTACTAGGCCCAGCGTCCATCCCAGTACTCTAGTGCTGGTTTCTCATCCCGCTCTGCCATTGATTTCGCCCCAAGAGCCAAAATGAGTTACACAGCAGGAGGAGCAGGAGGAGGAGGAGGAGGAGGAGGAGGAGGTGGCGGCGGAAGCGGGGCATATTACGAGGAAGATGTCGTGGGTGGCGGTTACCAGGCTGGCGGATACCAAGCTGGCGGTTACCAAGCTGGTGGTTACCAAACTGGCGGTTACCAAGCTGGTGGTTACCAAACTGGCGGTTACCAAACTGCCGGTTACCAAACTGGAGGTGGCCCAGTTCAACTGCAGCAGGTCGGTGCAATAACTCGTTCCTTCAGCCGAATGGGGGGCGACCCGGAGACGATGTCGATGCATTCCATGCATGTGGCATCCATACCACGCCAGGCTACTTCTTCTTGGGTGGCACAGGATGACTGCGACGGCAGCCTAGTTTCCGAACGTAATGCCACTTATACAAAACAGGCTTCCGCGAGCAACGGCTATGCCAAAACCTTCCCACGCAAGTCCATGTACACCACTAGAGTGAACGGATTTGAAAGCGGACAGCAGCAGGTCAGCTCCATGACGCTACCGCCCATGAAACGCTCCATCAGCGGGACGCTCGCCTCTAGCGGCGGAGGAGGCATGGAGCAGGAAGTCTACATCAGCCGGCACTCCTACAAAGGCCCCGCCCACCGCACCATCAGCCGAATCAACAATCGGCAAACGAGTCGCACGTCCAATGCCTCATCATCCGGCATGTACGGAAGTGTTGGAGGATTCAATGGCTCCCAGGGGAACCTGGCGCTGGTGCAACAGGGAAGGCTGTCGCGTGCCGGCTCCGTAAAGAGTATGCATAGTGTTGGGAAAGGCATGGATGTGTTTGATGGCATGGATTTCAATGGAAGCACAGGCAATCTAAGCGGGTAAGAACACTTACCTTAGGTGTGTGAAAATAGCGAAATAGCAAAACGTCCAAAATAAGTCAAGGCAAGGAAGAATTTATTTGATTTTATTGTTTTGAGGGTTTTTTTCACTCAGGTGTTACATAAGGGTCATTAAGTTTTTATGCTAACACCAGATTTAATTATGAACAATCTTATCTTTTGGTTTGCGCCCATCAAGTTAATGATTACAAAAAGTAGAACATAATCTAATTAAAGTAATGTGAAAATGTATTTTCAAATTGGATTATATAAAAAAAAAGTCATGGTAGCATAGTAAAATAAATAAATAAATATATATATATATATATATATACCCCAGAGAAGAGAAGATTTTGAATATACTGCTCATTTAACAGCAGTAACTATTAACTAAGGGTGTCTGGTATCCAAACATCTGGAAATTGTCTTTTAAATTACTTTAAAGATGTAAGCAAAAGTAGTATGCTAGCACCGTTAGCGTAACGCACCACTAGAGTAAAACGCAACTTAAAAGTAGGTCTAATTACTTAAAATGCACAAATAACATGTGTTCAACCACAAATTACATGTTTTACCAAACGCTTCTATATTACTGCCGGTCAAAATTCCCTGAATTATGCATCATAGCTATAGTTGAGCCACACTATGTTTTACAACAAACACTGCATATTACTGTTTGCAAATTAGCCTGTTAGCTATTCTCGTTAAAACACTAAGCTAGGTGTGCAAGTATGGCTAACAGTGATTACCCACAGTGAGTGCAGCACTGACCTTTGAAGCAAGAAATTATTCATACTGTGCTTTAACAGCCTGTCAGTACACCCACACTTAGCTTATCTGTCCTTGTTGCGCTAAAACTGTGTGTGTGTGTGTGTGTGTGTGTGTTTGATGTTGCCCAGCCCTGCCTATATGTGTGTAAAAAGTGAAGAGCGAGTCTGTTGCGCAGGCACACCCAAACCAGTCCAGCCACCTCACACTTCACACACCCTGGGAAAAAACACACACACTTCCTAGCACTCCAGCGACATGCACCAGCATACACAAACACACAGAGAGGAATGTCCTCTTAAGCAAAAGTTTTTTTCAAATAATGCTGACTCTTAAAATGGAAGTAGTACTAGTTAAGAAGCTAAGATTAGCTAGTCTATCAATTACTTGACAAAGGAATAACCTTTTTCTTCAAGCTCCACTCTAGGCTCAAATCGCAATGAATAGTGTTATTCTTTAACAATAGTTGGGAACATTGAGAAGAGCGTTGACAAGAAATGATGGGTAGAAGAATTGGGAAACTTGGATTCTAACCCAAATTCCCTACATAAGCTCCGAAGCTCATTGCTAAAGTTCACATGCTATTACGACACGCTAAGAACATTTTGCTAACATTCCCATTAAGTCTCTGAACGTTCAAAACGTACAGTTTTTTTTAAATATTTTTTCTTGGTTATGTGAACATTAAGGCAAACATTCCATTTGATCACTCTTCAGACATTATGGGAACGTTACTTTAGGGTGTTCTGAACATTCTGAAACAAGAAGTAACAAAAATGGCAACGAAAACATTTCAGAAAAAAAAAAACCACTCAATGAACGACGTATAAATAACGTTTTTGTGCTAATGTTTTGAGAACACAAGACCAGATATCTTTGAGCAAACATTTTATTAGTGTTACTGGAAGAACGTTGGTTCATAACTTTTAAGAGAACCTTGCCAGAACGTTAGCTAAAGTCCTGAGAAACGTCCCTGTTAGCTGGGTAAAATTTTAAAGTCCTTGAAGAAAACCTACAATATGAACATACACAGCTAAGCAATATCACCGTCTTTACAGGACACATTTACTAAATAAAAGTTACTTTTTTTTTGTATAGACTCAACAACATGGACATGCCTTCTGCCATTAAATATCTTGATCAGTCCGATCCTGGCCTTCAGATGATGGGAGCTGCCTACATCCAACATGAGTGTTACCATAATAATGATGCAAAGAAACAGGTATGCAGTTGCTTTTCATCTGGAGAAACATTCAACTGAAATGTGTAAATGTGTCTTCGATTTGACTAGAACGTCTGTGTTTCTTTCAGGTGAACCAAGTGGAGGGAATTCCTCGCCTGGTGAAGTTGTTCAACAGTGAGAACCAAGAGGTGCAGCGCTACGCGACCGGCGCCACCAGGAACCTCATCTATGAGAACATGGAGAACAAAGTGGCCCTTATTGAAGCCGGCGGGATCCCCAAGCTCATACAGGCCCTAAATGATCAAGACGACGAACTCCGCAAGAACATCACAGGTGGGCGTTTCACTCATGTTGTTCTAGTTAAATTTACTGCCATTATAATTGCCATTGGAACACGTGTTTTTCATTATTTTGGCCCTGTTTACACCTGATATTAAGATGCGTTTTGGTTGATCGGATCATAAGTAGACGAGGGAGACACATACCCATTTACACCTGGTGTTTTAATCCGTCTCTTTTGTCCACTTTCAACCACTTCTGTCCTGATTTCTTCAAGGGGAGGGTCTATGGGTGGGTAAATGTATGGGTTATTTCAGATCTTCTGATCTAATATACAAAATAAGCTTGCGAAATGTACATATGAATGCGCACCGAGACCCCGTCTGGTTTAAATCCCATCTGGCTTGCACGCCTCCCATGAAGTTTACGCGTTAGGTCAATAGACGGAGAGTAGACGGTCTTTTGAGCATTTACACTATAAAAGCAACCCGGTCAAATGTGTTTTCGACTACCTCTGGAAGTGGTAGCTCAAAATGTTTTAGACCCCATTTACACCTGTATTTAGCACCGTCTACTTGTGATCCGATCAACCAAAACACATCTTAATACCAGGTGTAAACAGGGCCAATGACGCAAACGTTTTCATCTGTGCTTTGATTGTGAATTTGATTTCTTGGGCTGCATAGCAAAGCTTAATTTTCACACGAGAAGCCTAAAGGGCCGGTCAAATTTACTTTTTTTCGACATGTTTTGGATTCAATAGAAATCCAAGCGATCAGGAATTTCGCTTAAGGATGAAAGTTTTCGTCATGCAGATTTCGTAATAGGTTCAAGTTGAGCACATGGATTGATCTGTTTATCAGCCTCTTGTTTCACATCCTCTTTTACAACAGGCCTGCATAAAAAATACTCTGTAACTCTAGTTTAGGTTCCAATTCTCACTATCAACTAGTTGCTTATTAGCATGCATATTAATAGGATATTGGCTGTTTATTAGTACGTATAAAGCACATATTAATGCCTTATTCGGCATGACCATATTCTACATTTCTAATCCTACCCAATACCTAAACTTAATTACCTTACTAACTATTAATAAGCGGTAATTATGAGTCTGAGGCAAAAGTCATAGTTATTACTTAGTTTAGAGAGAGAATTAGACCCTAATCTAAAGTGTGACCAACACTTTATGTAGATTATAGCTGAGAGTTAAAGGGATAGTTCACCCAAAAAATAAGTTCTTGGTTTGCATAAAAAATTTGATTTACGAAACATTAATCTCCAACATTAATCTCCAAATATTAATCTCTAAAAGACCTTCATTTGTGTTCCGAAGATGTCGGTTTGAAACGACACGAGGGCGAGTAAATGATGACAGCATTTTCGTTTTTGGGGGAACTTTCCCTTCAATGTGCAATCACATGATTCACAAGTGAAATTTGAGAAATTTTGCAGGGAAAAAAGGTCCATTGTCTAATCGTGTAGCGATGTATGAAGCGCAGCTCACACACAGAAGTCAACAGGTTTTTTCAAAGTCAGTCTAGATGTGTGTATATGTAGGGCGTTGACCGATCTCTCAGGGTTGCATCAAGCTGCATTAATTATTGCTCAGCGTTGTCTCGACATGTGCCGTGGAATGAGCGGACTCCTGTAGCGAAGGTTCGTGAGTCAGGTTTATGCCAGTGCTTACGGCTCTGTGCGTGTCTGGATGTGCAGGAACATCAATAAACATGTATCTATGAGAACACCACTACTACATGGGCACAACATGGGGGCTTTTAGGAGGATGACATCATTACGAAAGTCAAGGAGGATGTAAATCATTTACATGCAATTTCAATTTGTGATTTTTGATCTGTTTTTTTTTCTCTTTTGTTTGTTTCCTTATCAAATTCTTATCTATTTCCCATGGCACTTTCCCATGCTCTTTTCCTCTTTATCTGTCTCTCTCCTGCTCTCATTCCCTGTAGGTATTCTGTGGAATCTGTCCTCTAAGGATAACCTGAAAGAAAGGTTGGCACGGGACACTCTTACCGATTTGACGGAGAAGGTTCTGATTCCTCTCTCTGGCACTGGGGAACAGGACATCATTGAGCTGAGCGCCTCAGAGACCGACATCTTCTACAACACCACTGGCTGTCTCAGGTACACACACGCACACAAACACACACACACACACTTTTTTGAGTTCCCCTTTACTACTTCCTGTTCCTATAGGAACTTCATCAACTTCAGTGAATGAAAATCCCCTCTAGGCACGTCACTGCTAGGAAACCTGAGAACAAGAACACTTAAGAGTCATGTTTCGATCCAAAACCCAACCCGAAAATAAATAATATTTTAGGAAATTTTAGGATTGTTATTTTTAGACCATTGTTATAAAAAAAAAATGTAAGACTGTTATATTTCGAAAATTCTAGAAAATGAAGCCTATATTTAGGACTGTTATTTTTATTAAATTGAATTCTAGTTTTAGGACAGTTATTTTGTAAAAATATTTTTATTATTATTATTTTATTTTATTTTATTTTATTGGAAAAGCCTGTTTTTTAACACTTTGGGTTGGGTTAAACTTTATTTTAAGGTGACAGTTACATTGTACTTACTCAAATAAGTAATATTAATTAACTAAATGTACTTACTGTAGAGATACAGTTAGGGTTTGGTTTAGGGTTAGTTACTTGTAATGATGTATAATGTACTGTTATTACTATAGTAAGTAATTGTAGTAATTAATAACAACGTCACCTTCAAATAAAGTGTTACCCTTTTATTTGTATAATTTTTTTTGAAAATTACTGAAAATAAAGCTGATTTTTGGGACTGTTATTTTTAGAAAATTAATAAATAAAGCCTATTTCTATTTATTTTAAATAAATATACTATATATATATAAGTATATTGAAAATATACTTTAATTGAGAGAATGTAACAAGACTTACCACTGAGAATAATGGTGACTACAAATAAATGTATTTAAAAAAATTAAATATATACAGTATGTTGCAATCAGGGTGTGGCAGATAGCCATGGGAATGGAGTGAGAATATATAACGCATAATATATCATTTGATATTTCAATTTCAAATTGAAATTATTCAATTTCTAAGACATTATTTCAATCCTCTGCTTCCTTGTACAGGAACTTGAGCTCAGTGAACGAGAAGACCAGAAAACAGATGAGAGACACCAATGGCCTTATAGATGCTCTGGTTGGCTATATTAAAAAATCCTGGTTGGACCCTAAAGTGGAAGAGAAGGTAATTGTGTAACACACATTTTTAATTTCTGCCTTTGTTGTTGACTCTGCTTGCAAATGATGTGTTTACATGGCCATTCATGTGTGTGTTCCTCTTTCAGGGTGTGGAGAACGCGGTGTGTGTGTTGAGGAATCTGTCCTTTCAGCTGTACAGTGAGATTGCCCCCTCGGTTCAGCTGCGTTTGGAGGGTCCAAGCCGAGCTGAGGGCTCTTCAAAAGGAGAAGCTATGGGCTGCTTCACCCCTAACAGCAAGAAGGCCAAAGACGTAAGGAAGAAGCTGCTTTCAAATTCCTGTTTCCTATTTCAAAAACTAAAGCTTAATCTCATATTTAATTTTTTACTTCCAGAGACAAAATCAGGACCTCGGCACATTTAAAGAAGTGTCGCGGCAGCCCAAAAACATAGAGTGGCTCTGGCACCCTGATATAGTGGATGTGTACAATCAGGTGCTTCAGCGCTGTGTGGTCAACTCGACCACACGAGAGGCCGCAGCCGGAGCCCTGCAGAACATCACTGCCGGAGAGAAGAGGGTAAGACATTTACCTCACTTCATCAGTTATGTTGGCTCCAGCTACCCAGAATATGTGAGAAACTTGCTAGAAATGCCTACATCCAATGCCAAACATCTGGGGCATCTAGGGGTGTAACGGTTCAAATTACTCACGGTTCGGTTTTTATCACATTTTTAGGGTCACCGTTTTCGGGTAGTTTGCTAAGATCCAAATAATTATTAAACAGCAAGTACGAACTATGCAAAAGCGGATACCCTTCCAGTGCACTCAGTGTGCGAATTCACTCACTCATTTTGATTTACTCCCTCAAGTGAACTAATGGACTAATGTAGGGAACAGTGAATGAGGGTATAGGGAGCGATTTCAGGAACAGCCTTAATGTTTTGCTAGAAAATATAGGAGAGGTATTGGACTTTATACTGACACCTACTGGTGTGGATGAATCATACAAAACCAAACCTTTTATAAATACAAATACCTATGTAGAAATGTTTTTTTTGTTGTTGTTGTTTTCTGGCGTATTTGTCGTCCTGATTAAAGAGAGATTAAGAGTCCACCACCAAGTCTCTCTATTAATTAAATAGAGATCAATCCTTATTAAAGTTACAAAAGCTATTTAGTCAAGAGCAGTGAGTGATTTCTTTGTCTTTTGTTGTTTGATTAACAAAAAAAATACAGACAGCAGGAATATAAGGCTGTCACTTTAAGACATAACGCACAGATCCAGTACATTGATACACTTGCATTGTCTTTCTTAACTGTTTCAAATTCACTAAAGATATAACCGACTTTGTTAGCATGTCAAGACGGGGCATGTTGACATGATTTTTGTGTGAATTTGTCCGTTCAAGTGCAAGTAGAATTCAATTTAGTATTCATGCGCTGTCTGAGACGTGTGTGTTTCGGAAAAGTGCGCACAACCGTCTGTCTAGCAACCGCCTATAGTAAATGCATTTCAACTATTAAACTTCTCTTTTTCTTTTTTTGTATCTCAGTGGGCGTCCATTATGAGTCGTGTGGCGTTAGAGCAGAAAAGGATGTTGCCTGTCATTCTGGATCGCTTAAAGACCGACAACGACGCAGAGCTCCGTTCTCTCACCGGCTTCCTCAGAAACCTCTCTCGTCATGCCAAGGACAAGAACGATATGGGTGAGGCTTCCTTCTCTAGCCACAAAACTGGAGTCAATCGCACCTCTGAAGCATTAGAGAAGCTCATTGCTCAATTTCTTTCACTTTAGCTGTACAGGCGGTACAGCTCTTGGTCGACAAACTACCCTGCGACGGTCGCCAGAGGGAGCCGTCAGGTGACGTGGTGATGAACATCTGTGGAGCCCTCAACAACCTGGTGACCAGCAGCATGGTGGCGGCACGGGACATATCCTTCTTCGAAGGTCTGTCGAAACTGATGGGCATCAAGAACACCCATGACGGCAGGTAAAACAAAAATTCATCCGACTATACAACAATCTCTCAAAATTAAATTACTTCCATACTAACGTTGCAATTTAAATTTTCACCCAGTCCTTCCAAACGTAAAGCTTCCACAGCAGCGGCGACAGTGCTAAGCAACATGTTCCAGTACAAGAAACTACACAAAGATTACAAAAGTGTAAGTGTTATGACCATATAAATGATACACATACAATTTTTTCTTTTTAAATCTTTTAAAAAATCTACGTACACTCACATATTCTACATGGAGCGGGTCTTGTGCAACAAATACGCCTGTAAATAGTGTGCAGCAGTCGGTTCCGGAAGAAAAAACTCATTTTCTCTAAAAGGAAATTGAAACTTATACACCTTTAAAGACAGACCTACTGTGAGCTACGATGTTGTTATGGATTAACAACATCGTTGTTAATTTGCTTCTGCTGAAGACATCAGGCCACATTATTTCAGCTTATTTTTTAAATAATCGTGTTTAACAGTGGAATTCCTGGTGAAAAACTACATTACCCATGATGCTGTACAGAAAATGAGAAGAAAAATCAGTCTAAATAAATAGCTCTTTAGCTCCGCCCACTCCCATTAAGCACTGCGAATACGTATTAAGTTGATCTCTCTACACTCTCAAAATATTTAAATGTTTATATATACATAAGTATTTTGCAATAAACTTTAAAATATATAGTTTTTATACATATAATCAACGTTTGTAAATGAGTAGTTTAATATTTCTCCATCGTTTTTAATTTGATAATGCTGTTTGCTTCATGGGATTGTAGTTCTTTCCCTAACTAAAGAAGTTTAATACAGTCTTGTACCTTTGTGTTTTTGTCCGATTTTATTTAATTTTTTTTGCTTCAAATCAAAGTTTGTAGTGTTGTGATTCACCTCAAAGCTTATTGGTTTGGTTCATGGCTTATAACTTTTCAACAAAGACTATTTTAAAATCCTTATGGGAAAAATGAATGACTAAAAATACTTCAGGAACCAACACTGCTGAAAAAAGGGGCGGATAATGCTGCAATCTATTGAGTATTTCTACAATGGTATTGTGAACTGATTCATCCGCGCCAGTAGGTGTCAGTATAAAGTACAAGATAACTGTTGTATTTTCAAGTAGAACACTAAATATTCAACTTTAGTGCATATCTGTTCCCACACAGTAGCATGACTACGTCAGACTTCGTACTTCCACTCAATTTCATTTCGCTTCTGTACTCAGTCTGAGACAGCGTCATAGCTTTCCGTTTTCCTCCGGCCTGAAAACAGCCGGGCCAATCAACGAACAGAGGGCGGGCTGAGAGCCGTGACGTAGACTCTGATTGTACCGTGGATGCATAGATTTACTTCACATAATCTGCAAAAGTCGTTCACAGCTATGTTCACTCCGGTATTTCGCTCGATGGTTTTGTTTTCGCATCATACATGTGTTTACAGTGGAAGTTAGATGCGGCTGAGCCGGCGCATAACACACGCCATAACCAAACGTTATGTGATTGGCTTACGGGTAACCAATGATTTTAAACTTCAGACAAGCGCCCCCCCCGCGAGAGAGAAAACGCTTCTCTATTATGCCATTCCAGACTCTGTCTACGAAGCAAAGCGAACGAGCAGAGTTTGGTATTACCAGGCTACCCACACAGTGCTTCATTCATGAATCAAATCATGTGGTTTGACAAATCATTCTCTTTTTCTACGATTTTTGAAATGTGTGAAAATCCCATCTATTTACACTGAAAGAGCAACTCGAGCCATATCTACAGACCAGAATATCATAGAGACTTGGTGGTGGACTCTTAATCTCTCTTTAATCAGGACGACAAATACGGCAAAAAAAAAAAAAAAAAAAACATTTCTACATGGGTATTTGTATTTATAAAAGGTTTGGTTTTGTATGATTCATCCACACCAGTAGGTGTCAGTATAAAGTCCAATACCTCTTATATATTTTCTAGCAAAACATTATGGCTGTTCCTGAAATCGCTCCCTATACACTGTGCACTGGAAGGGTATCCGCTTTTGCATAGTTCGTACTTGCTGTTTAATAAATATTTGGATCTTAGCAAACTGGGAGTTCCAGTACTGAAAAAAAGATTTATCTTGAACTCTGTCATTGAAACTATCAATAAACCTTAATTCAATTCAATTTAATAACCAATTAAAACGGTATTTATACCTGTATGATATTACGCTGTAGCCACATTGGACCAGCGGTTGGGAAAATGAATAGATGGATGATTCAGCTGCGGGCGCCATCTTCTGGTCAGACGCGGGAATTAATTCGTCACGCGACTCTCGCAGTGCCATATGGGTATTCTCTAGCCGTTGATTGTACATCGGTTATACACTCGTTATTGCGGTGCATTATGGGATTGAATGAGTGCACTCGATAACGGCCACTATGGTTTCGAACATCTAATCGCTGTCCCATCAAATAGTGGCCTACTTAAGTGTATATGGGGCGATTTTGGACAGTCTAAGTATTGAACTTTGATTCATAACTGCTTCCACACCATTTATGCTTTAGTCATGAATGACTCAAATCATGCGGTTTGACAAACCCACACTTTTCTAAATGATCGAACTTATGATTTTTGAAAAGTGAGGGAAAATCCCATCGATTAACATTGAAAGATGTAAAAAAGCCATAAATAGAGAGCAGAATATTATAGACATGGCAGTGAACGTTTTTGATGTGGGCCAGTCAGCAATACCCTAGCAACCACTAAGAACACCCTAGAAACCACATAGCAACACCCTGGAAACCACTCACAATGCCAGGAGCGACTTACACAAGTCCTACTCGCATTTACTTGACAAAATTGTAACTTTTAAGTATTTCTATCCGTTTCAGTCAGCTTATAAAGACCCACCCACAGAATGTGTCCGTTTCTGTTTGTGTTTAGCATGTTACGTACTAGTACAGTTGTACATCACAGTTGCTGTCATTCCCGCCCTGCCCTCTAGACATTTTCCAGTAATTTGCAGACAGTTTAAAAAGCAGCATGCACACAAACATTCACACAAACGAACACCTATCATACTAAATAATCAAAAGCAAAACAGCCTGCTTATTTAAACTATCATATTGGAGTTGCTTTTTTTCCAAAACACACAAACAACCTTGTGTTTGATATGGGAGGTAGAGGTTCAGCCACACCTGAAATGGGGATTTCAGGTGATTTCCTTGTGAGCATGTCCAAACACACCATAGAACGCCACGGGTGAAAGAAAAAAACCATGTTCTTTCTTCTACCTTCAGATCTGGGATGGTAGCCATGTGTTGCTACCTGGTACAACTATGTGCCTGTTTGGATTCAAAGTGTCACTCACTCCTGTGGTGTTTTCTGCTTGTGTTTTACAGAAAGGGTTCGTGAAAGAAGACTTTATAGAGATCTAAACCGACCAGATTGTGAAATAGGAAGATATTTAATAAGGACAATGGATAAAGAAAATACGAAATACTGCCAGAAGTGCAACATATATTTTGAAACATGAAAATGTGGATAACACATTTAGCCTTTTCCCCCCCAAAATCCTCAGGGATTTATTGCAATATTTTTTGTCTTTATTTTTTTTTTTACTGGCTATTGCCTGTATTTCTTTTCTTTCTTTTTTGTATTATAGGACCACAGACTATCCATGATATAATAATTATATCCTGGGAATTTAATCACTCTTTTTAAAATAGTTAGATATTTGTAAAAAATATATATAGATATATATGTATTGTAATGGTAGGGAAGACAATTTTGCATGAAAATTGTAATTGTAATATTATAGATTATTTGAGAAGACTGTCATATGTCTTATAAAACACATAAATATTGTAAACACAGGCCGGAGAGATTCAGGCTGTTAATCAGCCTTTTTGTCATAATAGAGTTGCTTATTTTGTTACTTGGCTGATTCAATTCTAATGGGTTTTCTTCTTCTTTTTTTTTTTTTGGTTCTTTGATGTGTGTACAGAAATTGTGTATCATTATTTCCTGTACAAATGATATTTGAGGTTTAATAATAACTATAATGATATGAGGACACATGGCAAAATACCATCTGAATGTTTGAATGGAAATGTTTTCATTTAAACCTATTGACTTAATGGTTGATGCCACAGGGATCAGAGATTGTTTTTAAATAATTTCTGTTCATTTAAAAAATGTCTTATTTTTCATAATTGTATATGGTGCAATATGTGCATTATTTTGACTGTAAGCAACTTTACTCACATGTAGTGTTTGTTTGTTTATTCACAACTTTTTTTATCATGGTTGCCAAATGTTGAATGCTTGGTTTGGGTTGCTGTGTTTTCAATTTCTATTTATCTGTCAAATTGTTAACACAGTCTAATAGACTGTTATGAGTGATTTGCAATCTTTAAAGCTGCAGTCCGTAACTTTTTGGGGTTAAAAATTATCCAAAATAAATTTGTACATAACCAGTCAGTGTTCAAAACTCTCTGCTTGCCTTAGCTCGATTCAAAACGGTAAGCTTGTAATAATGGTACTAAAAGGTTCAAACGACAATCACCAGTGACAACTAGACCCGTTGTAAAACGCAAAAGACTTCGGACTGGCTACAGAAAAAAAGAGACTGCCACCGGCCCATGCGAAAACAAGGATAATATCGGAAGGGCATTAAATGTAGTCACGCAATGCTGATGTTGTTAACATTAACATTTTGAGAACAAAGTATAATTTGCGCGGTTTGACATGATATGATTAGCAATCGTTACATTTAATCAGCATGATTTACTGCAATGCTTTTTTCCCGTAATAGTCAGAACAAAGTGGATGTTACTTGTTCAGATGACATTTTCCGGTAAAAATTCTTATGTTGGTCATACTTCCAAAAAGTAGAATCTGTGATTGCGAATGACAGAATCCACACCGGCGCGGCGACTGACAGCCGCACATTCTCCTAAAACATTGGATTCATCCGCGCTGTGCCGTGCCGAGGCACAACCCACATAAAGTTGATAATTCCGTAAATAACTGCAATTGCAGATTTCGAACAGAGATGGCGACAAAGAGGAAAAACTGCGGACTGCAGCTTTAAATATCTGAGACTTTGTTTTATTGGATCAAGAGTTGATCATGCAGAGGCCTTGGACTTTCTGGCCTTAAGGAATGCATGGAATGTTCTCTCTCCAAAGCCTTTGATGATCGAATGTCTAGTATGTTTTATAATTCAGTTCAATTCAGTTTCATTGTTAAATGCATGTGCGCGAGTGCCATAGATCTATGTTTATGTAAAATACACAATAAAAAGGAAATAAAGTGAGTTTGTGTTTTTTTCAACCTCATGTTGTCGAGATCCTGTATTGAAATCTTAATCCTATGGTGCATTTTTGCCAATTTTTTTATTATTTTTTTATTTTTACTTCATCAGAATGGTATGACCCCTGGTGACTTTTGTGGCACTTTCTATGTGAAAACACACACACAAAACATGGACTTCGAAAAGGTTCAAATTACTAAAACGATAGAAAATGATAGAAATGAATGGGAAATAATAATAACAAAAATGATCTACAATCTACAAATCAGCCATGATGCAGAAAAAAGCACACCTTAATGCAGTTCATTGAAAAAAATAATTTGAATTGTTATTGTATTGTAAAAATTTGGAAACAAATGGATCATAATTATTGCATAAATATTACTTAGAATCATAAAATTGCCTCAAAATATAACATAAAAAATAAATATTTTTGGAACAAAAATACATATTGATTTTACCGAAAAAGGTCATCTTAGACCATGAGGAGTATGACCCCTAAATAAGGTGCACAAGAGGGTTAAAGGGACAGTGTGCAAAAAACATTTAAGGGAATCTAATTTGCATTCATGTAAAAAAAAAAAAAAAAACTTTCCAAAATTCCAATTCCTGCTGATTTCAGCCCAGTTTATGTTTCTCATAAGTCAGCAAAATTGGTTAAAAATGTCTTTATCCCACCCCGCCCTTTTCTTTTGCGCATTGCGTTTGTTTCTACCTCTACCCACCCACCCCTATTTACATACTTTCTCTCTGCTTCGACATGAACAGTCATCTGCCACACCCTGCAAACCTGATGACTTCCCGAAGAGCCGGCACATTTAGGCTACAACATATCAAAATCACAGATCGTCCAATAATGTCTGAGTTCTGAGAGTATTGATGAGTGTATTGAGGGTATTGGTGACATTTGAATCATAACAAAGCCTTTCTTAGTCTTGCATGTTCAACGTTTTATGAATTTTGACCTCAACGTGACATAGCTCTGGCTGATGATGAGGGCAGATATGTAGCTCAGGGAAAATTGCAGGGTACAAAACGTTCACTGTTTACATCACACCCAAACTGAGTGTCACAGACTGTTCTTTTGCTAGCGTTGACTGATGGCAGTTGAGCAGTGATGACATTTATCATCCATTCAGAACTTAAAACTTGAAGAGATACGTTGTGTCCCAAATGACTATGCACTAATACACTATGTACTCAATTCTGTGAAAACAAAAGTTATACAAACTGCAGCACGTTGTTGCATGATACAGTGTCACTGCAAAGGCATTATGAGGATTTGTCAATGTAAATTTCCTTATAAATTTTTGATAATACATTGGTGGATCTAAATGATATATAGGTTGTGTTAGTTTAAACATTTTGGTTTTAGGCTGCTAACGCAAAAGTAGCATGCTAATATATGGATGTTAATATACTGCCCTCTACTGGTCGAATAGAATCCATAAACATTCTCTGCTGGGGTTTAGTGACCACCAAGTATCACTTTAACAGCTCAGAACACTTTTTGCAATAGCCAAGGTTTAATTTATACAATGATGACAAACTAGATCAAGTTTAATGACTGAAAATAAAGTCGAGCCAAGTCACCTTTATTTTTGTTCAATACAGATCGTTTCAAAGCATTTGACCATAGGCTATAACCCTGATAGCACACGTACATCACGGAGATGTCTATTTGATGTGTGTTTTTACATCTGGAAGACATGTTTTTTAGAGTGTTTGCTGATCTGCAATACATCTATAGGACGTTTCCTGTCAGATGTCAAAAAGACGTTTAGAAAACGTTTTTAAGATGTTTATGATTTAGCATGACATCTTAAAGACGTCTATCAGATGTTAGTAAACAGCAGATGCTTTCCACACGAAGTGATCTTTAACAGATCTAGTTAAGTAATTTTTGAAAAGTAAATTCATTTTCAAGAAACAGATTTGGCATCTTTTTACATTTAATGATAGCTGTTTTACAATATTAATATAGTTACAAAGTCAAAATTATATGTTGTAACTGACGGGATTTTATTTATTTAAACAAATATTTCTGTAACGTCGTGGTTGACAGTTCAATGATTATCTCAGATACTGATGTGTTTTATACAGTAGGTGTATTTAATTTAATATTTTAATATTCATATTTAAAAAAAAAATTATATTTGAGTTCCATTATTTCTTGAATGCCATTGACAGGTGAATCCTCGCCTGCGATATTTCATAGGGTTTCATTCTTCTCAGAGAAAAGTGTTTCCCCACAGCATCAGCTACTGCCGCATTGTCTCGTTCCCTCCTCTCAGGGAACCAAGGTTACGTTAGGTACGTTTGCATACTGTTTTATAATATACTGTTTTTCGCCTACTGTATAGTAGGGAAGTAGGCATATTCAGATGTAGGGGTGTTATAATGAAGTCAAAACCAAATAAAACATGGACCCCAGATTTTTATTAAAAACATATACACAACCAACATACCTATGACTATACATGAAATGTTATTAAACATTTTTCATAAAAACATTTAGAAGTGTGCATGCAAAACTGTACAGGTGTAGATTAAAAAACTTTAAAAAAAAAAACAGTAACATGAAATCATTGAGGGGAAAGTGACTTAAAAGTGCAAAAAGGAACAGGAGTGTGTGTCTCATATATCGTCCTCTGAGACCAGGCAGTAAAAGTCTGTGCGGGCGGCGTAGTTCCTCGAGCCGAGGTCAGATACATCTATCTCTGGGGGTCTGGGTTCATTCGTCTCACCTGGACCTGCAGGAAGCACTGGAGCTTTGGAGGGAAAGGTTTTGTAGATGGGCAAACGCAAACCTGTGAGGTAAACACATTGTATATGTACAATATAATGTTGTAACCCTTTATATTGTAAATCCTGTAAAGCCTGACACATGAAATGATAGTAAAAAAAAAAAAAAAAAATTGTAATGGAACCTAATTTATTTTTATTGAATCTTTAGACAATACATATAGATGATGTTTAAAGGGATAGTTCACCCAAAAATTTTAATTATCCCATAATTTACTCACCTTCAAGCCATCATAGGTGTATATGACTTTCTTCTAACAGCTAAACAGAGTTATATAAAAAAATATTCTGGCTTCATAAGCGCATCCGTCTAACATAAAAGTAATCCATACGGCTTCATGGGGATTAATAAAGACCTTCTGAAGTGACGCGAAGCAATGCGTTATACGTTACGAGTCATGTGGCGGGTCAGAGGTCACTGTTCCGCCAGATCTCGACTCGCGTACGGCCATTACCGGAAGCCAGTGATTATAGCTTATAAAGTTATAAATATGTATATTTTCTTACAAAACGCATCGCTTCGCTTGGCTTCAGAAGGCCTTTGTTAACACCCTGGAGCTATGGGTTATGGATTACACTATGGATTACTTTTATGATGGATGGATGCACTTTTTTGCGCTTCAAAATCGAAGTTACCATTCACACCCATTATAAAGCTTTGAAGAGCCAGGGTATTTTTTTAATATAACTCTGATTGTGTTTGGCTAAAAGAAGAAAGTCATATACACCTAGTATGGCTTGAGGGTCAGAAAATGGGATATATATATTTTTTTCAGTGAACTAACCCTTTAAATGCTTAGTTTTATGATCAAAGCTCTGTAGTTTTTATTGTGGAGGGGAAACATATAATGCAATGCAAATGAACGCTCCTCAAAAGCCTGATTTACTTAATAAAAATCATAAAAATAAAATTAAAACAGTATAAACTATTAATCAGACGACAGAAGACATGTCGTAGATTGTGTAAAACAAATTTGTTGATAATTAGACCATAGAAATTCCCATCAAATATAATGCAGTAGGCTTTCTTTATAAGGTTAAAAACTGTATGGCAAAGTAAAGCTTGTCTTAAATGGAGAGTTCAATCACAAATAATTTGAAGAAACGTTCTTCAAACATTCTTCAAAATATCACAGAACTGTGCCTTTAAAGGAAGCCTAATCCAGCACTGACCCAGATCATATATCATTGAGTTGTAATGACACTCAAAGAAGATAAACTCTTTTGGTTCAAGAAGCACGTTTCGTACCCAGGTCTCCTGCGGGATCTGGGTCCGGTCTGCAGTCCAGGTAATCAGGCTGCTGCGTGAGCATCGGATCTTCATCACCTTGCAACAAAGTCTGCGGATCGCCCGCCGATTCCCTGTGAAACGTCATCTTACGTGGCATTGCCAACGCAAGCTCCTTCCAGAACCCTGAAGAAGGGGTCTGTGAGAAAGGAAAGAGTATGATTAGGTAGGTTTTATCCTAAATCTCAGAGATTTATTGAGCAGTGTGAGGGTCTCACCATGGAGTGTGCGCCCCAGGTGATTGTTGTGATTCGAGGTTGGTGTTGTCTCAGCTGATGACTGATGTCCTGGTTTATTTGCTTCTGCTGCGACTGAAATGTGATGAAAATGGGCTTCCTTGACAGCTCCATCAGATGCCACAGACCCTGTCTGAACATTAAAACACAATTTTAGGACGCAGCTTAGGGCTTATATGCACAGGGAAAACCAGATTAACAAGACACAGATGCAAATAATCAGGGAGTAATGACTACAAAACAGGAAACTAACTCAAACTAAACATATAAGTCCAAACAAGTAACATGACACCTAAAGTTGGTGGTGCACCACTCCTGCTCCAGGTATGCCTGAGAAAGCACCACAATCAGCCGTCGACAGCGACTAATGTTCATCAGCAGCTCTGCAGACGGCTCTGAGGAAATAAGACGCAATATGTTGTGCTTTAAAGTGTGTATTTTCCTAGACTATTAATAGACCTAAGTCAAAGATGAGACCATATTTAATTTGATACAAACAAAACCGGTGCTGTCTGTTAAATATGTCATTATTATAATTTTAAAATAGGTAATAAATATGTTTTATTTAACATAAATAGTATTCTTGTAACTCAAACAGTAGAGCATGGCACTAGAAACACCTAAGTCATGGGTTCGATTCCCTGGGAATGCAACTAATAAAATGTGAATGCAGAAAAAGAAAACTTAAATGGAGTGTAAGTTACTTTGTCTGCCAAATCCATAAATGAATTAAAGGGGTCATGAACTGAGAAATAAAATTTTCCTTGAGCTTTTGACACATGTGACCCTTGACCACAAAACCAGTCACATGTGTGATTTTTTTAATACATAAAAAAGCTGAATAAGCTTTCCATTAATGTATGGTTTGTTAGGATAGGACAATATTTGGCTGAGATACGACTATTTGAAAAACTGGAATCTGAGGATGCAAAAAAATCGCAACATTGAGAAAATTTCCTTTAAAGTTGTCCATTTATGTTCGCGATTGTGCTGCATCCACTCACAAAAATATTTACGGTAGGAAATTTACAAAATATCTTCATGGAACATGATCTTTACTTAATATCCTAATGATTTTTGGAATAAAAGAAAAATCGATAATTTTGACCCATGCAATGTATTGTTGGCTATTGCCACAAATATACCTGTGAGACTGTGACTGGTTTTGTGGTCAAGGGTCACATAAAAGAGGTCATCATACAATAAGAATATTCTGTAAGTTTCAGAACTCAGTTTCCTTGTTAGTCTAAAAATGTGGTTATTTATTTTCAACAATGTGAATGTCTCAGTTGAGCATCATTTATTTTGTATACAGTACATTTCACTGTGGATTTTTTGGTAAATCAGTCGCAATTTCGGCGCAGGCTTTGCAAACAGGCTTTTACGATATGAACTTGACAGTAATGCGGCAACATGTAAGTAACTGTGTTAATTATAATGCCTAATATGATCTGTGACCAGTGATTTCTGATATGTAATGATTCATGTACAGTCAGATGTTCTTTGTCTATGCGTCAGTAAATCAAACCAGTGACTAAACGGTCAACTTCATTTTGTTTCTCTTAGTAGGATGAAAATAATCTGTTATTTAAACTGAGATCAAAGGGATACTTCACCTCTGGAAAGATGAATGTGTATTCAAAATAGGTCATTTATGTAGAAGAAATGTGAAGAAATTTTTGAATTTGGAGCTTTCTAGACTGAGAAAAGCCAGAAAATGTATTTTTGGCTTATGTGGATGAAAGACAACAACTCCCAGAATGCACTTGCTTCGCTGCTCTACGAGGCCACTCCCAAGCCACGCCTCCCGGTTAGAGAGCGCAGTTGAAAACAACAAGGTTAGGCTATTAGTGAGACTCCGTGACTAGTTTGCCTGGGATTTCGAGATCGCCCAAAATGTCCGGGATTTTTGCGATTTTTGGACTTTTGCGTTCTACAGTCGCCATTCATCATGTTTACTGTGGCGAGCAGGACGAGGCTGAGGGGCGCGGGAGAACGGCGCGAGGCCGGTGGCGTCATTACTGAGACGCACCGATCTCGTATCTCTCACGGAGGAGCGGGAATTTTCTTAGCAATGTTAAAACGCACATCAACCGATCACTTAATTAGCGTTCATGTAAACACTACATTCAGATTCACCAATCGGAATGAATTCAGTTAGATTGAAACAAAAGGTGTGCATGTAAACAATGAATGGCGACTGCAGAAAGCAAAAGCCGAATCCCGGACATTTTGGACGATCTCGACGGCCGGACATGTCCGGGAAAAAGAGGATGGTAACCCCTACTACTCAGCTTTCTCTTAATACTTAGCTTTCTCCACAGAGCAAGAGCCTGCTAGCTTAGCTTCCAAAGAAAGACGGCTGAAAATATGTGTACATTCTGTGAGTGAGATCCCACCTCCTATGGGCGGGTTGAACACATGTGGGACAGCTCCTCCTGCTGGCTGTAGTCTTTAGCCTCTGGCCAGAAAATCCTCCAATGACGCAAAATGACGATTTTTGCGTCATCGGAGGATTTTTTCCAGACAAAAAATACATAAATCTCTCATCTCAGGGGGACATGAGGGTGGAAAGCACGGTAATTCGAAAATACTAAAGGTTTTCTACTAATACAAAGCTTAATGCTAAATCCTGAAGTATCCCTTTAAATTATATATAAGCAATCAAAGAACGCTCCCTTTACAATCGCTGGAGCTATCAATCAAACAGCGCGATCAAACAGGACTCTCGCCAAAACTCCGGTTATAATCAACGAATATCTTTTTTCCATCATGTTTGCACTGTTAGTTATGATGAAAGCATTCTTGAGAGTGCAGAAATTGTTTTGCAGGGATGAGATCACTGCATTCATGCGCTCAACAGGTCTGTGATCAGCTACAATGATCATCACACTGAAGACTGGAGTCATGATTTAACTTATGCCCACATAAATCTGAATATAGTTGTAAGATTTACCGGCTCCAGGAAGGATGTTTGTGTCGTTGAGTAGAAGTTTATGACTGTACTTGTTCTCCAAATGAGGCTTCAGGATAAAATTGACAAACTTCCTGTCATTCTCATTGTTGATATATGAGATGTAGGCGTCATACATTTTGCCATCTGAGAAACAGCAAAAACATCTTTATGAAATGATAATGCAATGTTATGAAAGATTATAAAAGGCTTTAATGAACAGAATGCAGACTTACCATTAAGCTCATACTCTCCAGAAATATTCTTATACCACAGTTTAAAGTTGAGTCGACACTTGGTATAGACCACCGCTGCAAGAGCGAGTACAACCAACAGGACCACCGACGCAACCACTGCTCCGCTGTGACTTGGGGATTCTGGGATAAAAAAATCAAAATTATTATTATCCCGCTGTGACTTGGGGATTCTGGGATAAAAAAATCTAAATTATTATTATCAACCATATACACAGAAATGCAGAGAAGAATCTGAATATATTTCACACTTTATATTATAATGTTTATGGAATTTGTAAATTCTTACAAATGTGTCACATGTGAATTCTTACATGGTGGATAATAACGAATATGACAATAAGTATAATCTGGAGGTAATATTAAAAGACTTAAATAAGGCATTTTTTTCTTACTGTATTCTTTTACGTTGAATTGCGCTGTGCTGTTCCTCACCACGCAGAAATACACCCCAAAATCAGCCCGATCTCTCAGAGTCAGTGTTAGATCACTGCTCTTAATGATGTGACCCTCATCTGTGACCCTGCCAAGTGTTTGGATAGTCATGAAACTCTAGATGGCACAAGCTGATAGGTCTTTTACATGCAATCTGCAACCAATCACAACATTACTACATGGCACAAGCTGAAGCCTCTGCTGGTCCTGCAACCAATGAGATTGCTGGCATTTAAATAGTCTGGTTCAGTGTTTTCTGGTGTTCCCTGGTTAGTCTGGTTCAATGTCTATTCACGCAGCAGCGTAGCAGATCTAACAGCGTTGCCATATTCATTAACATGCTAAAACTACTCCTTCATGATCGAGTTGTCATGATTGAAATATACTGTGTAAATAATATATATATATATATATATATATATATATATATATTGTGTAAATAAACTGTTATTAAGTTGAATTATTCCTATTACAATTACGAAATGTGGCATATACAAAATAGCACGCTGTGAGGTATAACATGCATTATACCACATTCAATACACTCAACTTAAAGGGTTAGTTGGATGGGTGCGCTTTTTGGGGCTTCAAAATATCAGTTACTATTCACTCCCATTATAAAGCTTGGAAGAGCCTGGATAGTTTTTAATATAACTCCAATTGTGTTTGGCTGAAAGAAGAAAGTCATATACACCAAGGATGGCTTAAGGGGCTCGATGGTGTTTTAAGCCCCCAACGGCTCCTTCCAGGCAGCTAACCCTAACCTCAACCTTAAACCTACCCATCCCCTCGCTGCCTGGAAGGAGCCGTTGGGGGCTTAAAACACCAAACACCGCTTAGGGGTGAGTAAATTATGGGATAATTTTCATTTTTGGGTGAACTAACCCTTTAAATGAGCCATAAATCACCTCAGCATAGCCTAAATGTGTAACATATCCTTCTTAACTGATTATTTAATTGAATGATGAAAAATAGACTCTTTTTCAGACAATTTGGTTAAAAAATCGAATTAAAACAAAAAAAATTAAAATAATTCAGAAACATATCTGGCTGGCATTTGCTGAAATAAGCACAACGTAAAAAGGTTGTGCAAAAACAACTGACTGAAATGTTTAGCAAGTGCACATATTTTTTAAACTTTCACATTATTTAAAAAAAAATAGTATGCACTTAAGTATAGTATATAGTGTATACTACACTAGATATATAGTGTATACTACACTAGTATGTATATAGAGTATATAGTGTATACTACACTACGTACTGCATGATGCAGTACGCTAGTCAGTACTTCACAGTCAAAGAGATTAATTTCATCATAAAGTATCTACATTTCTTCTATATTTTCAGTTTATTGGGCCACATTACAATATTCAAATTTGAATAACTGATACACTACATGTCCCCAGTGCTGAGCATTATATTGCATCATATACCCACCAGTTTTGTATATTTTGAGGGTAGATGGTGAGGTTGGTAAGCGGTGTGCCGTCTTTCATCCACTCCAGGTGGTCTTTACAGTCTGAACCTGTGCGGTTCAAACCCATGGAGGCTTTGCATTGGAGGACCACGCTGTGGCCAAGCGTCCCAGAAACCGACTGAGTTTGATCATGCTTGAAGTCTGGAACGCTGCTACAAAGCAGATCTTTGTTTTGAGAGAGAAAAATTCGAAATATGTGAGCATCAGTGTGTTAAGGCCCATTCATACCAAGAACAAAGATATCTATAATGATAACAATATTTGTATCCACACCAACGCACAATACCAATCTGTTTATTTATTGTAGCATGCTCTGCAGTTTTGTCGTTTGCCACTTTAAATGCCATTCAACATTCAAAGCAGAAAGGATTCTGATTGGCTGTCAAGGTTTTTATTGTTTATCAGCTAGAAAAAAAAACTTTGTGAAAGAGATTCCAATGATATCATTCATCTGTGCCATTATCGTTATAGTTGTGGTGTGGACTGTGCTATTATAAAAAAATAAAATAAAAAAAATGCTGTAGATCTTTATCATTATTGGTAATAGCTGTTTTCCTTAGTGTGAACGGGCCTTTACGATGTATAAAATGTGACTTTTTATAAGTTGCGTCACAACTAAACTGCCAGATTCTGAATCCAGTTAGAGCTTTATGAAATGAGCACACCTGAAAGGCTCTCAGCTAAAAACAATGACTTCTTTATTAGCGTAACCTAGCTTGAGTCTTGTGGAGGATATCTAATCTCAAGAGAGATGAGTGAAACTCTATTCTGATGCACAGGTGAGGCTTTCTCATCAGCACTGCTTCATATTCCCATGTTTGAGCAAAATGTTCTTCATCTGCCCTCATGGATATGGTATTTTATGCAAAAAATAAATAAATAAATGGAAATGGGTTCATTAAAAATGTATTTAATGGGCCTTCATTATGAAGATTCATTTGAAAGCTCAGTTGGTGATGGATCCATTAAGGACACTGATGTTTAATAGAAATCACTGCCTACATAAATATTGTACATGTACTGTAGATTTCCGGGGAAATGGTTGGAAAACTTCAACGTAGGCAGAGTTTGGGAGAAGGTCCATAAATCCTTCAACCAACAAACTTTGGACATGCTGTGCTGGTCAGATGGTCATTTGGTTTGACCTTTACCAAACACTTTATCTGAAGTCCACTGTACACATAATCTCAGGACTCGAGGTAAGACAGTTGTTAATTTGTTTCTATGTGACATGATGGAAAAACATTTTCAAGAAATGCCTGTACATAGTTTTTTTTAGTTTTTTTATACATACTATGGAAGTCAATGGCTAACGTCAACTGTCTGGTTACCAACATTCTTTAAAATATCTTCTTTTGTGTTCAACAATAAAGAAACTCGTACAGGTTTGGAACAACTTGAGAGCGAGTAAATGATAGAATTTTCATTTTTGGGTGAACTGTCCCTTTAAGTCCTCAAAGTAATGGGATTTAAAGCAGCACTCAGTAGCTTCGGGATTTCTTCGCTGTATTCTCGCTTTTTGCTCGCAGGTTTCTCTCTAGAGCTCCCCCCACAGCTTCGGAATAGATATTTGACAACACTGTTGTAAAAACTCGTTGGTGAAAAACTCTGGTGACACCAGAGGCTATAGATCAACGACATCAAAGCAGATGGGACATTCTTTAAAACGTCTTCTTCATTCGGGTTCGGACAGCGTGAGGGAGCGCAATAATGACAGCATTTTAGCAGATTTCTTTTGGCCGTAAAGCAATTGTTTACATCGCGAGACCTGATATCACGCGAGACTTCCTGACGCAGCGGCCGGCGGCCCGCCGGCTCAAAGTTGCAAGTGCGTATTTTCCGCTCACGGGCACCAGGGGGGTGCGAAACGACCACCATTCAACCCGAAATAAGTAATATAACCATTCCAATGACTCCGAAGCTGTTCAGTTAAGGTAAAAAAGGTTACTTAGTTCACCTTTAAAATATATCGGCACCATATCAGATTTTAGATTTTTTTCTTTTAATTTATTGGTCAATATCGGGCATGTAGTTGAACACACTGTACATTTTTAGAAAACCTTTCCCATCATCCCTGATTCAAATTATTTTTTTTTAAAACTGATAATTTAACACTGAATTAACAAACAAACAGATGAACTAGAAGAACTAACTAGCACTATGAGCACCATTCTCTCTAGAACATTGGATGTGGTTGCACCTATTAAATTAAAAAAGGTCAGAGAGAAAAATAAAGCACCATGGTATAACAATACTACGCATGTTTTAAAGAGAGAAACCCGTATTTTAGAGCGTAAATGGAAACAAACTAATTTAGAGGTCTTTAGAATCGCGTGGAAAGACAGTATGTCACGTTATAAAAAGGCCCTAAAAGCGGCCAGGGCTGAGCACCTCCGCAAACTAATAGAAAACAACCAAAATAATCCAAGGTTTTTATTTAACACCGTGGCTAAACTAACAAATAAACAGACGTCACCCGAACAAAATATCCCGTTACAGTTCAGTAGTAATGATTTCATGAACTTCTTCACTGAGAAAATAGAAAGCATCAGAACCACAATTGTAAACGTTCAATCTTCAATCGCGCCTTATAATTCAGCTTCAATTATCACCCCGCAAGAACAATTACAGTGCTTTACAACTATAGAACAAAAAGAGTTAAATAAACTTATCACTTCATCTAAAACAACAACATGTTTATTAGATCCTATACCAACTAAACTACTGAAAGAAGTGTTACCTGTAGTGGAAGAGCCTCTCCTCAATATTATTAACTCGTCTTTATCTTTAGGTCATGTTCCAAGAACATTTAAACTGGCAGTTATAAAACCTCTCATTAAGAAACCACAATTAGATCATAATAATCTAGCAAATTATAGACCCATTTCAAATCTTCCATTTATGTCTAAAATATTAGAAAAAGTGGTGTCCGCTCAACTGGGCTCTTTCTTGCAACAAAATGATATCTATGAAAAGTTTCAGTCTGGATTCAGACCGCATCATAGCACTGAAACTGCGCTCGTTAAAATCACAAATGATTTACTTTTAGCTTCTGACCAAGGCTGTATCTCAATACTAGTTTTACTTGATCTTAGTGCTGCGTTCGATACTATAGATCACACAATACTCTTAGATCGACTACAAAATTATACTGGTGTTCAAGGACAAGCACTAAGCTGGTTCAAATCATACCTATCTGACCGCTACCATTTTGTCTATTTAAATGGAGAAAAATCGATCATAACTCCAGTAAACTATGGAGTGCCGCAGGGATCTGTGTTAGGCCCTCTGTTATTTTCAATATATATGATGCCACTTGGAAATATTATAAGGAAACATGGAATTAGTTTCCATTGTTATGCTGATGACACTCAAATATATATTTCATCAAGGCCGGATGAAAACGCTAAATTTTCCAAATTGACAGAGTGTGTTAAAGATATAAAAGATTGGATGACGCGTAATTTTCTTTTATTAAATCCAGACAAGACAGAGGTAATACTTATCGGTTCAAAAAACCGCCCACAAAACCTCGCACAATACAACTTTAACATCATAGGATGTCCTGTTACTTTATCCGCTACAGTAAAAGACCTGGGTGTTATACTCGATTGCAACCTGTCTTTTGAAAATCATATTTCATATGTTACAAAAACAGCCTTTTTCCACCTTAGAAACATTGCTAAGCTACGTAATATGCTATCAGTTTCTGATGCAGAAAAGTTAGTTCATGCATTCATGACCTCGAGACTGGATTACTGTAATGCTTTATTAGCTGGTTGTCCTGCATCCTCAATAAACAAGCTACAGTTAGTCCAAAATGCCGCCGCTAGAGTTCTTACGAGATCAAGAAAATATGATCATATAACACCGATTTTATCATCACTGCATTGGTTACCTATAAAGTTCCGAATTAATTACAAGGTATTGCTACTGACTTATAAAGCCCTAAACGGCTTAGCTCCAGTCTATTTAACGGATCTTCTATCGCCCTATAATCCATCGCGCTCTTTAAGATCACTAAATTCAAGGCTTTTGGTCATACCTAGGATATCCAGAACCACCAAAGGAGGGAGAGCATTTTCACATTTGGCTCCAAAACTCTGGAATAGTCTTCCTGATACTGTTCGTTGCTCAGACTCGCTCTCCCAGTTTAAAACTAGATTAAAGTCGCATCTCTTCAGCCAGGCATTCATATAATCCCACAGTTCAAACTACAATCCGGCCTCTAGCTCATAAATGCCAGAGGAGAACTGGCCCCCGACTGAGCCTGGGTTCTCCCAAGGTTTTTTTCTCTCCATTAGGTCACCTGATGGAGTTTTAGGACACCATTAGGTCACTTGATGGAGTTTTTCGGTTCCTTGCCACTGTTGCCTTTGGCTTGCTCAGTTGGGGATATTTTGGGGATATTTAATTTAATTTTATCAATCAATAAATTCCTCTTGAAATAAACTTTGTTTTATTATTTAAATTTAATACTGTGAAGCTGCTTTGATACAATCTGTATTGTGAAAAGCGCTATACAAATAAACTTGACTTGACTTGACTTGAATTTAACTCACTGAATTCACACGGAAATCATAATTACATGGATCCCTATTGAAATGATTGGCCAAACAACAATAAATGTGACCGCACCTTTAAATGTATCTTTAGCAAATCTCAAAATGAATAACAATTTTTTCATTTTTTGTAAATGTGTGATGAATTTAGTTTTTAGTGTTTTTTAATGTCGCCCATTTATTGGTTATAAGATGAAAATAACACTGACTTATATCAGTCGACCACAATTTTATTATTGTTGCATCCCTATTTAGTATACACTAGGTTTAGTAGTTTAAGTGTGTAGAATGGGACCAGCTCTTGCAATGTGCAAACCCAGCATTTGTGTCCTTGAGTTTTAGGCCTTAGTGCCAATCACTCTGTTAAACAATCTAATAAAATATGAAATCAGCTGTTCATCCATTGGAAATTTGTTACATTCAACAGTTCATATATTTGATATGCAGCTAGATATAAAGTAAACAAGTATGAAAATAAGAGTGTAGAGCAAAATTTGTGTATTCAAATCAGGTAGAAATAACTAGTTCCT
Source organism: Leuciscus leuciscus (assembly GCF_965113295.1). NCBI lineage: Eukaryota > Metazoa > Chordata > Actinopteri > Cypriniformes > Leuciscidae > Leuciscus > Leuciscus leuciscus. The sequence goes on along the minus strand of NC_138724.1, from coordinate 13,546,657 downwards.
ATAACTCAACTGGTAGAGCTCGGTGCTTTAAATGTCAAAGATTCAATTCCAAGGCAATTCATATAGTAATAACTATCTATAATATACTGTAAGTATAGCTTTAGACACAAATATGAAGTAAACTAATACATGTAAATACCAATGATTCAGAGTTAGGGAGGAAAGGAGTGGCAGAGGGGGGAAAACAACAATGCTATAAGAGCAAATATTGACTGTTCCAGAACATTCTCTTGTTCCAGAACAAATTTACACTGGATTGCTCTTTCTATGGCCACTTTTACCCGTGCAGGTTCATCATAAGATGGTCATTTGAGGTGCTTTACATACACAAACACACACCAAAAAGTCAACATGCTGTATGCTCATATAGGCGGAAGGGTGATTTGTGTATCATATTGACAACAGGTTTGACAAAAGCTGTTTGAATGCACTCGATAGGACTTTACAGTCTAAAAAACCTGTTATAACAGGTTCATTATTAATTACTTTCAGGCTGAGTACTAATGCCTTTGGATATAAGAATTGATCTGTCCATATTGAATAGTCACTATGGAGCCAGTATTAAGATCTGTGTAATATTTGAGTGAGATTATTGTTCTGCACAGCAGCCAGTAACTTCATTCAATCATTAAACAGGAGCAGCTGTGTTAAAGGTACAAAGTTCACGTTACAGGTTTATTCTGGTAGACGAACAAGGCGCTGAATAATTGTACAGCATGAACATTATTAACCGGAAAAACAACTTAAACGTATACAGGGTCATCAGGACATCATCATATTTTTGTTGTATAAACAAATGAAAACAATAACACAACGGTGATATAAAGGTTGAAGAGTATTTTCATGTCAGGGCAAGTTGTCATGTGTTTTAAATGGAATAGCCTACATTTACATAGGCTAATTGATTATTTGCAATATTTGCAAGTCAAAAAATTGTTTGACATTTTTGCACTTTTGTATTTTTACTATTTCACCCACTAAAACATCAATGTGTAAAATGAACCAAATATTTTTACAGGGGCAATAGCAGTAAAAATACAAATATAATTGTGCAGAAAAAAAACTTTTAAGTTTACCTATACAGAAATTGAAAAACACATATTCAAAAACTGTTAACAATTAGTCACAAGCTCCCCTATATAATATCCATTAGATAGATAGATAGATAGATAGATAGATAGATAGATAGATAGATAGATAGATAGATAGATAGATAGATAGATTTAAATGAGGTCTTACCCGCAGACTGAGTAAACGCTAGACATGTCAGATACAGAATGAAATGACAACGCCACATCGCAGTCCTCTGATAAATCCTTTCATGAAAGAGTGTACTTGTAAAATAGTTTGTCATGAAGTTGATTAACGCACTTTAACCGTGAAACAGAGACTGTAGATGTTGCCAGTGCGTGTAAACGCGGAAGGTGCGCAGCGGTTACACGGAGTCTGTCGCCAGAATCACTGTGGGGAAAACAGGGTCACGTGATCCTGTTCACCTGAGCGTCTCTTTGAACAGGTAAACGGGGTTATATAATAAGACGCGGGCGACGGGGTGCAATGAAATGGAACCGAACGCAAAATACAATAGTCTCGTGATGTGTTTTTAAAGGTTTAACTATTGGCAGCGGCTATTTGCACTAGGCTAAGTGTAAATATGCTATATTTATAATGGCAGATGGGCTACTATTTGCACCTAATTGTTGTACATTCAACGGTATGCAACAATAACATAGAGTGTAAATTATTATATTTATTCAAATATTTAAATGGATGCAGCCTTATTGGAACAATAAAAGCTCTCCCTACACCTACCCCTAACCAAACCGATAAACACTTTATAATTAAACACACGATAGACACTTTATTTCCACTTTTAGAATATTTTCTTCATTTTTATTGAAATTAAATAAATGCCTTTCCGATCTGTTATGTGATGGAAATTATGTTCGGCAAAAGGCCAATTCTTTGTGATTTTCTTTTTACCCAAATGTTGTTGTTTTTTAGCCCAGATAAGCGCTCTAGATTGTAATTTAAATGGATGGGTATTTTTCATAAGTTTCAGGCCAAATCACGTTTTAAATCTTTAATTATGTTTTTTCGGATATTCCATTTCATGCTGTGTGTAATAGGGGAGAGCGGGGCACAAAGTAACGCTTTTTGACTTTCTCAGTTTGTGTAAATCTACTTATGGTTCAGAATATTTATTTTTCCCCACATGTCTAGTACAATTATGTGTTTTTGTTTTATTAATACAGTATATACTTTTTTCTTGATATACCCCGAAAGAATGGAAGTGAAATGTGACAACATGCCCCATGTGGGGTACATTGTAACATGTGTGGGGCACATTGTAACATTACATATGACAGCTTAAAATGTTATCTGATCTAATAAAAAAATATACAAAACAAACTAAAATATTTTCTAAATAAAATACAATTAAAAAACTTTTTCATATAAAATAATGGCAATTTTTAATAATTAAATATAAACTCATTTTTGAGTTTTGACTACGAACACATGAAAACAGCTATACAACATAGTTCAAAAACAAATAAATAATTAGTAATTTCTGAACATTGACTCTCAGTCTTTATTCACCTTTTTCTCACGTTTTCTCAATAAAATTAATAAAAGTATATAATATAATAGCATATTTCTAATAGGGGCACATTGTAACGCAGTGTTACAACATGCCCCCGCCTGCACAACTGGGATTTAAACCCTGCTAGTGTCTTCTGCTAGTTAGCGAAGCATTAAAGAACTATCTCAACTGTTAAATAACATCTTGGAGATTAAAATTATATCAGATTTGTCTTACACAAAAAATAGAGATGAAAAATTAACTTAAGTAAGAAATTTACTTTTGCTATGGTTTAATAAATGTCTATGGATATCTTCCAAAAAAAAAAAAATATATATATTCCTATATAGTGTTGATATGGCAACTAGTAAATACACAAAGTTTCGTCATCCAAGCATGTGCGGAAGTATTTAAAACAAGCGTGTTACAACTAGCCCCGCGTTAGGTTGTGCCCCGCGCTCCCCTAGGTCTATAGTTGTTTGTGAATGTAAACGTTCTGCAAAGTTGTAAAGTCGAAAGTGCACTATAAATAAAGTTATTGTCTCCCAAAATAAATAATTGACTCTGAGCATATATGAGTCGTTTTTGTTTCGAATCCTACTGTTCTCTTACGAGAGGTACTCTCGTACTGCGTAATATCTTACGCTAGGGGAAATCTCTTTTCCGCGAGATACTGAAGCCCAAAAATTATCCTTAATTTTGAAATAATGTAAAACGCGTTGCGGCAGCATGCAGACATAGGCGAGACAGCTCGCGCGCCTATTGGCTGCCCTGCGGCAACTGCAGCAGCCTATCGATAAGGCCCTATCGTGACGTCATCACCAATGGGGGCGCTTCGCGCCCCATACGTCACGTCCCGCCGAAACGGGCGTGGCCTGGGGCTATAAATATAGCATCGAAAGGCTAGCTTACCGATTTTTCATCTCTTCAGCGGAGCTCACGCATCGCTGGATCCAGAGAGAAGAAGCCGCGCCGTGGAAACAGCATTTCAGCGGGACGAGTCCGGTACCTGGAGTCGCTGGCCGCGCCGCCTTCAACCACCGTTCCTGCTACGCTATCCGGCGTTATATCCTTTTATTGCATTGTGTGTGTTCGCCGCCGCGACTCACACTCCTTCTCTAAAAGAGCAGAGCGTCTTTTTCAAGATGTCTCGTCCATCCTGTGGCTCGTGCCGAGCCCCACTCAGCGACGGGGACCGCCATGTCATCTGCGTTTCCTGCCTGGGTGAAGGACATGCGGCTCTAGCGCTCGCTGACGGCGGATGCCCTCACTGCGAGCTTATGCCTATGGCGACTCTGAGGACTCGCATGGCAACTTTCCACGAGCCTGCACCTCCCGCTTCGACGCCGCGCCGTAAAAAGCGCCGTGCTCAGCGGATCCCTGAGCCTCCCACCGAGAAAAGCTCGCCGGTGCGCCTGCCAGCTTCGCCGTCTGCTTCTCTCGAGTCTCTCACTCCCGGACAGTGGCCGCCGCTGGCCGCCGCTTCCGCCGGAGATGACAAGGAAGAAGCGGCAGTTTTCGAGGAGGACAACTGCTCTATCCTGGCTTCGGACAGCGAGGATTGGGCGAGCTCTGTGGACCTCGCCCCTTCTTCTGCCCGCGAGTCGTCAGGAAAACGGGCAAGCATTGAAGCTGAGCTGATGCGTCTGCTCACACAGGCCACAGAGAGCCTCGGCCTCGAGTGGTCCGCGCCCGCCGAGCCTACACGCAACCGTCTGGACGGCTGTTTTCTACAAGGGGACCGCGTTTCCACGCCCTCAAGACCCGCCCCGTTTCTTCCTGAGCTTCATGAAGAACTGGCAAAGTCTTGGAGCGCCCCTTTTTCAGCCAGGCTACGTTCCTCTGCTTCGGCGGCATTCTCCGTGGTGGACGGTGCCAAAGACAGAGGATACCTCGCTCTCCCTCTAGTTGAGGAGGCAGTAGCAGCCCATCTTTGCCCGCCCTCTGCTGGACGGCGGACTAAGACGGCGCTACCTTCAAAAGCCTGCCGCGCTACTTCCACCCTGCACAGTCGCGCTTACACCGCCGCTGGGCAGGCTGCATCAGCGCTACACACTATGGCCACTCTCCAGATCTTCCAAGCTAACCTTCTCCGAAAGCTGGACGAGGAAGGCACGGAAGCAGTCAACGTGGCGGATTTAAGGAGCGCTACGGACCTCGCTCTCCGCGCTACGAAATCCGCTGCACAGGCCATAGGGCGGAACATGGCCTCTCTCACCGTTGCTGAGAGACACCTCTGGCTGACGCTTTCAGAAATGCCGGACTCGGAGCGCTCTGTGTTCCTCGACACCCCCGTTTCTGCTACTGGCCTCTTTGGATCGTCCGTCAAAGATTTCGCGGACAGATTCGCTGAGGTACAAAAGACGTCGCAGGCCATGAAGCACTTTTTGCCAAAGCGCTCTAGCTCCGCATCAGGCCGCTCTAAACAGCCGTCTGCTCGCAGCTCGCAGCCACCGCCCCCCGCCGCCGCTTCACAGCGTCGACAGGCCCGGGACCAGAGACCACGCTCTCGCTCTGCCGGCCGCCGCCCCCCACAGCGTGGGACTCGGCCGAAGGTTGAGATGAAGCCCGAGGCCTCAAAGTCTTCCTAGCCAGCTTAGGAAAACGACGGTGTTCAAGCCCCGCTGCGGCCGGGTTTCTACCAAAACTTCCCGCTCGTCCAGTTCCATTACATGCGACTGTTCCAGTGTACTCTGCAGTAAACAAGTCGGTTACATTACCCGCTTGCCTGTACACAAACGCCGTTTTCACGGCGACCCAGATAAATCCTGTAAAGAGCGTATTTTCTGGTATTCCGGCCACGGCCGACGGTGTTATGAGTGTAGTAAAAATGCCCACTGCCCAGTGCCCATTCCTACACACAGACACAGCCCGCCCCACAGGGCTCGCGCACATAAAATCGACTCATGTCGATTGCGCACAGAATGTAGTGAACGTGCCCACGTCCCAGTGCCCACAAACACTACACGCTGCATGTCTCTCGGTTTCTGTAAAAACGAAACCAACACACATACAACCGACTCAGGTCGATGGTGTTTTCAGTGCAAATGTGCCCGCTGTCCTGCGCCCACATTCACTCACAGACATGACGAATCCCTCGGTTTCCCCCACGCTCGCCGTCTCTCAGCTACCTGCCGTGAGAGAGCCGAGCGCGGGCGAACCGCCCGCTGTGATCAAAACACTCCCCGCCTCGAGCGCTGCAAATGCGGTATCTATAATACAGCATACCGAAGCTCCCCGGTCGCCACTATGTCACGACCAGAGCTCCGATCTCATTCAACCCTTAGCTATGCACGCACATGCGTGGGCAAAGCTTCCCGGTGTATCAGAATGGGTGCTGAACATTATAGAAAGAGGCTATTCACTACAGTTCGCTCGACGTCCCCGCCGTTGTGCGGTGCGAGTCGAAACCACGGTAGAAAAGGAAGTAGCAAGTGTACTTCGTACCGAAATTGCGAAACTGTTGAGCAAAGGGGCAATAGAGCCTTTATCTCAAGCTCAGAGCGAAGGGGGGCTATACAGCAGATATTTTCTGGTTCCGAAAAAAGACGGGGGTCTCAGACCCATTCTAGATCTAAGACAACTGAACGTAGCGCTTTCAAAACGCCGGTTCAGAATGCTCACAACCAAGAAAATCCTCGCGCAAATTCGCCACGGGGACTGGTTTGTGTCAATAGATCTGAAAGACGCGTATTTCCAAATACAAATAGCGTCACGTCACAGGCGATTTTTGAGATTCGCCTTTGAGGGCCAGGCTTATCAATACACAGTCCTACCGTTTGGCCTGTCCCTAGCACCCCGTACATTCACGAAGTGCATGGACGCAGCCCTCGCTCCCCTGAAACTTCGGGGAATGCGAGTTTTGAACTACTTGGACGATTGGCTGGTTCTAGCTCAGTCACATACGGAGCTCATAGAACACAGAACCATTTTACTCGAACATCTCGAGAATCTGGGTCTCAAAGTCAACTGGGCGAAAAGCTCACTGTCTCCCAGTCAGAGAATATCTTTTCTGGGCACAGAACTGGACTCGCTGTCAATGACAGCTCAAATATCGCTACAGCGCAGATTGACTATTCAGCGCATGACAGAAACCTTCCGCCGCGGCACTATAGTCCCGCTAAGGAAGTTTCAAAGGATGCTCGGTCTCATGGCAGCAGCATCCACAGTTCTCCAGCTGGGTCTGCTTCGCATGCGCCCACTGCAGTTCTGGCTACAAGCGCGGGTACCGCGTCGAGCATGGACTTCAGGTCTCTTTCGTCTCAAGGTCGATCAGGAATGCGTCTCAGCACTGATACCCTGGAGAGCGACCGACTGGTACCAGTCAGGTGTAAGCCTGGGGACTTCCTCGAGTGTGAAGGTGGTGTCCACGGACGCCTCCACCTCGGGATGGGGAGCACTGCTCGAGGGCAGACCGTTTTTCGGCCAGTGGTCAGAACGGGAAAAGCTTCTGCACATAAACTGCCTGGAAATGATGGCAGTCGACAACGCGCTGAGGCGCTTTCGTCCCCAAATAGCAGGACACCACGTCTTGGTCCGCTCGGACAACATGTCAGTGGTAGCCTACATAAATCGCCAGGGAGGCATCACATCCCGAAACCTATACAGGTTAGCGAAACGCCTCCTGGTATGGGCTCAGCACAATTTGCGCTCGCTCAGAGCAGCGCATGTGCCTGGCCACCTGAATGTGGGACCAGACAGACTGTCCAGGAACAATGTTCCAGCAGGAGAATGGTCACTGCATCCGCAGACAGTCCAACTGCTGTGGCAGACATTCGGCAGAGCAAAGATAGACCTGTTTGCGTCTCAAGAAAACGCTCACTGCCCGGAATTTTTCTCAAAGAGCAGGGATGCGCTGGCCCACGTCTGGCCCCGCTGCCCGCTCTATGCCTTTCCCCCCATCACGCTCCTACCTCAGGTATTAGAGCGGATCAGGGAAAGCAGATGCTCAGTGTTACTGGTTGCTCCGTTCTGGAAGAACCAGGCTTGGTTCCCAGTTCTTATGCAGCTGACGAGCACTGCCCCATGGCCAATACCAGTGAGGAGGGACCTCCTCTCTCAAGCCAGGGGCTCGATCTGGCATCCTCGCCCGGAGCTTTGGTCCCTACATGCGTGGGCCATCAACGGGTACCCTCTGATATCCCAGAGGGAGTGTTAAACACGATCATGCAGGCTAGAGCTCCCTCTACGAGACGGCTCTATTCCTCAAAATGGTCAGTGTTCTCCAGCTGGTGCACAGCACGCGGCTTTTCACCCCTGGACTGTGGAGTGACGGAGGTTCTCTCCTTCCTACAAGAGCTACTGGATGAAGGCAGAGCCCCATCCACGCTCAAAGTCTATGTGGCGGCTATAGCAGCGTTTTCCAAACCAACGCTTGGTCAGTCACTAGGAAGGAACGATCTGGTCATTCGGTTCCTTAGAGGAGCTAAGAGGTTAAATCCTCCCAGACCTCCCTCAGTCCCCATATGGGACCTTTCTACGGTCTTGGAGGCCATGAAGGGTGCCCCATTTGAGCCTATCCAGTCAGTAGATATCAAACACTTGTCTTTCAAAACGGTGTTTCTTCTGGCTCTCGCTTCAGTGAAGCGCATAGGGGACTTACAAGCGCTCTCAGTGAGCGCGACGTGTATGGAGTTTGGGCCAAATGACTCGAAAGTCATACTCAAACCAAGGCACGGGTACGTCCCTAAATCCCTCAATACACCGTTCAGGGCCCAGGTAATTTCCCTGTCTGCCCTGCCGGTCTCTAACGAGGAGAAGGACGCCAGCTTCCTTTGCCCAGTCAGGGCGCTAAGGGCTTATGTGTCCCGCACGTCTGTTTTCAGACAGACGGAGCAGCTCTTTGTTTCACTCTACGGACGTTCTAAGGGACTCGCCGTTTCGAAACAGAGCCTATCCAGATGGATAGTCGATGCTATAGCGCTGGCTTACACCTCTAAGGGCTTGCAGTGCCCATTAGGTGTCAGAGCGCACTCCACGAGAGGCGTGGCCTCGTCGTGGGCTTGGTCTAGTGGGATTGCCTTGCAAGATATCTGTATGGCGGCAGGCTGGGCCTCCCCGTCTACATTTATAAGGTTTTATAACCTAGAGGTTCCCGCTCTGCAAGCTAAGCTGCTTTCAGTCTAAAAATCGGTACTGTCTGCCCCGAGTACGTCCGGCCCAGAATACCGAAATAGTGCGAGCAACGCTCGTTTAGATCGCGCAGCTCTATGGGCAATGTGTAAGACCCACTATATTCATCAGTCCAGGCCGGGGTCGCCCTGACTGAGTAAATACCATCACTATAACTGTTCTTATAGGATGCTGCATTACAGGAATGATGCTATTCTAGCCACTCTTCCTGGGCTCTCTGTGAGTCACTTATGATCATGTACTACATGAGCCCGGGCACCTGCCCTTGGGACTTTGGTGCTGGATCATAGCATGCACGGCGTTTTACACTGTTTCCCCTAGCGTAAGATATTACGCAGTACGAGAGTACCTCTCGTAAGAGAACGTACTCGGTTACTAACGTAACCTCGGTTCTCTCTAGAGAGGAAACGAGTACTGCGTATCTTGCCGTGCCTGCGCACGCTCCGGTTCGCTCCGGCGATGAAAAACCGGTAAGCTAGCCTTTCGATGCTATATTTATAGCCCCAGGCCACGCCCGTTTCGGCGGGACGTGACGTATGGGGCGCGAAGCGCCCCCATTGGTGATGACGTCACGATAGGGCCTTATCGATAGGCTGCTGCAGTTGCCGCAGGGCAGCCAATAGGCGCGCGAGCTGTCTCGCCTATGTCTGCATGCTGCCGCAACGCGTTTTACATTATTTCAAAATTAAGGATAATTTTTTGGCTTCAGTATCTCGCGGAAAAGAGATTTCCCCTAGCGTAAGATATTACGCAGTACTCGTTTCCTCTCTAGAGAGAACCGAGGTTACGTTAGTAACCGAGTACGTTTTATGTCACTAGAAGAAACATTTGCATAATGCCCGCCTATGTTGTACATTGGCCGCCTGCAAACAACTTGACACGCCCACAAACACGTCATTTTACTGACTGCTTAGTTCAATGCAGGATTTGGAAATGTTTGCTCTTGAAAGATGGGTCAGTACCCAGTTTATTTGGACCAGCTTGCTTCTCAGAATCATAACCTGTAAGTATGATTTATTACTGATGTATTTTCTACCAGGTGTTCAGTACTGTCTTACTAAAATACTTATGCTAATTCGCTGTGGGCCACTATTACCTAAAACTGTGTCTATTAATGCAGATTGTCTGTCGTTCTTACTACTTTGAGTAAAGATAAAGATGGAGCAAGATTTATTTTACAAACTTTCACATTAGTGCTCGGCGAACATTTGCACCGTTATTGATACAGTCCCCGCATGTGCACTGCAATAAATTAGAAGTATACATACACATCGCTTTGTTGTTGGACATAAACTTGTTAATGCTGATGGTGAGGAATTACAGTTGTTACATCTCATAATGTACCTCAAACTGAGTAGCGTTTCACTGAGAAATGTCCTGCTCGAGTCGTCCTTCAGGTTCGGGTTGAATAACTAGCCTAGCTCTTCCAATGTTTCATCATCGGACTCGCATTTGGATCGATATGGTAAAATCGATATAATCGTTACTTTTATTTACAGAGTGTACAATCGCTAAGTTTTAGGAAGCCTTCAGTTCAGACAGTGCTGAGTTCAGTTATGATAGTGACATGTAGATTTCGACATGCACTGTAAGACTTAGACCAATCACAACAGACTGGGCCGAGTCCGATTCATACGACGAGTCGTTTAAGAATCATTGAAAAATGCAATGTGCAATGCATATTATGAGAAAATGAACTTTTTTAAATGTATTTTTTTACTTTTGATGCATGTAAACCTGTTGTATACAATTTATTATTGACAATTACTCTGGGCTGTTGCAGTTCTGGATGAATTCCTGAATGAATAATTTCTGGATTTATTGAAAAGATCCAACTAAAAAGAATGATTCATTCACTGTTCATCGGAAATAAAGCAGGTTAGACTCCATGTTCAGTGAATGATAACTTAAAGGGATACTCCACTTTTTTTTGGAAATAGGCTCATTTTACAGCTCCCCCAGAGTTAAACAGTTGAGTTTTACCGTTTTCGAATCCATTCAGCCGATCTCCGGGTCTGGCGGTACCACTTTTAGCATAGCTTAGCATAGATCATTGAATCGGACAGGACCATTAGCATCTCTCTCAAAAAAATGACCAAAGAGTTTCGATATTTTTCCTATTTAAAACTGGACTCTTCTGTAGTTACATCGTGTACTAAGACCGATGGAAAATGAAAAGTTGCGATTTTCGAGGCTAATATGGCTAGGAACTATACTCTCATTCCTGCGTAATAATCAAGAAACTTTGCTGCCATACCATGGGTGGTTGGTATGGCGTTGCTAGGCGGTTGCTAGGGTGTTCTGGGTGGTTGCTAGGCAGTTGCTATGGTATTCTGGGTGGATGCTAGGGCGTTGCTAGGCAGTTGCTAGGGTGTTCTGGGTGGTTGCTAGGGTATTTTTGGTGGTTACTAGAGCGTTTCTAGACGTTGCTAGGGTGTTCAGGGTGGTTGCTAAGGTATTTTTGGTAGTTGCTATGGTGTTACTAGGTGGTTGGTAGTTGTCAAAGATGGTTTCTATGGAGTTTTTATAGAGTTCTTAAAATCTTTAATAACGAGTGCCTTCAGTGCCAACCATCTTGCAGCAGGCGTAATGATATGACTCTGGGGGAGTAATGAAAATGAGCCTATTTCCAAAAAAAGTGGAGTATCCCTTTAAGTTATCATTCACTGAACATCGAGTCTAACCTGCTAAGCTATGCTAAAAGTGGTACCGCCAGACCCAGAGATCGGCTGAATGGATTCGAAAACGGTAAAACTCAACTGTTTAACTCTGGGGGAGTTGTAAAATGAGCCTATTTCCAAAAAAAGTGGAGTATCCCTTTAAATTCAGTTCTGTTTTTCAGAGTCATACTGTATGTACCATATTTATGACACTTTTTGGTCATGGAGCTCAACAGCTCCAGTCCACATTCACTTTTTATAAACTCTTCATAAACTCTATGGGGAAAAAAAGGTTTGGAAATGACAGAATATTAATTTCTGGGTGAACTGTCTATCCCTTTAACTTATGGTTTAACAGTTATGGGTTAGGAGCGTAGGCCTATATACATTCTAGCAAATACGACTGATAAAATCACTTTATGTTAACATCTCTGCAAAGACTGATTATTTGCATCACAGGTGGTGTACAGTTTCAAAGCTGTGGATCAGAAAGGACCTGAATGACCTGCTAAACTAGATAAAGGTGGCCTTCAGGTCTGAGACGCAATGCTGAAGATGAAGCATTGTGATGAAAAACACTGCAGGCGACAAACTGGAGTTCACGCTTCAACAGAACAATGTGAAGCAAAGAGGGAGTGAACTAACAACAGCCTGGTAACCTTCTGTAACTAACAGCAAACACAAACTGACTGCAAGTTACACTGCAGTCCAACTGGACGGTTTTAATTAAGCACATTTGACCAATTCCAAACCACATTAATCTCAATAACTGCTATTCATTTGTATATCTAATCATTTATAAGTGATATATAATTGTTAACAAGAGCTGGAAGTGAAAAACTTGCTAGATATACATACATATACTGTATATATATATATATATATATATATATATATACATACACATATATATATATATATATATATATATATATATATATATATATATATATATATATATATATATATACATAAATAGTAGTGGTCCAGCCCAAGAAAATTGACACACACACACACACACACACACACACACACACACACACACACACACACACACACACACATATTAAATAAGACCAGAGATCATTTAAATATCAAGTTGTTTATTTTTCTGCATTGTAAATCATATAGAGTCAAGAAACAACTGAAAGATCATGTTACGTATGCAAATGAATCATGTCCATTTCTTTCTTAAGAGTTTTTGTAAACAAAATATGGCAAGAAATAATTTTTTCAAACTCTTTTATCAGCATATACACCTATATATCCATAAATAAGTATTTCTACCTTCAACAAATAATATATTAACTCACATTTCATTCCACTAAAAATTACAACTAAAAAACATTTTTTATGTCCGTTTCCTTTCCGTTTCTTACACAGATTTCCATTCGCCATTCTTGTTTTAAACAATATACAATAACTACAGGCCTTTAGGTCTGCGTTTTAAGAGTCAGAGACAAAATGGAGAATAAACATCTTAAGACAGACACTTCTCGACTTGTAGCATTGGACGTTTCTTTCAAATCCAACCCATGAGGTGTGGTTTTGTGTCATAATTAATAACATTTTTCAACAAAACTTCGTGGCACTGAAGTCTTTATAAAATGCACAACCTAAATGACTGTTCTCTTCTCATGGCAGCTAGGTTGAAAAATAAATTATACAAACAAACATTTGGGTGACACTTTATAATTATTTCCATGATTTTAACAAGTCAGTAACAAACAGTAACAAATGACCATCATATAATGTTTAACAATGTTCATTTATAAAGGGCCTATTTGTGCCATTTCATAATCATCTTAGAAGTCAATTATTTTATGAATTTGACAGAAAATACTATATTGAATTGGTTATTCTTAATATTTCATTATTATTTATATATGCTCAGTTACTCATTTTAGTTATATTTATTGTTTTTTTTTATTATTTCATTTTTTGCACCATCCACATAATGATCGATTGCTTTACTGACTTGGCACAAATGGTCCTCCATAATAATTCATGTACATTCACAAATGTACTCCTGATTCATGTATTATCAGTATATTCATACTTGAATGTACATGAACTGCTGGTCTGCGGTTTGTTATTAAAGTGTCATTAATGAAAGCGATTATGAAGTGATAGCCACATTTGATTGGTTTATTTTCGAACAGCCATGGACTAGAACATGTAACATGACTTTTGGTTTAATGGGTGACGAAGAGAAAATTACAAAATATACAGGAACACTGTTAAAATAGTACTAGACGACCACTTTCATATTAAACCTTTTGAATTGAGAACTCAAGTCCACCCACTTCATTTCTGTCTTTCACCAACATTTCTGACCAGCAGTACCTTAACACATTTTCCCCTGCAAAAAACATTAAAATATTTATTTTCCAAACTACAGTCCTTTTTATAATTCATCATTAATAATAAAAACATACAAAAAGCGATTTGACAGTATTTTACATAATCATATTCCTTTAAAAACTGTATAAATATTAAAACATTTGAACTAGATTTGAACTCATTTCCAGGAGCCATCTGCATGTGAACAGCTCTGGGTTGGTTTTTGTGCACCTCTTGGCATTTGGTCTTTCAAACGTCCCGTCAGATTGATCCGTCAAGTAATGGATATGCTGAATGCCTGTTTTGTTCAGAGATTAGATCCTATATATAGTGGTTGGACTTGTAGTGCAGTGAGTCACAGTGAGGCGTCAGACATTGGCACCAAACAATGACCGATAGCTTTGGCTATCTTCTCGTGCCAAAGCTGAAATCACACGTTTAGTAATTTAAGTTCTCAGCTATTACACTGATCAGCCACTCTTTATCAGCACGTCCATCATAAATGCGAGGAAGGTCACCTCGGCGAAGGCCTGTTGTAGTACCCTCTGTGCCAGTGTAGCAGCGGCAATGCCAAGCATTTCTTGAAGTGCTCCAGTTCGGCCTGCATGCGCTCTCTCTTCAGCGCCAGATTGTGCTTCTGTGCCAACAGCTCCTAAATATGGGGGTTAAGAGAGAAAAAGTCATGCCCTGCATCCGAATGTGCCTACTTTCATACGATCCACCTTATTAACCTAATAGTGGCAAATTGGTGTAGGTTTTTGCAAGCGACACATAACCTGAGACTATTTAACTCTTAAACACATACCTTGGGTCTTTAGTGACCCGGGACGTCATTAACTACCCTCCTCCTCATTAATATATATATTTTCTTTTAAAGTTAGACATCAACCTTTTTAGCATTCCTATGAAAGCTTGTTTCCGCCACAGAATAAAAAAGAAAAAAGGTAATTGTGATATTTTATCTCAAAAGTCTGACCTTTTTTCTCACAATTGCTTTTATTTTTTATAAAAAGTCACAATTCTGACTTTATAACACATAATTTCGAGTTTATATCACGCAATTCTGACTTTATAACTCACAATAAAGTCGAAATTGTGTGATAAAGTCAGAATTGCGTGAAATAAAGTCAAAATTGTGTTATAAAGTCAGAATTGAGAGATATAAACTTGCGAGAAATAAACTCGCAATTCTGACTTTATAACACACAATTGGGAGATATAAAGTCAGAATTGCATGACAAAGTCAAAAAGTATTTTTTTCCTTACAATTGGACTTTATAACTCGCAATTGCGAGTTCATATCTTACAATTCTGAGAAAAGATGTCAGAATTGTGAGAAAAGATGTCAGAATTGTGAGATATAAACTCGCAATTGCGTATTATAAAGTCAGAATTGCGAGAGATAAATTCGCAATTATGGGGAAAAAAAGTCTTATATGGAAATAAGCTTCCATAGCTAACAATTGCGAGAAATAAACTCGCAATTGTTAGCTATGGAAGCTTGTTTCCGCCACAGAATGAAACATTTTAAAAGATAATTGAGACTTTATATCACGCAATTCTGACTATATCACAAAATTCTGAGAAATAAAGCCAGAATTGCGAGATGTAAACTCGCAATTATCTTTTAAAATGTTTTATTCTATGGCGGAAACAAGCTTCCATAGCTAATGACCCGAGGTGTGTAACAGTGCAAGTATTTTTTTTTCTGCACAACAATAATTTAATCTTTGATGACTGAATAAGTGCAATTCACATTTATTCAACAAGGTGGCAGTGTTTTATACACAATGATGTAGTGACGTTTCACTCATAGTTACCGCAGGCAGAAAACAAAAGAATAGGAAATATCATCAGCAAAACTTGAAATGGTTCGGAGAGTTACAGCAGAGCAAGTACTGAACACAGTCAAATATGTCACTGTCACTTGATCTGGTGAAGAAGCTGTCAGCGATCAAAATATTGATTTTGAAGATGTTGAAAATGATGGTTGAGAATATGTTTGAGATGGCGAATATGCTGAATGTAATGGGAATTGAGCTCTGATGAGGACAGTGATGATGGTATAAAACATCTGCTCAAACTGAACCCTTCCAAGCTCTAAAAGGTAACAAAATATACTTCATTTTATACTTCTGTAATTGTTACTCTAATATCAGGAGAGTTTTATATTATCATGACAGGTACAGATCCATCCGTGTTAGATATTGATCCGGGTCGCTAAAGACCCGAATATGTAATAATGACTGGCAAAACATTCATGCATTTAAGGGTTAATGGAAATCAATAACACCCTCCTTACTTTTTCAATAGCCACAAGTTGTAAACAATGTGTTCACATGATTTTAGTGTGGAAAAACATTTTGTGTGCAAAAATAATAGCAGATACCAAATATATATATTATATATAATAGAGATACCAAAATAATATATTCTTACCCTCATGCTATGAGAAAGCTGTTCGGCTGTCAGAGTGAGATTGTAATGCTGCGTCTCTAGGCGTCTACACTCACTCTGGAGAACCTGGTGCTCTATACTTCTCTCTGAGAGACAGACGGGGAAAGAGAAAGAAAAGTAAATCACTATAATCATACAGTAAAAAACACTCAGAAAAAAACTATGTCCTGTCCACAGACAAATCAATGCAGTCTAAAGGCGCCCTCACATTTACTGTTGTTTGGCGAATTTGAGATGAAATCCAGTCATTTCAATAAGAATTCACACGATTGGGGAATTCTCGTGAGGGTGAAAGATTTCCCCATGCAGATTTTGCAGTGTTTTTAAGTTTGTCACGCAGATTTGCCACATTGACCAACAGAAAGATGCTTGATTTGAAAGTGACCTCTGTGTGAGCTGTGCTTCATACATCGCTACACTATTGAAAATAGACACAATTTTGACCACACCTTATAGGAGTAGTTCACTTCAGAATGAAAATTTCCTGATAATTTACTCACCCCCCTTGTCATCCAAGATATTCATGTCTTTCTTTCTTCAGTCGAAAAGAAATAAGGTTTTTTAGGAAAACATTCTAGGATTTTTCTCCATATAGTGGACTTCAATAGGGTCCAACGGTTTGAAGGTCCAAATTGCAGTTTCAATGCAGCTTCAAAGGCTCTACACGATCCCAGACGAGCAATAAAAGTCTAATCTAGTGAAACGATCAGCCATTTTCAAAAAAAAAAAGACAAATATATATACTTTTTAACCACAAATGCTTGTCTTGCACGTCCACGACTTCACGTATTACGTAATCATGTTGGAAAGGTCAGACGGTAACCTGACGTAGGTGGAAAATGTAGGGTAGGGCGAAAAACGCCATCTCATTTTCTCCTCCAACTTCAAAATCATCCAACATCATTGTTTTACCTTTTATTTATTTAAAAAATTTTGTAAAGGGCGTTTGACTTCGTCTTTGCACGTTTGCTTTGTAAACACTAGGTCGGTACTTCCGCCTATGTCACGCTTGACCTTTCAAGGTGAATACGTAATGCGTGGCGCATCACAGAGCTAGTGCAAGACGAGCATTTGTTTTTTTGTTTTTTTTTACACAAATGACCAATGGTTTGGCTAGATAAGACACTTATTCCTCAGCTGGGATCGTGTAGACTTTGAAGCTGCATTGAAACTGCAATTTGGACCTTCAACCCGTTGGTTCACATTGAAGTCCAGTATCTGGAGAAAAATCCTGGAACACTTTCCTAAAAAAAGTTAATTTCTTTTCGACTGAAGAAAGAAAGACATGAATATCTTAAATGACGTGGGAGTGAGTAAATTATCAGGAAATTTTTAATCTGAAGTGAACGAATCCTTTAACACAACAATTAAATTATCTGCTCAGTTGCATTTTCAACTTGCTAAAAGTTCCTCATGTTCACATATTTATCCAAATAACGTAAGTTTGAATCTCAATATGCTGTAAACTCACCCTCCATGTACTCCTTGTACGCCTCAAATATAGATTCAATCCCATTCCACCTAGGACTGAAGGACTCCTCTTCCTCATCTTCATCTGAACTGATGCCCTCCCCAGCTGAAAGGTCATTCCTCACCCCTGGAGAGTGGAGGGCTGATAAATGGCAGGAGTGGCCATTGGTCTGTCCATTAGGGAGTTTGTTGAGCGCCCTCTGGAGGCCTGGAGGTGGATGTGCAGGCGGGTCGAACTGCTCGTTCGCTCCAATAGCAGCACCTGTTGGAACACGCAAAAAAAGGTCACTATACCGATAATATGTATCTACATACATTGGGCCAGATCATACATCCGACACAATGCAGCGCCAGGCGCGACACAAGTGTTTTTTGCAGTTATCATTTTCACGTCCTGCTTCACATTGTTTAAATAGCAAATGCATTTGCGCTAGTATGTGCGCCCATGGGCTGCTGGTCTGAAAACGAGGTGTGTTCTGGCGCATTGTTGGCGCGTTGCTATTTTGAGGCAACTGAAATAGACTGCGCCATTGACCAACAAAAACCTGTTCTAAAGTCAATGGCGCAATATTTTTTTTGTTATTTAAAGAGCGCGTTAGTAGTATGCTCCTATAGGCGGGTCAAAAACGCGCGTACAACTGCTTATGACACACACAGGGACGTGAAATGCATCAGTATCTCTGTCTGTTGGAATCCGGCTTGTCCCGTAGATGTTCTGCTTGCACGCTTTAACCTCGCGCACGAGCAGATCCGTTTACTCATTTGAGAAGCGTTCAGTCTTTCCACTTGCAAATTCCGCCATGCAAATAGCGAATCCGCCATGGCGCGAGAGCAACAGGCTTTTAAAGGGAATGGGAGGTGAGACGCAAAAGTGGATTAGGACACGCCCTAAGTGCACTTGCGCCGTGCACTTTAGACCATGCGCTTAGATCGTTAAAATAGGGCCCATTATCTTTAATATAGGTATAGGGTAGCCAACGTCACCTTTCTGTTTCTGCTGGGATATTTGAGTGGACTGCAGCACAGACTGATGGAAGTGCTGTGCGAAGTCCTCAGAGTTTCTTCGCTCCCAGACCTGGAGTTTTACTCTGTTGAGTCCAGGAGGCTGTTCCTTCGGCCGGAGGGTCTGTCGAGCGCTGGCCTGCAGGCTCGGGCCTCTTCTGCTCGGGGAGGTCATCTTGGGCTGGCCTGGAGCCTGGAGAGGAGCCAGTGGTGGGGGGTCTTGAGGCGGAGGGTCCTCGGGTGAGTGATTTAGGGGCTCAGGGTGAACATTACTGACAGACTGATTGAGATGTGAGACAGCTGTATAATGGGAAAAGAAAAGAACAGGACTTTAATGGCAAAGCTTGATCGTTTGGTTAAAGCCGTATCTGTATCTGTCGATCTTACCAGACACTGAAGCAGATGGGCTAGAAAAGGTTGGATCTGAGGCATATCTGAGGGTGTCCAAAGTTACAGTTTTCTGTTTGATGGCTTCCAGCAAGTCCTCAATCTTCTTATTCTCTGAGGTAAAAAAAACAAAACAAAAAACATTTTAATGCATTCAGCCTTTAAAACAAATATCATTTAAAATATCTTCTCTCTCCAATTCATTTTTAGCAAATCTAACTATAAACTTAGTTTTCAAAAAAAACTAAAATCATTTCATTTAAATCATTACTTAAGTTGTGTTCCCAAATATCCCTGCATGGCATTTAAATAACATTTAAATTAGCAAAATATATTCAGTACAATGCTGAATGTTATGCATATTTCCATAAATCCATATAATATAATATATATAATATAATACTTTATAATATTTACATAAGCATAAATAGAATAAAAAAATAATACACACTCAGAAGTTTGAAATAATTTAGATAATTAAGTATATATTCTATCTATCTGTATGTATTATATTATTATAAGCAAAAAAAATGTAGTATACATCTTATATGATTGAATATTTTTCATATATACACTATAAAAACTCGTTTTGTATTTATTAATATTTATGTACACCTGATTAGATTATTATTAGGTAAAGTTCTCCAGCATCTTCAACACTGGAACTGTGACAGGATTTGTCCAAATTTTCAGTGTGTTGGTGTGTGTCCTGCACGTACTTCTTCTCTCGTCCAGACTGACGTGGTTCAGGTGGAACATGCCGAGGAAGTGTTTCTTGTCGTCGAGTTCAGCGGTGCGGTCCATCTCCTCCGGGGTGAAGCGTGTGGTGAGGGGAGGAGAGGGAGTCTTTCGTTTACTCTGCACCGCTGAGGGTGAAGGGTTTCTCTCCTGCATCATCCTCCTCCTCTTCCTCCTCTTCATCTCCAGGAGCTCATCTCGCTTAGAGAGAGTCGTCAGTCCAAACAAACCCAGAAACTCTGTCTTCTGCAGAGAGAAAACAAACAGACCGTCACAAGCTATGTTTCCATACACCTATATGTACTGTATGCGCACATCGGGATATCGCATTTAAAAAAAGATGCACATTCATTCTAAAAATGCGCATAATAAATGTATGCGCTCAATTGAGTCAATTGATAAGAAGACATGCACATAAACTACAATGGAAACACATTTACTGAATAAATGTCTCAACGCACAACAGAAAACCTGACTTTGCCTCAAAAGTGGATATGATTGGATAACTGGACTACCAGGCGGGCCAATCGTATCGCACAGAATCTCAAATGTTGGTTTGGTCGTTCTGAAATGCCTGAGCCAAAGTCTGTCATCAAAATGATTTGGGATAATCACCTCCCAGAAGTGTCTTACGATTGCGTTCCCAAACACCAGCATCCGAACGCAAGATAACATGACAGAGTTTATTGTATTTCAGCTGTGTGCTCTGAGACGTCATTTATGATGTCCAATATGAGCCACGGGGTTTTTTTATAACAGATATTTTGCACCAGTTTCACAGGAAGTGATGATTTTGCTCTCTTGAACACATGGGATGGAAACGTTGCTTTATTCGCAAATGTTTTATGATATATTCCAATTTTGTGCACAAGTTAAATTCACAACTTTGGATGGAAACAGCTATTGTGAGAGATTTGATCAGTTTTAGTAGTGTCCCCAGCATGAATGCCAGTATGGTTGCAGTATTGTACTCGTGGTAGCTTATAGATTGTAGTTGTGGGAGCGCTGCTGAAATGTGTCACTGTACCTCTGTAGATGCGTCTAGTTTGAGAGGAGGCTGCTGGGTGACTCTTCTCAGATGAGCTCGCACTTCCTCCTCATCGCTCTCATCATAAGAGTCATCGAATTCATAGTAATAACCTGAAACAGAAGAACAGAAGATTAGAACAGAAGTGAAAGACACAATATGGATGGAAGAAGAACCTGAGTGTGTATATATAAACATTGGCTGATACATTGGTTTATTGTGCAAGAGACACTGAGAGATATATATATATATATATATATATATATATATATATATATATATATAAGATTAAAAAAATGTATTGCTATGTTTATTTTCATGTAAAATGTTTTTATTTTATTTTTTTATATTTATTTATTTTATTGTATAGTGTTATGAATGCTTTGGCAATGTAAAGAAATCTTGAATCTAGAAAGATAGAACAACAGACAGACAGACAGACAGACAGATAGATAGACAGACAGACAGACAGACAGACAAACAGACCGATAGACAGACAGATAGATAGATAGAGCGACAGACAGACAGATAGACAGACAGACAGACAGACAGATAGATCGATAGAGCGACAGACAGACAGAGAGATAGATAGATAGAGCGACAGACAGACAGATAGATAGACAGACAGACAGACAGACAGACAGACAGACAGACAGACAGACAGACAGACAGACAGATCGATAGACAGATAGATAGATAGATAGATAGATAGAGCAACAGACAGACAGACAGACAGATAGACAGACAGACAGATAGATAGATAGAGAGACAGACAGACAGACAGACAGACAGACAGACAGACAGATAGATAGACAGACAGACAGATCGATAGACAGATAGATAGATAGATAGAGCAACAGACAGACAGACAGACAGATAGACAGACAGATAGACAGACAGACAGATAGATAGATAGATAGAGAGACAGACAGACAGATAGATAGATAGATAGATAGATAGATAGATAGATAGATAGAGCGACAGACAGACAGATAGATAGGAGCGACAGACAGACAGACAGACAGATAGATAGATAGATAGACAGATAGACAGACAGACAGACAGACAGACAGATCGATAGACAGATAGATAGATAGATAGAGCAACAGACAGACAGATAGACAGACAGACCGATAGACAGACAGACAGACAGATAGATAGATAGAGAGACAGACAGACAGACAGACAGATAGATAGATAGATAGATAGATAGATAGACAGACAGACAGACAGACAGACAGACAGACAGACAGACAGATCGATAGACAGATAGATAGATAGATAGATAGATAGATAGATAGACAGACAGACAGACAGATCGATAGACAGATAGATAGATAGATAGATAGATAGAGCAACAGACAGACAGACAGACAGACAGACCGATAGACAGACAGACAGATAGATAGATAGAGAGACAGACAGACAGACAGACAGATAGATAGATAGATAGATAGATAGATAGACAGACAGACAGATAGATAGATAGGAGCGACAGACAGACAGACAGATAGATAGATAGAGCGACAGACAGACAGATAGATAGATAGGAGCGACAGACAGACAGATAGATAGATAGATAGATAGATAGATAGGAGCGACAGACAGACAGACAGATAGATAGATAGATAGATAGATAGAGCGACAGACAGACAGATAGATAGATAGATAGATAGATAGATAGATAGAAACAAACACAAATATTTATGCTTTCTCCACCTTCAGTTCTCTGTCTGGCAAACAAATAAATAAAAGACATTTTGATATTTTCTAGCACTTCCTACCTTTCTCTCTGGCTTCCCTGCGCTTCTTCTCCTCCAGGTCTAGCTTGCTGAGGAGCCTCCTGTGCTCCTGCAGAGCCTGATCGAACACCATCATGGGGTCCGTCCTCTCCGGAGCCGGAGCCGGAGCCGCAGACTGGCTGAAGACCCTCTGCTGGTTCAGGAAGATCCGCTGGGATTTCTCCAGATCCGCCAGGTATTTCCCAGACTCCGGGAGGCTGTTCCCCCGCAGGGAAGAGGGCCTGACGTCCTCTTCCAGAGCTTTTGGTCTGGTGTGGCCTGAGAAAGGATGGATGTGGGACAGAGGCCGGTCTGAGGGCGAGTTGAGGAGGGAGACGGGGTTCCAGAGAGTGCTGGGAGTGGATGAAGAGGGGTGATGATCCCGAGGAACAGCTTTAGGGGTGATGAGAGGAGGCGGCGCCCCCAAGGGTTGAGATAAGTCTCTGACACCCACATCGTTCCGGTGTGAGCTGTACCTGAAACACGAGAAAACATTTCTAGAGTGCGCCACAAGAGGGCAGTGTGATAACACACAATGCCTGCAGTGTTTTATGGGGGATTTTTAAGCTGGAGTTTCCCTTCATCTGTGACCCACCTGTGTGTCTCTCTCTGTGGTTCCACTGGTTCTGCGGTCCGACCAACATCCTGGTGCTTCTCCTGCTGTTGAAACTCCGCTTTCTCCACCTTCAGCGCTGCTCTCTGTCTGGCAAGCCATCGGTCGTCCTCCTCCTGCCGCTGGAGCATCATGGGAGTCCCCATGGGCATGTGGCTTTTCCCAAACTGGAGGCTTGAGGAGAGGCCGAGGCCTGAGGCGGAGAGGGAGGAAGGAGCTCCTGAGGATGAGTACGGGCCAGACTGTGGCATGAGCAGCGACGCTTCTTTGGTTTTGTCTGTATTGAGAGACCAGAGATGCGTAGATGAATAAACATGTTCTTCTCAAAGTGAAACAACTGTAAATATTTCATTAATATCTACTAAATAAACTAGAAGGACCAAGAATGGGAACGTCATCCATTATAAAGTAATACCAAGGAACAGCTTTTGTCTTCGGAAACAATCTTTTTTTGAACATTTGATTTGAGCTTTTTAGTTGTCTTTTTTATATTGTTAATTTTATTAGTTTTGGTTAGTTATTTTATTTCTATTTAGCTTTAATTTATTTTTATTTCAGTTTGAGTCATTTTAGTAATTTAACTGAAACTCATTTATTTCAGTTTGCTTCCTTGGCAACTAACAACTTATTTTTAATTGTAAAATATTTCTATTCATCTTCATTTTATTTTATTTTATTTTTTTATGTATTGTTTTGAGTCATTTTAGTACTTAAAATTGTTTCTAATTTCCATTTAATTTATTTGTTTCTTTTTTTATACATTTGTATTCAGCTTTGTAATTAAAAAGCTTAAGTTGAAGTACTATAATTACTAAAACTAAAACTGAAATAAAAATAAATAAATGTTAGTACTTCAACTTAAGCTTAATTCAGTTAGTTGTGAAGGCAACTAACAAATTATTTTATTTTTAAGACCGTTGTCAACTTTTGTAATTTGTATTAGTTTTTAAATATTTCAATTTAGCTTATTTCAGTTAGCTGATTTCTCATTTCCATTGTTTAAGTTTTTACTTTTTAAAAATATTTCTTTACTAAAACAAAAACTGAAATAAAAATAAATTAATGCTAAACAGAAATATTAATAATAGAATAATTAGTAAATATGAAAATTGGAAATAAACAAGCTCAAATTAAAGTACTAAAATTACAATTAAAACTGAAATAAAAATAAATTAATTGTAGTTTTTTTTATAACTTAACTTAATTTTATAACTTATGCTCATTTATTTCAATAAGTTTCCAAGACAACTAACAACTTATTCTAATTTTAAAAGTCAATAGCCAAAGTTGTAACAAAATTGTCATTTTTATTCATTTTTGTTTCTTTTTTAAATAGTTCTATTTAGCTTTAATTTATTTTTATTTCAGTGTTAGTTATGTTAGTACTCAACTTCAAATTATTTATTTCACTTAGCTGCCAAAGGCAACATTTCAACTTTTTTCATGTATTTAAAATAAAAAAAAGTTTAAGTTCAATTAAAGAATTTTATTTTTATTTTTTACATAAGTTTTAGTTTTGGTGAACAATAAGAACACTTTTCAGAGACTATCCTCAAATGCTTCAAACACAGCTCTGAACTGTGTGCTGAGATACTGAAGTTCTCCAGGTGTTTGAGAGATGAAGGCTTTGGAAAGAGACCCTAATGGATCCTGAAACCATGTTAAGTGTTTATCTGTGAGCATGAGGGCGTTTTCATCATGGATCATGGGATTCACATGAATGCTCTCATTCATTTACTATTATACAATTATGGAGAGCAACCATAAAACCTTCTGACTTCCATGAGATTGCCGTCAAAGCATGTCTAACAGCTCGCTGGCAGCGAACATAGACCTACTGTATCCAGATTCATCAGACTATATTAATTACTGATTACCTTTGGCACTTTTGCATCATTCCATTATTTCTTCTTCATCACGGGTCATATTCATATTTTGGTTTAAATTTGAATCTGTTCCTCATAAATGAATATGACTTGGAATATAGTGCACAGGTCATAAGAACTACTTTTATGATACTTTTATGTCCTTTTTGGAGCTTGCATATTTTGGAGCCAATTGACTTTCATTGTATGGAAAAAACAGCCGAAATATTCTTCAAAATGTGTTTTACAAAAGAAAGTCATGACAAAATGTACATTTTTGGGTGAACGTCCCTTTAAAGAGGACCTATTATGCTTTTCATTACTTAGTGTGTGATGTTTCTGTTTGAGCATGAAAATGGTCTGCAAATTTGCAAAGCACAAATTTACTCCAAATATAGTTATTCTCTATATCAGCGCGCACTGTTTCAGAACTCCCTGAAATGCCTCTATTGTAGTCTTGAGTTTTCTTCTGGGATCGAACACGTCACATTATTCTTCATTTAAATAATTCCCACCCATACGCAATACGCAAAACAATAATAATTGAGTTAGTTAGTTATTAGTGTGTTGAAACTCGCAGTTATGGTCAGTGGCATGACATTTCCCAAACACACTCAAAGCGGTTGACCAATCACAACACACTGGTCCAGCCGACCAATCAGAGCACACTGTGCTTTTCAGAAGGCAGGGCTTCATAGAGATGGGAATCTTATTGCGCTTAAACTGTCAAAAACACACAACGTTCACAAACACAGTCGGTTATGTCTGTGAACATAAAGCAGGGAAAGAAATCACATGTGTTTATTAGATCTGTGTGTTAAAGTGAAAGCGGCATAATATACAGCACCTCCTGCTATATATGCTGTTAATATGAATCAAACAAAAGAAAAACAGAAAATCACTCACTCCTCTTGACTGAATAACTTTAGTAGCTTTAATAAGAATAATTTTTTTACTTGAACGCGAGTGGATAAACATGGCGGACTGTGTAAAGCTCACTGAGTTTATGCTAATATGCAGTTGTGGGCGGGGCCTAAGCATTTGTGAAACGGCTTATTCTGAGACACTATTTATGATTTATGGGGATTTAATAAAGGAGTGGGTGGATTTTTACCATTATAGGGTGGTTGTGTACACATTTATGTTCAAACACCATTTAAAACTTAATTTAGCAGGTGCCCTTTAAGTGCTTTGTTAATAGTGTGTTGAGAATCAGGGCTGTTCTCCCCATCATACCCGTTCTGTTAGCAGCGAGTCTTTCCTCGAGCTTGGCTCTTTCCTTCATGTGCTGCCGGTGTGCGTACGGGTGAGACTGCGAGTGAGAGATCAAGTGTTGGTTCGCCAGCGGCTCGTGGCTCAGGTGGCGTTTCTCCATGGCCTTGACCGCCTGGATCTCTCTCCCTCGCTCTTTCTTAATCTCCACCTCTCTTTCCTTCTCTCGCTCTCTGTCCTTCTCTCTCCGCACCTCCTGTTCCCAATGCCTTTCTCGTTCGATTTCACGCGCTCTCTCTTTCTCTCGTTCTCTTTCCCTCTCCTGCTGGCGAAGTTCCTCTTCCATCTGCAGCCTGCGGAGGGTCGAAACACACACACACACACAAATGGTGTGAGATGCAACACTCTCAACAGGAACAAGAAGAATAGAGTCCGCAGGAACACAGGAGAGTGTTGATGATGTTTGGAGAAGATGGCGAGAGCGTGTTTGTGTGTGTCAAGGTGACATGTGCGCGTGATATATGGGAGAATGTCTTATGCTAATGACGGAGAGATCGTGTTTACACACAAACACCTGCAAAAGAGTTTAACTATGGACGCATATGGGTAGCAATTTTCAATTTGGAATGTAATATGCAAAATGACAATGCAATATGTAAAATGACAATCATTTCTGTATTTAAATTTACATTTGTGCAACATTTGGTTCAAAATGAAAATGTAAATATACATATATAAATATATATCATTTACATTTGCCATTTCATACACTACTTTTAATGTGTAAATTTAACACATATTTTAATGCTTTATAAGTTGCAAAATTAAAATGTGATGTATTCACATGTCCCA
Source organism: Leuciscus leuciscus (assembly GCF_965113295.1). Taxonomy (NCBI): domain Eukaryota; kingdom Metazoa; phylum Chordata; class Actinopteri; order Cypriniformes; family Leuciscidae; genus Leuciscus; species Leuciscus leuciscus. Next base: position 13,519,534 of record NC_138724.1, on the reverse strand, counting down.
TTTCTATTTTATTGCTGATATTTATATTGATCAGATATTGATAAATCTGTAGGGTCAAATTCATACCGAAAAATGTGACCGCTCTTTATTTCACCATAACTGACTGTAATGTTCAATAAAGTTGCTCATTTGATGTGTAACCATCTCCCCTTTCTATTTTATAAAGCATAGCCTATTAATCAGATATTAATAAATATATAGGGTCACGGAATCTGACTGGTCAAATTCATAGAAGACTGGTCTCAGAATGACCTATACATATGTCTAAAAAAAAATGTAATATCTATAAAATATAATATCTAATATTCTTTTAATATCCTAAAAATTGACAGGGCAGGAGGGGCGGGGCCAACTTCATGCAGTGATTGACAGGGCGGGTGGGGGCGGAGCCAACTTCACACAGTGATTGACAGGGCGGGCGGGGACAGGGGCGTGTTCGGCTCGGAATGCATTTTCAATTTGCACACTGATTTTTGCTACATTATAATTATTAATTCCATCTTGTATATTATATGTAATCAAATTTAAATGATCTATATAATTATCAAAATTAATCATAATTTAAAAATAAATAAAACACTGGTATAAATATAGAATAAATATATTATTTTTATTATAAGGTCAGTACCATATATAAAACGGCCATTTAGATTTAGTGAGAGGGTGGAAAATGGTTATATATTATGCAGTATAAACATACACATGAATGTATTCAAAATCTTTATATTAAAATATGTAATATGTAATTAATTTCACTGAATTCAGCTGCAATGAAGGTGATAAATGACATCTCTGTTGCTCGTGACAAGAAGCAGCACTGTGCATCACTTTTTATTGATTTGTCAAAAGCTTTTGACACGGTTGATCATGATGTTTTAAAGATTAGGCTTCTTAATTCGGGGTTTTCAGAGAATACTGTCTCTTGGTTCTCAAACTATCTTAGTGATAGAACCCAGTGTATTAAGCATGATGGTGTTCAATCTGGTATTTTACCAATCCTTAAAGGGGTTCCACAAGGCTCTGTGTTAGGCCCTCTTTTATTTACTATTTATATAAATAATCTTAATCGGCATGTGTCTGATGCAAACTTTCATTTTTATGCAGATGACACAGTTATTTACTGCTGTGCACCCTCTCTTAAACAAGCCATTGCACATTTACAGATTGCCTTCACTGTGGTCCAAAACACTTTGCTACAGCTGAAACTTGTGCTTAATGCAGACAAAACCAAATGTATGCTTTTCACGGGCCCTCGGAATAGACCACTGAATGTTCCCTCAGTGATTACTCTTGACGGACGTGAAATACAGATTGTTACAACCTATAAGTATCTTGGTATTGTTATTGATGATTGCCTATCATTTAAGCCTCATGTTCACTGTCTAGTGAGAAAGTTGAGGCTAAAATTGGGTTTTTACTTTCGAAATAAGCTGTGCTTTTCTTTTAATGTTAAAAAACGGTTAGTGGCATCAACTTTTTTATCTGTGCTGGACTATGGTGATATATTATATATGCATTCATCTGCTCAATGCCTTCATATGATTGACGCAGCCTATCATGCATCGCTGAGATTTATTACTAATTGTAAAGCTCGCAGCCATCACTGTGAGCTGTACTCTCGTGTAGGGTGGTCTGCTCTGGCCACACGGAGGCTTTGTCATTGGTATACATTTATATATAAGGCTATTCTTGGTGTGCTTCCATCCTATTTATGTTCACTTCTTATGAAAAAAAGTGCTAGTCATTATTCTCTCCGTTCTCAGGCTGTTGTTTTGCTTTCTGTCCCACATGTTAGAACTGAGCTGGGTAAAAAGGCCTTTGTTTATTCTGCTCCCTTTACATGGAATTTGCTGCAGAACAACTTAAAACTTAATAAATTGATTCCTTTGAGTGTTTTTAAGTTAAGAATGAGATGTTTTGAGTTGGACTCCCTTACATGTCAATGTTTTAATTGAGATTTCATTGTAAGTGCATAATTGGCTTTCAAACTGTTTCTATTAATTTATTTGTTTTTATTTTCATGTTTTTTTGTGTGTGTCTTGTACGTATGTAATGATGTGATGTAATTCTGCTGCCTATCTTGGCCAGGTCTCCCTTGCAAAAGAGATTTTTAATCTCAATGGGCTTTTCCTGGTTAAATAAAGGATAAATAAAAAATAAAAAATAATACAGTAGTCAACATTTGAAGTGGATCAAAAAAGTTCATCAAAGTTGTCCTAAAACAAGAACGAGTTTTGTTCAAAATTCATGTATAACTTTGATGAAAGGTTTTGCTCCACTTCAAATGTTGACTACTGTATATATCATATCTAAAAACAAAATAACATTTTATTAATATATAACAAATTAGTATAATAAAATTAAAATAAATATATAATTTAATATTTTAATGTTATTAGGTATTACATCAAATATAAACAAATTCATATTACATCCTATTTAAAATTTAATAAAGAAATACATAAAAGGTTAATAAAATTATCAACAAAACAAAGTCTGAATGAAGTCTGGAGAAATGACAAAATAATTTCAATACAACGCCAATTGCCTTGCAGCCACTTTAATTATTAATTCCATCTTGGACATCCAGTATATGCAGTGTGTGTGTGTGTGTGTGTGTGTGTGTGTGTGTACCTCTCAGAGTGTAGCGCTGACAGCGACTGGTGTGTGATGTCAGGAGGGTAAAAGACGCCCTGCATGGGCAGGTGAACAGCAGACGGGTGTAGGGTCGGCAGGGCTCCCCCCTCTGGATGCGTGTAGTAATGCGAGCGCAGGGCTGACAGACTGTAGTAGTCCTCCATCCTGATCAGACACAGAGAGAGAGAGCAGAGCATTACAGCCTCTAGAAATAACTCCCTTCTTCATTAACCTCTGTTCTCTGGCCCTCCGACATCAAACGTCACTGCCTATTTCTGTCACTGCGGTCTCACCTCCGCTCAGTCCCGCAAAGAGACGTGCTGAGGGGTTATTTATAACGGATCAAACCGGGAATGTGTCCATGGAATATATATATGAAACAAGAGGATATTTTTTGCTCTATGCAGAATAAACAAACAAATCATTGCCTACTTTTACATATCACACATATACACACACATATATATATATACACACATTTTATATATATATATAAAGATTAATATATTTATATCACATTTATATATATATATAAAAATGTGTATATATGTATGTATGTATGTATATATATATATATATATATATATATATATATATATATATGTGTGTATGTATATATATATATATATATATATATACACGTGTGTGTGTGTGTGTGTATATATATATATGCAGATTATGCACACACACACACACACACACACACACACACACACACACATAATGCTATATATATATATATATATATATATATATAAAAAATGCGGTATAAATATATTAATCTTTTTATTTATAAATATTTAATAATCATGCAATTCATTTAAATTAATGAATCTATACAGCCTATTTAATTGGTGGAAAGTCATATATATTATGTAGTATAAATATATGCATAAAATGATGGTAACTAATTAAATATTGAATAATTCTATGCAATTAATCTCATTAAATTATTATACAAAATTATATACAATTATTAAAATACATCACATAATTTAATTTAATAAAAAAAAAAACTTGTGTACTACAGAATAAAAATATTAATTTTATTGTAGAAGGCAAAATAGACTATTTCATTTTTAGGTTTAGTGAGGGTTGAAAATAGTATATATTATACAGTATAAATATATTAGTATAATTAAGTATAATATTAAGTATATATTAAAACTAATTAAATAATTAATAATCATAAAATTAATCATAATTTAATAAAATATTATAAAACTGGTATAAATATATAATGAATATAATATATTTATTATATTTAATAAACTATTTATTAAATATAATTGGATAACTTTATATTGATGTTTACATTACAATAACATTTGAATAAATGTTTATTATAGTATAAACGCAACAGAAACAACACTTTACGATAGGGAAATACTCCGTTTTTGAAGTATTTTTTGGTAAAGGACTGAACAATAGAACATACAAAAAGAACAGACCTCATATCCACAATATTTTTCACCATTCAGCATCAGCAAAAAATAAATAAATAAAAAGATAAAATAAAACATACCAAACATTTGAATTATCTATCAATAACTATCAGCAATGTGATAATTGTGGTGTAATATAAGTAGCTACCAGATCAGAGAACAAATATAGTTATTGAGATAAACATTTACAGACACTTTTATCCACAGTGACTTATATTGCATTCAAGGTACAGATTTTTAACACAGGGCATAATGGCCTGGAACTGTCAGCAGCCAAATACTGTATGTTTTTGAGGTGCATTTCTTTGTGTGAATATAGAGTAATATTGGTTATTAGTCAGCATAAACTGGATTCTGGAGAAAAAATTTGCCTGTATGAGGTGACATTTGACCCAACCAATATCAGAGCCCATCTTCGGAGAGCCTGGCCACTCCCTATTAAGTCCTATTGTACCGAATTTTGGTTGTAGTTCCACCAGAGTTCCACTGGGGGGCGATCGCCCATGAGTGCAAAATGAATGGGAGTCTATGGGGCTAGACGGCTAAATTTGTCTCTTTCACCTGATTGCCGTTGAGAAATCTCAGATTTGATTGTAGGTTTTGCAAGTTCAACATGGGTTATAGGTCGAAAGTTGAATGAACGAGTACTTATGTCCTTTCGATTTCTTACAGGTTGAGTTGTTGTTGCCCATAACACGCTAGCATTCTGCTAATGAACGCTGATTGGTCAGTGAAGGACTGATTACGACCAGAGATACCGCTTGATGGCATCGTGTGTGTGTGTGTATTTTCGGCGTGGTCTTTTAAAACAACAAAACAAAAACTCTTCTAGCACGTGTATTTACCTGTGTCAGCTGTGTTGTCGATGCCTCGAGAGAAAAGAAAGTGCAGAGCACCAAAGTGACTGAAGGATTGCCGTGAAGCAGTATCTCTGGCCGTATGACGTCATTGACATTTTAAAAGACTTTTTAAAGCAAATAAGTGACTCTAAAAAATCATACACCCAGCAATGTGTAATTTCTTTGCATCTCCTTTCGAAAACAACATTCATAGTACTAGACAAAAAATGATATCCTGAGAAAAGTGGATTTTGAGGAGTATAGCTCCATAGACCTCCATTCATTCTGCACTCGTCCTGTGAGCGCCCTCATATGGAACCAGAGTGGAACTGCAACCAGTTCAGAAGCCGGAAGTTTACTGAGAGTGGAAGTTCTCCCCTTATTAGAAATTCTCTGCCAATACTACTAAAGCCCAAAGTATAGGCTAATTTGGTTTTACAGTGGATGTAACGTACATTTCGTCATCAGCATAGTATGAATATTTGGTTGGTACACATATGCATTTGCATCAAAACTGAAGTATACTTTGGGCTTAAAGGGATAGTGCACCAAAATGAAAAATCTGTCATAATTTACTCTCCCTTCATGTCGTTCCAACCCAATCAGACTTTTGTTGATCTTCGGAACACAAATTAATGAGAAATTAAAAACACATTTTGAAGTGTCCGAGTTTTGGGTGAATAGACTTTCAATGGAGGGACAGAAATCTCTCAGATTTCATTACAAATATTGTAATTTGTGTTTCGAAGATGAGCGAAAGTCTTACGGGTTTGGAACGACATGAGGGCGAGAAAATTATGACAGAATTTAACTATCCCTTCAAGACCAAATAAAAAAACTTGCTCAACATGTTCGAAGGTCTAATACAGGAAGGTACTATATATATATATATTCAAAAGAACCACCAAAACTACACCACATACCTGTATGAAGCAAGCGAGGGATGGGGCAAATATCCTGAGTGAAAGTAGGCGAGAGAGTCGGCTGCGGTTCCTGAGCTGAGCCCTAGAGGGAGCAAAGGCATGCGCAACTCTTCAGCGGAGGCGTACGGACGAAAGCCATCGCGAAGATACTCCTCCTGCGGAGCTCCTGCTAGCAGCATGTTAGGAACCTGCCTGGACAGGCTGAGAGAGAAAGAGAACAACAACAAATGAGGAAAAAAGACTATACGCTGTAAGATGAGCACGTGTGTGAGAACGCGTGAGGTACTGACTGAGCTTGAAGACGAGGGTCTTGGATGAGAGCACTGGGGGTCATGCTGAACGGGTGAGCTGGACCCAGGTATGGAGGGAGAGAGAGGGAGGTCTTCTCCTGGCCGGGTAAAGGCCGATCTGGAGCCAAACGCTCTTGGCCGGACACTCTCAATGCTGCATCCGCCTAAAAGGGGAAAAACATTAATGATTAGGGCATCATGGGAATTTTCTTGCAGCTATATTAATACCACTGATCACAAATATTTGTTTATATCATATATTATATCATATTATGTTAATTATATAATTTTATGCATATTTATGCTTCATAATGTAAAAGTATATGGCCATTTTTCACCCTCTCACTAAACAGAAGAATGAAAAAAAATGCTGGTTTTGCTGCTGTACGTTTTATTAAATATAAAATTCCCTATGGTGAGTAAGTGAGTGAGTGAGTGAGGGAGTGAGTAGTAAATGAGTAAGTGAGAGAATAAGTGAATGAAGTGAGAAAGTGAGTGAGTGAGTGTGAGTAAATAAGTGAGAAAGTGAGTGTGTGAATAAGTGAGAAACTGAGTGAATGAGTGTGAGTGAGTAGTAAAAGAGTGAATAAGTGAGAGTGAATACTGTGAGTGAGTGAGTGAGTGAGTGAGTGAGTGAGTGAGTGAGTGAGTGAGTGAGTGAGTGAGTAGTAAGTAAGTGAGTGAGTGAGTGAGTGAGTGAGTGAGTGAGTGAGTGAGTGAGAGAGTGAGAGAGTGAGAGAGTGAGTGAGTAGTAAGTGAGTGAGTGTGAGAGAGAGAGAGAGAGTAGTGAGTGAGTGAGTGAGTGAGAGAGTGAGTAGTAAATGAGTAAGTGAGAGAATAAGTGAATGAAGTGAGAAAGTGAGTGAGTGTGAGTAAATAAGTGAGAAAGTGAGTGTGTGAATAAGTGAGAAACTGAGTGAATGAGTGTGAGTGAGTAGTAAAAGAGTGAATAAGTGAGAGTGAATACTGTGAGTGAGTGAGTGAGTGAGTGAGTGAGTGAGTGAGTGAGTAGTAAGTGAGTGAGTGAGAGAGTAGTGAGTGAGTGAGTAGTAATTGAGTGAGTGAGTGAGTGAGTGAGTGAGTGAGTGAGTGAGTGAGTGAGTGAGTGAGTGAGAGAGAGAAGTAAGTGAGTGAGTGAGTGAGTGAGTGAGTGAGTGAGTGAGCGAGTGAATGAGTGAGTGAGAAAGTGAGAGTGAGTGAGTGAGTAGTAAGTGATTGAGTGAGTGAGTGAGTGAGTGAGTGGTAAATGAATAAGGGAGAGAATAAGTGAGTGAGTGAGTGAGTGAGTGAGTGAGTGAGTGAGTGAGTGAGTGAGTGAGAGTAGTAAATGAGTAAGGGAGAGAATAAGTGAGTGAAGTGAGAAAGTGAGTGAGTGAGTGAGTGAGTGAGTGAGTGAGTGAGTGAGTGAGTTTGAGTAGTAAAATAGTGAGAGTGAATAAGTGAGTAGTAAGTTGGTGAGTGAGTAGTAAATGAGTGAGTGTGAGTAAATAAGTCAGAAAGTGAGTGAGTGAGTGAATAAGTCAGAAAGTGAGCGTGTGAGTGAGTGAGTGCGAGTAGTAAGAGAGTTAGTAAGTGAGAGTGAATAAGTAAGTGAGTAGTAAGTTGGTGAGAGAGTGAGTGAATATAAGTGAGAAAGTAAGTGAGTGAGTGAGAATAAGTAATTGAGAAAGAAAGTGAGTGAGCGAGTAGTAAGTTGGTAAGTAGTGAGTGAATATAAGTGAAAAGGTGAGTGAGTGAGTGAGTGAGTGAGTGAGTGAGTGAGTGAGTGAGTAGTGAATGAGTAAGTGAGAAAGTGAGCAAGTAATTAAATGAGTGAATGTATTTTTTCTGTACCTACACAAAGTATCAGACTCCTTATTTTGCAACACTTTTGGGTGTTATAGACTTACTTAAATAGAAAAAATAAATATATTATTTTTTAAAACAAAAGATAATACATCAATGAATTCAATTCGCAAGTATAACAAACTGTCAGTATACAGCAGATCTGCGTCAATAAATATTGAACACACATCACATATGCTGTAGCCATTATGATTTAATATATAAGGTGCTATGTATTGCTGGGCAAAGTGAGAATTAATGTAAATGTACAGTATATGACTGCATTCACACAGTCTGTGTTTGGGGCTGAATTGCGCATTTGGGAGAATGACAAATAAAGGGTCCAAGATAAAGAAAAGAAAAATATATTTAAAAATTCCTTAGAAAGGTACCTTTTTGTATTCATGTTGGTTTAATATGTTTTTGTTTTTTTAAACGATCGAGTAAAGAGTAAAAACATTTTCCTTACACCTTGAATAGTATATATGTGAATGTACATAATAAATTCTTAATAATTATTTTCAAAAGAGGTTTTAAATACAATTTTCTACCTGACCTGACCTTTCCTTGTCATAAAACATCTGATATTTTGTGAAACATGCTATAAAATCCATGTTTTTTCCCTGCATGTTGGCTGCATCACATGACTTAGACAAACCCTTTTTAAATATTTAATGATTTTTTTCTAAGAAATAATAATAAACTATTATGCTAAATCACTTGATAAGGATTCTCAAGAATTTCATAGTTTTAACTAGTATTTTTTTTTCCATTACACTGGCTGCATTAGTTATGTTTCCATCCACCTATTTTTATGCCAAATTTGGGACGTCGCATAAAAAAAAACACTGGATGAAAACGCTAAAGGCCAATTTATACTTCTGCGTCGAGTGTACGCCGTAGTGTACGTCGTAGGATACGCACGTAGGCGACGCCGTCGTGAGCATTTATACTTCTGCGAATGTCTGTGTTGCTCTGCAGTTACACCGCCGAAACGCTAGTTGGCGCGGGTGGGTTTTAATGTTCCAGTTCCACTGTGTTTACATTCCTCGCGGCTGTTTTGAGTTTAGGTTTCTACGAGCAATGGCGACTGAAGGAGTCATACAGATGGCTGTATTTCCGCACTTCTTCAAGCAATCTCTCGGTCACTTTGTCTATTTCCATGGCTCTTCACTGATCTTCGGAATTTAAAAATGGCGGGCGGGCGGTGCAGAGTGCAGAAGATCATTCCGGAAATGCGTAGGAGGAAACGCGATGCTATCCAGCCGACCAATCACAGATCTTGCGGTCCGCGTCGCCGCGACGCGTAGTTACATTTTTGAGGAGGTGCGCGTCAGGGTACGGCGAAGGGTACGGCGAAGGGTACGACGTATGGTACACGTCAATGCGTATGCTACGCCGTACCTTCTACGCGCACCCGACGCAGAAGTATAAATTGGCCTTAAGATGCGCATTTATTTTTTTGTGTTATTTATTGTGTTTCGTCCGAGAGATCTGAGGCAGAAGTAATTTATGACATTTTTCAAGTTTTAAATATATTCAACCTTGGGTTATTCTAAACCCAGGGCAAAAGCAATCCTGGATTATCTTGTTTCACGTTTCACACATCTCATAATTACCCAGGGTTAACAATTAATCCTGGGTATTCATAAGGATACATGAATACACTCTGGGTTAACGTCCTTATTTGCATATTTGCGGAGTCAGTGTCATTGATTGGTTGAATCCTGCATGCTATACGTTTACATAAAGGCTCTAGCGTGGTGCATCCTATAATATCAAGTTTATCCTGAATGGAACATTCTGATTATAAAAAGGCAAGAATGAAACGATCTCTTCTTCACTGTAACTGTCAGTCATTTTTTACCAAAAAATTTACGTTTTTTTGTTGTTGTTGAATTTTTTACTTCATTGGAATGGTACGAAACTTTATAAAGTTTAATATAAAGGATTATAAATGCAGCGTAAATAAAATTTAGTACAAAAGAATCCCCCCCCCCCCCAATTTTTTTTTATTAAATAAAAAACATTATCAAATTAAAATATAATACATTAATTTCATAAAAAAAAAATAAAAAAATCTGGTCATTTTTGACCGACACGTGAAGAGGACCAGTGGGTGATTTACTAAGGTTTGCGCTAGTTATACTGGTGTTTGCGCCATTATTTACCGCCCGAAAAAAGCATGTCTTAAACCAGACGCTAATTTGCTCGGCTCATTATTGACATAATCCGGCTGCGTCTGTGTTCTTTCGCGTCGCCAGTAGATCATACGAAGAACTTTCCACTCCCGTCAAATCTTTTATGGGATTGAGCACTCACACTAATTTGCCATGTTTAGTACATCTGACTCAATTCAGTTTCAAATAGGTTCCAAATATAGAGTCTATAGATGAAACAGCAAGCGCGTGTGTGTGTGTGTGTGTGTGTGTGTGTGTGTGGTCCAGACAGGCATAGAGAAGAGAGACAAGCATGGCTTAAAGCTGACTCTCTCTCTCTTACTCTTTCTCTATCGCTCTCTCTCTCTCTCTGCCTGTCTCTCTCTCTCCAGGCAGAGCTACAGAAGACTCTTTGTGTAAACAGAGAGAGGGTAGTTTGATCAGGGGAAAGTGCCTATTGTCTCTCCTGATGTCCCCTGACTGGAGTGCTAAATAAACTCAAAGCCACACAGAACGAGAGCTGAACAAACCATCCATCCGAATCCACACACACACACACATTCTGGCATGATCTTGCGGTCGCGCCTGAGAGTCACCGAAACTAAGGACATGCCGGACACCCACAGATCAACCCATTTGCACTAATCCAGCCCAATTTAAACCCTGCGACCCCATCAGGACCTCAATCCCTCTTCAGAGCGGGACCTGCGGTCAAGCCCTCCTGACCACACACACGTAATATCAGCCCTGAGGATGAAGAGGTCTGGAGGGATGTTTCGCTTTGTATTGATTGGCAAAGATGAAGGAAAAGGGAAAGAAAAGTCGCCTTCATAAACACACGGTTTTAATTTTCGCAACCAAATGAATGACCTCACACATGGCGGACTAGTTACAACTCTTTTGTGCTCACGTCAGATAATAGTTCATTTGAAAGGAAATAAAAACATGAATAAAGCACAAAACTCAAATTCTAAGATTTTAGGACATCTGAACATCTCGGAAGATTTAAATAAGCATGACTGCCTTTTTTCCTCATCAAAATGGACTTGAGGGACAATTTCATATTTCTCCCTCTCTTTTCCACTTCCCAACAAAGCTCATGTAACAATGAAAAACAAATAATGCACATTAACTGTATACTTTTCTGTTTTCTGTGTGGAATTTTAAGTGGATATATCAGATAGTTTGTTTTGTCAACTTTTACGAACACACTAGCATATATAGAGGAACACAGAGCTCACAGACATGGACTAAAATTAGAATTTCCATCATCTTCATACCTGACGTGCTTCAGACCTCCAAAATCCATTGACTGTTTTAGTTGGGGCGATGGTGACCACAGGCGGGGTGCCTGTAGGCGGGACCAGGCTGGTACCCATGGCAACCCGCTTAGGCGTACTGACCGGAGAAATGTGATTGGTCACCGGGGAGGAAACATGTGATGACTCGCTACTAATAGAACCTAAAAAAAAGAGAAGACATAAATTTGAAGAGTTGAATTTTGTATAATTTTAGTTTTCATCTGAAATGATAAACTAAGTGCAATGTAGTGTTGTCAAAAACAAAGATTTTTCGATACACAGATACTGACAAATCTGAAACGCTTCCAATACCAATTTCCCGCAGAATAGATACACGATAGCAGCTGTGCTTTTCTCTCTCTCTATCACACACACACACACACACACAAACCCGCCTCCCCTCACTCACATTAGTTGCATTTGCTCCAGCTGAATATTGTTGGTGTTACAGGGCTTGAATTTCGGCGTGGGATTGCATGTATTGTGCATAATTTTACTAATTCCCACAGATTTTGTGCTCACACCCAGTAGTCCCAGTGTCCAAATACTAACTTGAGTTTGTTATCCACAGTCAAATACACACAAAATAATGTCAAAATGCGGGTCTTGGCGAGTATTCACGTAAACACAGTCAGTTATGTTTTAAGTGAACGTAAACAGTTGATAAAGAAAATGCGTGTGAATAAACGCAAGTGATCCTTGCATCTTAAAGTGACAGCAGCCTAATAAACCTGCTGCCAAATTATGAGATAATATTAAAATGATCTATGTGGCAGTTTTTCCCCACGGTATCAATGTCAAAATTGTGGCCCGTGAAAATGTTGAGTGGCTAATCGCTATCGCTAATCGCTAACGGCTAATGCATGAATCTTGAATTTTTTGATCCACTTCAAATGTTGACTACTGTGTCACATATATATACACACATACACACATACATACATACTCATGACCACACTTTATTTTGATACATTATCACATATCATTAATAAAAAATAAAATAAAAAAGATTCATAAATTAGATTCAACAATCCTGAATCTTCCACAGCTCAACGAGCCTGAAGTACATGCGCTAAATACTGTTTCTGACTTACAAACGTACGTTTCTGACAAAGAAGAGCGACGTTCTTCAATCTGAGAGGGACGTATAATAACATCAGAGCCAACAACAGACTATCTAGACTAGTAGAAGAGGCAAAGAAAGGGGGATGTATTTGTACGTGTGTGGATGCCAGACAGAACTAACAACTTGTCAGATGAAGTGAACATACATCATCACTTCCCTGACTGCCAACCTCGCCGCTATCAAAGCCCCGTTGGGCTGTCAGATCAGATGCCAGTTTAAAGAGATAAAGAAACAAACACTGCCATCTCCCCGCGGTAAACACACATGAACACGCACTCATTCCTCCAAACCCCCACCACGGTAATACAGCGCTTTACTGTGATCAAAGACAAAATGAGTGTGTGTGTGTGTGTGTGTGTGTGTGTGTGTGTGTGTGTGTGTGTGTGTGTGTGTGTGTGTGTGTGTGTGTGTGTGTGTGTGTGTGTGTGTGTGTGTGTGTGTGTGTGTGCGTGTGTGTGTTAAGCATGCACACATACATATCTGCGTTGTCTAAGACACTCCAAAATCTAAAACAAAGACATTCTTTGTGTCTCAAAAGAGAGAAACTTTACATTAACAATAACATTTCGAAGTCACATTTGATAAAAGCAGCTGCTAAATGAATAAATGTCTATGAATATTCAATGCACAGCGCTCTGGAATATAGTATTTAATTCTAATTGGTCAATATCAGCACTGAACAATCAAATATGTTTGTATAATGTCGGCTAAATAGTATTTAGTCCATAGTGATTAAGCGGCAACATGGTACGTTTACTTTAATATCTCTCATATCATTCTACAGTCTCTCTATACCAAATCAAATTATATAATTAATTGCTACTAACATATGAATCAAAACTATTAGCTATCAACTGAAGTAAAAACAGCCCTGGAGGACTATGGTATTTATTTTATGATATGAACTTTAGATGACTAGAAGCAATAAAACAAAAATGTCACTTGAAAGAACATGACACAATTAAAGACCTGGAGGAGAGAGGAAGACATAAATATGTGAGCTTGATTACTGTATAAAAAATAATAATAATAAAAAAAAAAGTTGCTGCCTTACATTTTTTAAGTACAATCAACTTGGATGTTTAAGTCATTTCAACTTAAATTACATTAAACTGACTTTAAAAAAAAGTTGAATCTTGTATAACTTATAAAAACAAGTTGAAAATTGCATAACTTATTAAAGCAATGTAAAAATATGTTGTCATAACTTATTGATCAAAACTTTTTTTCATTGCAGATTAAAAATGTATCTTTTAATATTGTAACAGTGTTCTAGTTGCTAGGTAGATTACTTCCTGCATCGTAATTCTGGTTGAATTGGGATTTTAAAAGTGAGGTGGTAGATTATTAAATAATTTAAGCTCAAATCATTAGTTCACATCCATGTATTTATCTATTTAGCAAATGGCAACTATAGCAGTGTAATAAGCAGGATAATGTACAGCGATATACAAGATCTGGTCACCCTTGCAATAATGAACGGCTGACAGTACATGATCCCGTCCATAATATGCACTTCTTGAGGTTTCGATTGCAGCGAGTGTGTGTGAGAAATGACTTTTCCTCATTAAGACAGAAACCTACACAAGGCTTGAAAACCACACAAGCACAGAAAAAAAACCTATTGCCGCTAAAAGCACTATCTATATAAGACACCCAACACAAAGAGTAAAGTAGGTCAGCCCTCCTCGGAGCGCTTGTGTCTGCCAGAGAGCTGATAAGAAGTCAATACTTCTTCACTCCTTTTGTGTTCAATTTTGCTTTACTCTTTTACATACCTGCTAGATTTCTTCCTAGAAATCACTGACAACTAATACTAAATGGTTTATACAAAGGGAAGTGCCGCTATTACTATTGCCAAAACTTCTGGATAGGGTTTTTTTCAGAAGAGCAATAAACTCGTCCTGCACTGTTTATGCTACGGATATATATGATAACTCATATTGTGGACTTCTTGTAGTTCAAATCTTAATTTTTTTGCTTTGTAAACAATAAAACGGGTGAAAAATAGCCAAAACTTACATTGAAAGTGACTTGTAAAAAAATAAATAAAGTAACTTAATTGTATTGTATGTGCACATTTTTCAAGAACCTTTCCTGCAGAAATTATAATTTTGATGAAATAAAAGTTTCTTTACACACTTACTTTAAGCACACTTTGCAATAATGTCAAATAAGAAGTTTGAATTTTAAGTAATTGTTTTAGTCATTTAGAAGTACACTTATTTCGATGTAATACTAAATCACATTAAAAAAAGTAGCCTTTTTTAAGATTTACGCAATTAAATTATAAATAACCCAACTCCATAAATAACCCAATTCCATCAAATTGAATTTAAAAATCCTTATGTATTTTAATTGAATAATTGATTAAAGATTGTTGAATTATTCAATTAAACTACGTAAGGATAATTCAATTTAATTTGATGGAATTTTACTATTTATCAAATTGCGTAAATCTTTTTAAAAAAGCAAAAAAAATTGAGTGTGTAAAGTACATGATTATAATTTTTTACTGTTATTCAAGATTACATTTAAAGTTAATATATTTTAAAATGTACTAAACTGCAACTTCATCACTACAAATGGGGAATTACAAATATATTTAAGTACATGGCACACAAGTTTCAATAAAAATTACTTTTTAGTTTACTGTAAATTCTTGTCAAAACATTCAACAGAAGCCTTTAACCAGATGTAACCACATTCAGATGTACTTCCATTCCACTTAAATGGGTCAAAAAGCACTTTAAGTTCAACTAATTGCATTTAAAATAAATGTAAACTATGATACATTTTTATTTAATTATACATAACAGGCAACAACACATTCAATTCACATTTTGCACTATTGTTATAAAGTATATCATTTTTTTAAGGTATGCTAAATTGCACTTCTTTTTCACAAGGGTAGCTAGCAATGGGAAAAAACCACTCACAACACAACAACCTAGATGCAAAAAAAAAAAAAGTAAACATCTAGTTTTACTTTACTTTTTTATATATTTACTATATCTTTATCTGATCGCTCTGGCAATATTTTAATTGTTTACAGTCATGCTATCAGTCAAACTCTTGAGGGAACAAAGAAAGTGAGAGAAAAAGTTGAGAAAATACTTTGGGTTGGGTTGGTGTGTATGTGTGTGTGTGTGGGGGGGGGGGGGTGTCAGTTATGTACTACTACAAGCATCATCAACAAGGACACATTCACAAAAGCATGTGTGCATTCGGAGAAGCACACACACACACACACACACACACACACACACACACACACACACACACACACACAAACCAAAAGCCCCAAAGCCACCAAAGCCTTAAACAAAAGACAGCTTTTCCAAACAGGCTTAGCAATCTGAGACAGAGCATTGACTGTCATTGAATTACCCTAGTCAAAGAGTGTATGAATGCATAAAGTGGTAAGCAAAGGCAGAGCAGTATGCACAGTGTGATAAACTCACAGAGACAGCAGTAAAAAGACACTTAGAGAAGGTCTATAGAAATTACTGGCATACAAGCTCTTAACCAATCAATATAATCCCTTTCTCTCTGTCTCGAAGCTTTAGAGAGAAGAATATCATGATCACTCACAATGGATCATGTCGATAAACACATGGCCAAACCATGAGAAAGCTTTAGAGAGTGTTAGATCATTTAGGCCGCTTGTTTTTCTTGACAACATAATGCAATTGAATAGCTACTTTCAGTTTCAACCCATGTTTTTTTTGTTTGTTTAATGTAAGTTTGAAAAATTGACAGCAACAATTTTGTGGATCTTACATGCAACGCCAAGACAACAGTAGAAAACATTGTCTGAGAACTTGATATTGTATGTAATGAGCATTATCAGAGTTTTTGTGTGAGTGTGTGTGTTCAGGTTTTTTTGGCGTTGACTACAACAATTACACAGACAGATGGGCAGCTGAATGTTGTGCCAGCCATCTGAAATGCTGCAAACCCATATGCAAATATTATTCAAATCTATTCACAATTTGTTGACAGAAAGCACCACCCACACTCATACACACGCTGAGCAAAGAATGGATGTCCATATTACACGCATACATATGGCGGTGTGCTTGTTTACATTCTGCGTTAAACGAGTTACTGCAACTACGCTAACGGTAATTACACAACAATGCATAATATATAAGAGACCATGTAAGTGGTGGCTAATGTTATTGTTGTTAAACAACAACAAAAAACAAAAGAACAAAAAATTAAGCAAAACAAACAAAACATAACATAGCAAAACAAAAACAGATGAAAACACAATTACAAAACAAATCAGGCAAACAAAATAAAATTAAATAAAAAAACAAATGAAAACACAAAATTAAAAAACAAATCAGGCAAACAAAATACAAAACAAAAACTAAAGAAAACACAAAATTACAAAACAAATCAGGCAAACAAAATGAAAACAAATGAAAACACAAAATTACAAAACAAATCAGGCAAACAAAACAAAATACAAAACCAATTAGACAAACAAAAAGTACAAAAAAACAGAAACAACAAAAATAAATGAAAATGTAGCCACAAAACAAATCATACAAACAAAACAAGACAAATTACAAAACAGAAATAAACAAACTAAATGAAAACGGGGGAAAAACAGAAAACAAAACAAAAAAGCAAAACAAAACAGAATCAAAGCAACAACAAAAAAATGAAAGCAAAATCAAAGCAAATCAGGAAAATAAAATTAATTAATTAAAAAAACACCAAATATCTGCCAAGATTATTAAGACTCCTTATGATTTTAAAAGACCTACTTTGGTAGAAACAGCCTGTAACAGAAACAGCCTAAGCTCTGCTGAGTGACTACAGCAACATATTGCCTTTTCACCCAGACATCATGTGTGAGATGATAAAGAGAAGAGCTTGAGGGACTGATGGGTAAAGAGGAGAGGGAAAGGACACACTCACCTCGTGGCTCTTCGGCCTGTTTGGCGAGCTTGCGGAGGGCGGCAGCGAATCCGGAGTGTCCAGACTGGGACGCCGGGCTCCCGCCGATGGGGGACGGAGTGAGGGGGCTTACAGTGGCCATGGTGCATGGTGCCGCCGAGATCATTCCTAAAGCTGGGGACTTCGGCTCATGGCTCATACCTGCAGGGAGAGAAGGACAGAGACAAACAGATTCAGAATGAATATTCATGGAGGAATAGAAGAGGCTGGCGTTAAGCCCGAACCCAGTCAGAACAGCCTCGAATTTAAGATTGAATTCAAATCGATCACTCTAGTTTTATTTCCCCTCAAAGCAAGTCGAACCACATGCTTTGAGCGAGTGTGTGTGTGTGTGTGTGTGTGTGTGTGTGTGTGTGTGTGTGTGTATAACAGGTTCTGTTCAAATAAAAATACATTTCAATAGTTCAATAACAATGAATTACACAAACTGATAGTGATATAGATTTGCATGCGTTGCCTGTGATGATTTAGCACCTGAAACATGAAGTGGTTTGGAACTGATCCAAATGCAGCCTAAAAAAACCCCTGAAGAATTCAACTATGACAAGGTCAAACCACCAGCATGAAAATGGTTTTACATTTTATCGTTATTCATTTAGCAGATTTATCCAAATTTTATCCAAAGTGAAATCCTACAACAGAAGTGACTCATTCTAAAGTGACAGTAACATTAGAAGTGCTGGAAAACAAAGTACCAAAATTGGCAAGGAAAGTACAAGCTACTTCAGAAATGTAGGTTTGACAAAAACAAGAGAAACGTGTGTGTGGGTTTATTTTTTTTATTTATTTTTTTTTTTAATACATGAAGGGGAGAATAGAGAATACTTGCATTAGGTTCACTGTAATAAAACAATGTGTTAGCTAACCCGGCATTTGCTACATTTACATTAACGAGTGTCAAAAAAACATTATTTAATATGAATTAAACAATCTGACTACATTTTTGGACTAAATCAAACCCATTTGAAAGTGAATTTTACGTGTTAAGTTCCAACTCTAAAGTGTGAGGGTTTTACAGCTTCCTTCCTTTGTGTATCTCTCTCTCACACCTCTATCACTCACTGCCAGCGTCTCTACCAGAAACAAACAAAAGCGTGCTTTATCGTGATAAACTGTGCCTCACCCCTTGCCCTTCTGCTGAACCGAGCAAAACAATTAATAATGAACTTAGAGCAGTTAGAAGAGCTGGCAAGCAGCATCCTCTGCCATCAGCCACAACTTCATTACGACTTAATGGAGCCGTACGCATCCAAACACGCAGCGTAACGGAACATAATATGTCCTGTAGCTGATCTTCACTGTAATTCAGGCCCAATGTAACACATCATTCAAAAACAAAACAAAATCAAGTAAAAAAATAAATAAATGTAAATGGTTTAATCGATTAGGAATATCTATCTATCCATCCATCCATCTATCTATCTATCTAT
>NC_138724.1:13490586-13498086 GCF_965113295.1 Leuciscus leuciscus | reverse complement strand
GAAAGAAACAAAATTGATTTCTAGATTTTTATTATTAATGACACTTATTGTTATTTAGAAGAAGAATGTCGTTATTATTATTATTTGTATTATTAGGCTATTATTATTTAAAAGAAGAATGTCATTTTTATTATTTTGTCAGTCTGAATAATTTTGTTGGTCATTGAAAGCCTTTCATTACTGAAGCCAGTCCGTGCACACCTGCCGGGCCTAACCCTGGCCTAACCATCGTTTCAAAGAATAGTACAACGGCGAGCGCGTCGAGTATAAACGCCTCGTCCGTTTGGGGAGGTGCGCGCGCAGTCTGTGGAGACTCGCGCTGCGGAGCCAGGCGAAAGTATTTAACAAGGCTTGAAACGTCAGGTAAAGCGCACAGGCTCGCAACTGAAGGAATACATATGCCTACAAATCAAATGCTTTGGTAAAGTCACACAACTTAAACATTGAAGTCCATGTTGCACAAAAATAAACACTGAAGTTTATAATTAGCCTACTATGTTGTTTTTTCTTTTTTTTTTTACAGTGGGTCATAATATATCATATCTTTTAGTTTGTCAGTGCGTTTTGTGGTGTTAGGAATTGTTTTTCTGCGCATTCCCGCACTCAAAACGTGCGTACACCACCTCCTGAGCTGGCGTAGGATTTGAGCGTGCCGTACGCCAACGTTCATATTGATAAATCTCAAAGTCACCGTGGTTTTGGGTGTACGCCAGGTGTACGCTGGGAATTTGGTGTACGCACTTTTGATAAATGAGGGCCAATGCAACCAAATACAGAAACACACTGCAAATACTCACAATGCAACCAAATACAGAAACACACTGCAAATACTCACAATGCAACCAAATACAGAAATGTGCAGCAAATACTCACAACGCAACCTAATACAGAAACACACTGCAAATACTCACAACGCAACCAAATTCAGAAACGTTCTGCAAATACTCACAACGCAACCAAATACAGAAACATGCTGCAAATACTCACAATGCAACCACATAAATAAACTCGCTGCAAAGTGGAACACAAAAAGGAGATATTTTGTAAAAATGTCCAAACTGCTGTTTTACAATTAAGTAAATATGAATTACTGTAGAAATGTTAAGCCCCGAAAACAACATTCAATAAAAGTACAAAAGCACAAAAACAACATGCATCATCTTGTTGTTTTTTCATGATCTTCTATTTGTTTTCAGCACATCAAAGTATCTATAGCAAGTATATATGGTATGATTCCACTTTCATATAGATTACCTTTCCACCACATTCTTTTAGCTGAACCCATAGAGATAAGCATTTCATCTCTCACTAAACTATATTTTTGCTCTGACAACACAAAACATTGCTGCTTCATTGCAGTTTTTAGCATGACCTACAACCTTATGAAATGAGTTAATTAGTCTACTGGCATGTTTAACAAAATATTCCACACCATTGCACATCTATTCATACAGAGACACACCTACACCTCAAACTACCACATAAGTGTTATAATCCCTGATCAAGCAGGATTTACTGTAGGCCTGTGGCTTATTAACCTCACACCTTTGAGTCACATATACAAACACAGATACTGACTAAACTCATCAGATCTCTAGCTGGCCGAGAATGAATGGCCAAACCTTTAAAATGGCTCTCTAAAAGCACCCAAGGCTTGTTATTTGAAGATCGCCTCTCTCTCTCAAAGATGAAATCCTGCTGTGCTGTTTTTCCCAGAGGCTTTAGCTGTGGTAGAGTCAGCAAAAACAGTCCCACAGTCTTCTGCTCCCCACTGGCTCTCTAATAAGCTTGTTCATTAAACAGTAGAGCCAATGCAAATTGACCCAGCCCTTGTCGACATGACCGGCTCATGTAAATTCAATGGGAGAAACAGCAGGAATAAAAGACTGGGTGATGGATGATGTGTCAAAGTGCTTTGTTGGGCACAAATGAACACACTCACACACATGCATGTCCATAATGATGACAGACAAGCATTGATGCATGAGCGACTACAGAGATCTGCTACCCTCGGCATTCATTAAGACTAGATAAAGCACCTCACACACACCTGCCTTCTGCTCATTAACCCATGTGTGTGAGTGTATGTGCACGTTTCACTGACAACATTAAAGATGGATGAGGATTAAGACGGTACTGATACTTCCAGAGAGAAATTCACTAATTGGTTTAGACTTCAATAGAGATTGATAACTAGAGAGAATGTTGATCACAAAGCTACTGATCACAAAGGGCTTGAAGGTTGAAGACCTTAGACTGATGTGTAAGTCCCGAAACAACTCTCCTTGCCATCACTGAAGCCCTTACTCTAGCCTTGAATGTCCTTGATTAACTTTGTATTGATTTTCCTGGATCTGTCAGCAGTAATTTACACTTATCCGCAACCTGTAGATCTCAAAGCTGATTTAGCACATTTAGGATTGTATTTTCTTGGGATAACAGGGCTTCCCAAGTTACAGTACTTTGAAAGGCTCACTACCTTATCCGCGCTCTCAAACCACTGGTGCCCCACAAGGTTCGGTAATTAGTCCCTTAAACTTCTCCATTTAGGCCAGATCACTCTGTACTAGCATCCTGTCATGTGGCTTCTCTAATCATTGCTTCTCTGACCACACTTGACAGTTCATCTCTCATCCCAATTTTGGTCTTATAATTTGGTCTGATTATAATATGTGGTCTAATAAACCACACTAATATTTACTTTGAATTCAAGACTAGGATACTCTTCGTCCCAGACAAGAGCTTTCCCACGGTCACGATCTTTATCTCTGGTGACGGTCTCAGTGTCGTCCCCTCTAGGTGCAAAAAAAAAATCCTTTGAAGTTGTTCTAGACAACAAGCTCTCCCAAGCTTTATATTCCTTTACAAGTACAAGGGGGACTTTTTTTTGCCAACTTAGCCAACAAACAATACTCCAGGGTTTGTCAACTCCAGTCCTGGGGACACCACCTCCCAAAATGTTTTATATGTCTCACTAATTAAAACACCTGATATAACTCATCAGCTTGTTGACATGTTAATTAGGGGGACATCAAAAACATTCTGGGATATGGGTCCAGAGGACTGGAGTTGACAAACATGTTACTTTATGTTATTTATGGGGATTCTATCATGTTACGCCTTCTTTTTAGGTCCCTAAAGTCAATACAATTGAAGATGCCATTTCTGGCTGGACAGAATGACTATCTCAGGAGGTCCCTGGGCACATGTCTACGGAGGTGACCTGGAGTTAAGCTTGCACTGTACTTGGGGACCTGGTGTTCAGGCCAGACTCCCTGAGGGGCCTTTGTCTCTGTATGCACCAAGGGCCCCACATGCCCTAGTGATCAGCTTGCACTGTATTCACTGAGGGCCCCGATGTTAAGCTAATTTTGGTAGTCTTGGGCAGTGTGGCCTGAGGTTTGAGGCCCCTGGAAGTATTGTCAAATGTCAATTATTGAACACAGAAGACACCCCATGGATAAGCTACTTCTACTCTCCTAGCTCAGTGTTTTCAAACCTTGGTCATGGAGTATCTTCCCCACTGCACATTTGAGATGTTTTCCTAATAAAACACTGAACCTAGAAACTCCAGACACACCTTTTCAGGTTTCTCCTCTTAAACTTCTTAAGCTCACACCCAAGATATTTTAAATATATGTACAACAAACAAAACCACAGACTTCCTACTAACATACTGAACATTCCTTTATTCTCATTATGTTCCTATCCATCGGCACTGCAATTTGTTGACTCATTTGAGCACACAAGATGATTCATCTTTAGACACCTGAGCATGGCTATATATACACACACAACTGTTGTAGCATTTGCAGGTCTTTATAATCAAGGCTCTTGTGGTATAACCTTAGCACTTGACCCATATCCTCAGCCTCCTGTTCTGGTAATTGCCGATTACATGCGTACTTTCTTGTTAGTCATTTTGAAAGGGTTATGAACATAAATGAAGCATTACAGTCTGTAGTACACTTTCGCCTTGTTTGAAAAGGAAAAGCAAATGAGTATGTGAGTAACCTTAGCAGGTTTTACTTGACTTCTCTACACACAGAACCACATCAAACATAAAAGGTACTGTACCTCAAAGTTACCACATAACTATAAATGCTACAGTACACAACTCTAGTTCTCTCAAATGCTCAAAATACACCTTTTATTCAAAGAAATACATAGGCACCTAGTTTTGTTCATCAGTGGTTCAGAAGTTACTGTCTAAGATATTTAGAATAGACCCTTCACAGATATGACAAACAAGGGTTTGCATTGCCAAAAGAGTTTCATGGTTAATGCATTAATTTCCAAGAGATCCAAATCAGCTTCAAACAATGAGCTCAGACGTTTGTGACTTTTAAAAAATTACGCTCAACAGAATGAAGAAGTTATAATGTCAAGCTTTACGTTAACACTTACTGGAGCTTACAGTAAATACTCTTAGCAGTTGGACCCACAGCTTTGTGTGTGATTGGGCAGCAGGAAATGTCTTGCAAAAAAAGTGAAAGCTTTTATTACAACCCACGGTGTCCCATCTGAAGGGATGCTTGGCATCTGAAAGCCCCTAAAACTGCTGACAGACATCAAAGTATGCTGGGTAAGTGTTTATGCTTTGGGAATATGTCCACTGTCACGATGTACGCAGTGCTGATTGGTCATTTTGAATATATAGGGTTTCTGAGGTCAAATATAGGATAAAAAAAAGATGGTGTTCCTCCCGTATTTTCATGTCTTGTCATTTTCCTTTCTTGGACAACTAGAGGCACATGTTTTTGGTCATTAAGTCAGGCTTTTGACCACTGTCTCTCCCCCTCTTATCTGTGTCATGGCATCTTTTTTCATTGGTTCTTTTAAGGCCACATATACATTTTCTGTTCCAACTCTTTTAAAGGGTTAGTTCACCCAAAAACTTTTCTTTTCCTTTTTTTTTTTACAAAAACGCATCACATCAGAAGGCCTTTATTAACCCCCTGGAGCAGTATGGATTGCTTTTATGATGGATGGATGCACTTTTATGGGCTTGAAAATCTCAGTTATATTCACTCCCATTAGCTTGGAAGAGCCAGGATATTTTTTTAATATAACTCTGATTATGTTTGGCGGAAAGAAGAAAGTCATATACGCCTGGGAAGGCTAAAAGGTGAGAAAATGATGGGGTAATCTTCATTTAATGATTCAGGTAGGCTTTTTCTTAAGTTTTAAGATGCCAACATTATTTTTTAATAGTATTAACATTCTCCTGTCACTTCAGCCCAACAGACATGTCCAAAACGAGGACCACTGTAGTGCAAACACCCGACGTGTGTGTGTGTGTGTGTGTGTGTGTGTGTGTGTGTGTGTGTGTGTGTGTGTGTGTGTGTGTGTGTGTGTGTGTGTGTAAATACATATAGCAGCTGACCAACATCAGTTAAAGGGGCAGCAGAAATCTGAGCTAATCCCGATACAGTCCGTCTCTGAGGGTTTAACCCTGCTGACTACACACATACACACACTTGGCACAAGGTTTTTCATTTTATAATCCATCCACAACACCCTGTTAATCAATCGGAAAACCAGAGATTATCAAAAACATACTACTGAAACACAAAACCAAGCAGCTGAAGTTGCCGTATAGCCTCGCATCTCACAGTAAAGTGTAGATTTTAAGTCATAGTACATTAAAGAACAAAAATATATACTTTAAATTTGAATATTTAGCTTTTTTTTTTATAAAAAAATTGCTTATGTTCCTCGGATACAGGTGATTGCTAAATATATAATATAAAATAATATAATATAATATAATATAATATAATATAATATAATATAATATAATATAATATAATATAATATTAAATGCACATATTTTACACCTGTTTGTTTACCCATCCTACAACACTCCAAGTCATTTTCAGGCAAATTTAACTACTTAAAAAGGTCAAAGAACAAATGATCGACCAGTCAAATCAGCATTCAAGAACATAAATATATCTGTTTTCCAGTGGGTTAATGAGTAAATATGAGTCTAGTGGAGTCAGATGGTCAATGAGGAGTTTCTTTCTTTATAGCACGTCTGCTACAGCAGCCCCCCCCCTCCCCCCTATCCCATCCCATCCCATCCCCCCCCCCCCCCCACACACACACACACACACACACACACACACACACACACACACACACACACCTCGATCCTCTAACAATCTAACTATTAGTGTAGTACTGAACCACAAAACAATCGTGTACTTACTGTAATATTATACTTACATTGTGCTTTTGCATTAGCATATTTTCAAGCAGTGACATTAGACGTTTTTTCTATTTGAACTTCAATTGCAATTGTTACCGACTTAATGAAGTCTTAATGTGTGGTTTGTGAGCGTGTAATTAGGCTACTGTAACTTCTCATTTAACAACTCCTTCTCATAACACCCAACTCATCCAGTCTTTCCAGTTTAACGCAAACTACAAGTCGTATTTCAGCTTTGCACCTAATCAAATAAAACCTCAGCCGTTAGTTATTTAAAAATGATCTTTCAGTGAGACTGGATAATGCAGCTCACATTCTGTCTGTAAACACAGGTATATATAGACAGGTTGCTGGGTAAATAAGACTTTCCACGGTACACTGACATTTATTTGACCACACGAAAAGCCAGAAGAGGAAACAAGAGACTTCAAAAACTTCACATCTATATGTGTGAAACACACAGGATGTGTTCAAACCAACAGTTACTGGTTTAACAGTATGGGTTTTTAATTGGACGATAATGATATTTGCAAAGTTGGATGGCCAATAAAATGCCATTATCAAATGTACACAATTTCTTTCTGAAATACTTATTTTTACACAAAATTCATAAAATGCTTATTATTCATAGACTGTATGTGGCCAGAATTGACCTAGACTGTATGTGGCCAGAATTGACCAAAAATAGAAGATTAATCAGTCTATCCAATACATATTGACCTATTCTGTACTAAAATCTGTTTAAAAATGACATTAAAATGTTTTAGTGAGTTCTCTCTGTGCTTTATGAGATCAGGCTGATCCATTAAGCATTTTTTTTCTCCCTGGACAAATCCATTTAGTTGGTTATTAAACTCATTTGCACAAGATCCCGAAGAGATGCCCGAGATGGATGGAGAATTAACCTTGAGGTGATAGAAAAGCAGAAGGTCATATAACTCACCACGACTCCCTAAGCACTTACGCACAGCCTCAAAATCCAACATTTCACTCAGAGAAGACTGTTAAACAGTTTTGAATATTAATGAGTCTCAACAAAAAGCCAAAGGTCACATCAAGCATATAATTTTTTTTTTAATAAACAAAGCCAATAAAATCAATCTCTCTAATTGGAAGATCGGAATCCCAGGCTCAAACAGAACCATTGCAAACTAACTGAATAAAAATGACAAGAATAAAGCTAATTGTACACTTGCAGGATGGACCACGCACGACTATGAATGAAAACAAAGCGCCCCACATCACGGAGCTATCCGGCACGCGATGGAGTCCGTAACAAACGCACC
>NC_138724.1:13118086-13485586 GCF_965113295.1 Leuciscus leuciscus | reverse complement strand
CTCCAGCCCTCCACTCACCTCCTCTCCCTTGTTGAGTAATTATTGAGAAAGTAGCATGTGTCTGACACGGTCGCTGTGGCAACGGCGGTCAGGAACCCGGTCGCGAGCCCATTCAGCGCGTGAATGAGAGTGAGAGAGGGGGAATAGAGATAACAGCAGGATGTCAGGATATCCACTGCGCCCTGAGAGAAGATCTCTCTCACACACACACACACACACACACACACACACACACACACACACACACACACACACACACACACAGACACTGTATTTCCCCAGTCCTCTCTCACACACAAACACTCTCACAAACACATGCAAAAAATGCATGCAGCTGCAGCAAACACATGCAATATTTATGATTACTTTATTCTGTTGTGACATTATTGTTTGGCTAGTGCATAATTTATTGGTGAATATAAACAAGCTATGCAAAAAAAAAAAAAAAAAAATCTGTTAGAATAACAGGTAGTAATGTTCTAATGTCGAACACACGACGAGGAAGATGAAGAATAACACTTAATAATCCACGAGCAGTCCAACACAACGCAAATACTGACGAGACCCGACAATTAAACAAAAAGAGAACTGAATTTAATTTAAGGTGATAATGACACACACACGCACACACACACACACACACACACACACACACACACACACACACACACCTGAACTGTGAACATAATGATGAAATCAACTTAACAGCCAACAAATTATCTAAGGCGGGAACGGCAAAAAAACACAAACATGACCTATGGTGTGACAATGAAAAACACTATTTGATTATTATTATAAAAATAAAAATACAATTAAATGAATGATTTTAATTTGGTTTTGTTTAACATGTTAACTGTCACCCCCCTTTTTGCTTCAGAATACATACCTCAGGTTGGTCTCTAGTTTGTTTACTCACTGTAAAAAATGCTATGATCAATAAGTTCTGACAGCATGTTTTTACAGACTGGTTTTCACCTTACTTTAACTCATCAAAATAAGAAATTTTCGATAAAAAAAAAAAAAAAAAAAAAAAGTAGGCCTACAAGTTATGCAAAATTCAATTACGTTCGTAATTCGTAATTGAGAATGAATGGGGGAAAGTCACGTGACAGGAGGCAATGCCTCCTTCGCGTTATGATTGGATATGATCGGTTATGATTGGCTCTTGCGATAAATCCCGCCTCTTGTTTTTATGTGCGTTCGAAAATGAAGAAAATTATGGCACATATGGGAAGGCCAAATAACCTACCCACAGACATCACCGCTTTATGTCAGGCCAAAATCAAAAATGAAATGGCCTGAAAACATGATGACTATGTTTTTTGTTTTTTTTGTGAGCAATCAGCTTAGCCTACAGTTTCGTGCCTGTGACGCCTGTGAGCTTGATGACCGATGAAAATAAGTTGATTATTAAAAAGAACAGCATAAAATAGTCCTGTGATATTGTTGATATGCCTAACCAAGTTGTGTTCCAAAGTTGATATCACAAAAAAATTCAAAGCATTTTCCCAGGATGAATTTTGAGTGTTTAATCTTTCGAATGATACCTAATTTATGATGATTATTAAAATATGTGATAGGGAAAAAGGCAATAAGTGCACCAAGTCAGTCGCTACTGGGACACTGACAGTTAACAGGCTGTAACAATTGAAATGTTAGTAAATGGAACAAGACAATATGCACAAATATTCAGGATAAATTCTCTGAAAACAAGTACTATTATATTGTATGCAATTTTGTTTCTTATTTATTTTCTTTCTCATTTCAGTAGAGCAACACGGGGAAGCCCCGCCCATAGTGAAATCTCATTGGTATAAAATCCTGCCACTCTCAACTGTTCATTAAACATCAAATATCTTCTGATTGGCTGTGATTGCATCGTGTGGCAGAGCAGTTCCGTGGTTTTGCGTCCTCAAAAACATCAGGATTGTGTATTTTTATAAACAATTTCAGCTATTGGGAAATCTAAAGGACTAAAACTGCAGCAAAGTACTACCATTTGAATCATTTATAGCGATGTATTATTTAATAGTTGCGGGTTGAAGTTTTTGATCCAAAGTGAGGCATTGTCTCACTGAAAATGTTGAAATAGCTTATGTGTTTTTGTAATTGCATCACTAATGTTGTATTGTGTGGTAATAGCATGATGGTGGAAGATCTGGGCCACCAACATGAAAAGCAAAGAATTGCTGAGGGTCTTGGTGCTGACATATCAAAAATTGTGCCATCAAGCGAGGCATTTAACCTCAGATTGCTCCAAGGCAACTGTCTGAATGAAGAATGGATGTCTGTATCGCAAACACAAGACACAGGAGGAGAGAGTGTCTACATGACCTGCGGTAAAACAACCTCTCTGACTCTAAAGACTGATGGATTTAATGCTCAGAAGCAAGTCAGTGCCTAAAAACAAGATTTTATTTCATGTATAATTTATATTTTTGATATAAATAATAAACAATTTAATACAGGGTCAACTTAATTATGCTGCCTCCCAAGAAATTGAGAAATCATTCACTGAGAAGGGAACCGCATTTGCTATGAGCTCAGTGGAAAAATAGACCAGGAATCTTAGACAAGTGTCAGTAAAAAAAAGCTTAAATACATACACATTGTATTAATTAAATACTGAAAATATATAAATAAAATAGTTCAGGACTGTATACCCAATATTTGCATGTGCTATGTATTTTTTTATGCTTATTGTAGCTAACGTGTTGTTGTAGCACGGACTGTATTCAGTGTAACACGAGTTGACTTCCGTTGTTTATACCTGAGAGTACAGACCGGATTTGTTGTGTTCAATAAAGTGGTGTACTCAACTATAGTGGCGTTAACCATCCATTCTATTATTAGTACACGATAGAATGAAACCTAGTGTTAGCTTAGCATCATGCTAACATCAATCTCTTGAAAACAATAGCATGTGCTGTTTGAGTCTGCCTGAAGACCTTCTGTAGCCCCGCCCCTTTTTAGCGCTGCGCTTCTGTCTTTCGTCTTCCGGTTTGTATTTCCACAGCATGAAGGTAAGATCTTGCAGATTTATGAATGAACCGCTCATTTTATAATTTTCCCGGTCTATTGACATTTGTATTGACATCCGCTTCAAACATTACAATGGCCATGATAACTTTTGTCAACTCTTCAACAAGTAAATCCACTTCACAAGCTAATTACTCTTCGACAGTGATGCCAAATAAATGAGCTACCATACAAACAGATGTTCAAAGACAATATTATAAAGATGATGCGCGCTTGTTTCTCTGACGCATAAGGTCTATAGTGTGTTCAAAATCAGTCACTTAGGAGGTTGTTTAGCTCGTCCTAAACCTAGTGAGCTGTCAGCAACTCCACACATAACAAAAATAGCATTCCTTGTGTGAAACAAAAGAGAGACTAACATCTGCTAACACAGTTGAATTTAGTAGAGTTTGACATGTTAGCTACACCTTCATGACTAGGTTTTTAGCACATTTTTTTAACAAGAGCACTTTGTAATAACATCATATTTTTTATAATTATTTTCTAATGATATTTTATCAACCTTTTAAAATACACTTATTTTGATGTGTTGACTAACATACTAACGCACATGTAAAGTACTTGATTATAATTTTAACTGTAGTATGTTATTTCATTTTTAAAGGTAATATATTTTAAATATACTAAATTGCAACTAGAATTGTAAATATATTTGTAATTACAAATGTGTAATTACAAATATAGTTAAATAACACTGTAAAAAAAAAAGTTGCTGCCTTAAATTTTGAAATACAATCAACTTGGATGTTTAAATCATTTCAACTAAAATGGCATTAAACTGACTTAAAATGAGTAGAATCTTCTTTAACTTATAAAAAAGCTGAAAATTGCTTAACATATGTTGTCATAACTTATTGATCATATCATTTTTACAGTGTACATGAATTTTCAATAGAAATCACATTAAATTATATTTTAGTTTACCACAAAAGCTTGTCAGTGCATTTAACAGAATATTTCAAATGCTAGGAAATTACATATAAATATGTAGGTCAAAATGCAATATAATGTTCAGCTAATAATTTTTTTAATTTTTTTAATTTAAACATACATTTTAATGTCATTACTAATAACATGCAATTAAGTGTCTGAAAAGACTACACATGTTATTTCTAAAATAAGTACTCTTTTTTAAATGTATGCTAATGTGGACTGGTACTTATTCATGAGGGTGGGTCCATTTTATTAAACATAATTAGGTACTATATTAAAACAATGTATTAGTAATATTTAAAATTAGAATTGCAACCACATTACACCTTCACAATTTCCATGATGAGTTTCTATAATGACCTTAATGTGATGCATTCTGGGATTATTTCATCAGAACGGATACATGTGAAACTGAAGTATCATGATAAGGTCTACTTTTCTAGAGCAGCCTTCATTGGAAGTGCACTTTTGGTCCCTTAAATTCTATCTAGGTTGGGAGCTCACTCAGTTTTGGAAGAGAGCTTACATTTCTCTGTCTCTTTAAAAGGTTTGTTGAGGCATGAAATGTGTGGCGGGCGAAAGTAACCGCACACTTCCTTTAGTGTCACATCCTATTACAGAGCAACACTGAGCCTTAACCTCGTAAATAAAACAATCAATGAGTCTGTACCATGAGTCACTTGAGCGGAGACGAAAAGGCTCTTACCATGTCTAACGCCATTGCAGTAGGTGATGTGAATTACTGAAAGTTTTTGTACACATTTTAATTACTAGGTATGTCGTTCATGTGCTGATAATTCTCATACTCCGAAGGAAGTCCCTTTGTAGGTGCATCTAACTGAGTCAAGGTGTCCTTTGGGTAACGTATACCTCTGACAAGCCTTTAAGAATGTCCTCTATCCATCTGATGGCACGCTGTTAACGTGACATTACTCTAAATTTACTGACGGTATATAAATCAATTGCATGTTTTCATCCTCCTGGGATTCATGATCACCTTTAGCTGCTTTAGCTCTCTTTTTTTCACTTACTATATATCTATAAATCATAATCCATAATAATATTAGTCAGGGATCAAGGTTGTGCTTTATGGACTCCAATACTCTATCAAATGTAAAGAAAGTAAAAGGGAGGTAAAACAAGGGACAAAAAATACAGCCGCTTTAATTTTACTACGCTCAGCCCCAAAATTGATGAACAACTGCTGAAGGACCTCTTCAAGAACACAAGAATAAGTATTAACTGACAATTCTCACCAAGAGTCAATCAGTTAAATGTCAATCAGTATGAAATAAGATTCTGCCCTAAAAACTTGCCAAACAGCGGAATATTAGATTATTGGAACAAGACAAGACTTGTTTCTGGCACAATCTCAGATATATATATTTTAAAGGAGAAACAAACAGAAAAATTTTAATTACATTTTAAAAACTTTGTCAAATGTCTGGTTTTGCCGTAAGCAAGTTGGCCACCATGAATTTCCACCACAGACTTCATGAATGTGAATCTATTCATAATTTTTTTATTGTATCTGACCCTGATCAAATCTACAGAACAATGTCTAAAAAAGTCAAAATGAAGAGTTGACCAAGGACAAGCAAATGCTGAGAAATGAACCCACTGGTATAGCACTTGCTAGAATACGAAGTAGACAGTACAAGGAGGACTGCTCTTTTTCATAGTTTTCTGAAAGGAGGAATCAGCAAATTGTCCACCAAAAAGACTGACAGGAAACATATCTGCCAAGAAGTGATTTCTCCCAAACGAATTAAAGATCCTATTAAAGCTATTAAAGATTTTCCCACAGCAGATTATCACTTTATTTGGTTGGCTAGGTGATTACAAGGAATAACAGTCATTTATTCAGTAAATTAGATCACTTTGTTTGTTTATGTGATCGTTAACATGAAGATTTCTTCAAGAGTTAGTCAAGCCCGCAAGTATACTGCAGTGCACAAAAATGGGGAGAATACATAATCTACAGTCTAGACCATACAAAAAAATATATAAAAAATAAAAAAGGACAAAGGAGTCTGACAAACTCAGACATCTCTACTCTCAGGACTAACTCATCATTTTCACCCATGCTGACAGGTAAGATGTTTGCTGGGGGGATACCAGCAACTTGTCAAGAAAAAAGTTGCAAGCAAGTACAGAACAAGACAGTGCCCACAGATAAAAACATTGTGAGGTTGTGGTGTGTGCACCGTAAATGTAGGGGTTCGTTATGACCTTTGTGAGTTTGTGGGAGACAGAAGGGTTCACAGATGGGGTAGAGGTGTGTAGGCCTAAGGGTGGCCTAGTTTAGTCCAGTGCTGAGAGGAACTGGGACACTGGAATCTCCTTTGTAGCTCGAGGTAGAGTCAAGAGGTAACTATAAAATTCGTAGAGTTGCTGGAATAGGTGAAGGTGCTGTCGAGTCGATCTTCCGAGTGCATCCAAGAAAGGTACCGGGCTGTTACGATGAGCAAATGAGAGGAACTGAAAGATTGGTATCTCTTTTTTAGCCCTAGGTAGAGTCAAGAGGTAACTCTGGGTTTGTGGAAGGTGCAGTCGAGTCGATCTTTTGAGTACATTGAAATGTGAAAAATCTGCATAGCAAATATTGGAAATGAGTTGCACACTTGTAAAAACCCACTAAGAAATGTGACGATTTGGGGTCAGGTGAAGTTGAAATACTTTGATAAACCTGCTTTTGAACGACTCAAAGCAAAGTTGTGTTTACAAAGGTATTGGGCTTCTGCAAAGAGAGCTTACAGGGAACTGAGAGATTGGTATCTCTGTTATAGCCTTAGGTGGAGTCAATAGGCAACTGTGAAACTCATTCAGAAGTTCTCTGGAATAATGGAAGGTCTTCATAATCCAAATGTGACTAGCAATGATGCACAGCAAATAACAGACTGGCAGCACACTTGTAAACACCCTGAAGAAACGCATCCAGTCAGGGTCAGATGAACCTGAATCCAGCCCAATTACACAGGACCTCCTTAAAACCGATTTTGGACATTCCTAGAAATAAAGTTATCTTTACAAGGTATCTTTCAGCTACAATAAGCCCTAGGCAAAGTTGTAAGGTAACTATAAAACCGTTCAGAAATTCAGAATTCGTTCAGAAATCCCTGAAATGGTGTTTCCCAATCCTGACCCTAGAGGCGCACCAATGGTACACAGTTTCAAATTCTTCCTAATCAAACAGACCTGATTCAACTCACTGGCTGATTAGTAGCTTGTTACTCCAAGACCTGAACTGGATGGGTCAGATAAGAGAACAGGAAAAGGGTTGGCAAACACTGGTCTATTTGATCTTCCAAGTACATTCATCCATGTGTGAAAAATCTGCACAGGAAACAGTTCCATTGTCTCTTCTTACAGTTGTCAGCACAGGTGGCATGAAGAATTAATAGGATTGAAGTGCTTCTTCATTTTAAATTCAATAAGTGGTTCTGCTGAATGTTGCAACTCCCTCAAAACATCATCTTGATGTGGAGTATGTGGAAACCGTACCATCATGAAGCTGAGCGATGTCTTTCTAGAGTTCTTGAGGGGTTTGTCATGGTATCTGTGGACTTGTGGCAGACACAGGTGTGCATACAGGGGTTGTGTGTTCCGGGTGGCCTACTTAAGCCTGTGTATTTGTGGAGGATGGGCAAGAAAAGTGAACTGTTATGAATAACTTACTGTACAACAAATGTCCCCGTTGTTCACTAGCTGGTGCAATTGGGTTTGAAGTTTTCTAGCCTCAAATGTTACGCCCATGGACTGTTCACGGTGGACCCATATTGCACACGTTTCTGTCAGTACACTGGGGAAAAATTGGATGTGTAATGATCATTTATGTCGAGTTTTTCTTGTATATTTATTTTTACATTTTTAACATCACAAATAACAATCACAACATATATTTCCATCAAGAGGTGCATGTTTGGTTAAGATCTTGTATTGATATTAAGAGTCAAGCACTCTGTTATGTCTCCTCCAGCACATCCCAAAGACTTTCAATGAATGCCATGATGTGTGCCTACGTTAAGAAACAACCGGCCGGGCAGTGTATTCTTGTAATTATCTCTTGTGTACCATTTTGTATTATTTGTTGGTTAAGTTGTTTCCCTTATTGGAATAAATTAAGGTGTAAGTGGATGTTTTTCAGCAGCATGAAGTACTGTATGTGTTTTTATATTTATATGTGCGGTCTATATCCATTATTTGTTTTAAAAATTGAACAAGCTATACAATTTGGTTATGGGTTCAAAACCGTCAGATTTAAATATTTTCAATACATTTTGACATTAACAAGATTTACCAAAGAACACAAACTAAAGCATATACAGCACTGAAACCATGGAACATGAACTGCCATTGACGTAAATTTCCGTAATTTATGAGACAACGCTTCCTCGCCATTGACGGAAATCAAAACACAGGTTTTGCAGAAATAAAAATAAGCAGAAATAAGCGATAGCATATAAGCAGATGCATATGTAAAATAACGCGACCATCAACATTAAAAATCATATAACTCAAAACTGCCTAATGTTATTGAATGAAATGTCGACCCAGGACGAGCTACAGGACTGTGAAGCTTTGGGGGCGTTGATGGACTCGCTTTACTCCGTCTTTGTTTTGATCATCGTTCTGAATCTGATCCAGACGTAGACCTAGTCTTTGACAAAAAAATTAATAAATTCTCAGCTTTTTGCTCAAATTGTTGCTTTTCTTTATTAAACTTACCCACATTCAAGTGTTGATAAAAAAGAATGCATGAAGCTAGAATTAAACGTTTTTTTGTTTTTGTTTTTTAAAAGCAGAGGGTCTGTTATTTCTTTTGATATATTGCATGTTCAGATATTTATACAACAAAATATTCTGGGAGCCATGAACATTTTTGTGAAAATGATTTTAAAAAATGTGGGCGATGGCTTGCATTTTGTTGTTTAATGCTGGCGGGGAAAGAGTTAATACTATTAGAGTGCTCGTTCAAAGTTATATGGATTTTATCCCATTTTAATAATGTTAGCACAACAACATTATTTATTCAATGTTCATGGAATTTGTTTTTTTCTGAAACGTTTTAATTGGATGTTCATTTAACATTTTTAAATATTACTACTTGTTTCAGAGTGTTCAGAGACCATTAAAAAGTAACATTCCCATTATGTTTAAAGAGTGTTAAAAAGTAATGTTTCCTTAATGTCCACTTAACCAAGAAAAAAAAACTTTGGTTACACTTTATTTTAAGGTGTCAGTATTACAGTGTAATTATTCATTTAAGTACTGACTGAGTAATAATAATTAACTGCATGTACTTACTATAGGGTTAGAAGTACTTAGAAGTACTAGTAAAGTACTTACTATAGGGTTAGAATTAGGATGGGGGTTTGGTTTAGAGTTAATTGCATGTAATTATGCATAATTTATAGTTACTACTACAGTAATTACATGTAACATGTAACAATGACACTGTAAAATAAAGTGTTACCAAAACTTTTTTAAACATTTAAAAAACTGGACATTTTGAATGCTCAGAGAACACATGTTAGCTGGTTACACTGTCAGTCAGACAGTAGTCTGTCTTCCTGTCTAAGTAGTTCTTGGCCAGAATAAGCTACAAGGTGGACTAAACTATATGCCTACTAAACTATATGCCTACTAGATGGACAAAGAACAGCTAATCTACATTGAAGTGCTGAGTGATTAATGAAAGAGGCAGAGGATATTGCCAGCCGGCGCATTTGTATCAACACATCACTCATCTTCCTTTCTCCCATCTTTTGTAATTTTCTGCTTATCTTTCACTGCAATGTACCACTAATTTCCTCATCTTTGACTTTTTTCTGCTTTATCTTCCTTTTCTCATTCTTTTACTGGAGTTGTTTATGTGACAAGAAGCAGAGGCCTAGCCACAGAAGGCTATCTTTACCCTGTCACACTTTATAACAGTTAAGAGATAACCACAGTCTGGCTTCAGGCCAGTTAGCCATAGCGCAAAAAGGGGCCGAACAGCTATTCACGCTAACTGCTTGCTGACAGCCGAGGAAGTGTCAAACCACAGGAAGTGACTTGTAAAAACTTATTAAAAACACTGTCGTTTTCCAACGCTGGTTAGCAGAAATTTTTTAATGCACACTTGAAACAAAGAATCTTTATAGAACAAAACCCCAGCTAGCTGGATGCATAGATACTTTCTCATCTTGTCATATTATTTCACTTTATCTGACAGGCTTGATGGCTTAAATACATCACTGTGGGATAAGATAAATGACACCTTTCATTCACACCATATAAATAACAGATGGTGCGAGATTCAAGCAATTTTAACCACCATGGTTTATACTTTGTGCTTTGGCTCACGTTCTATCACTTTCTAGTTTATTTTATACCACTTTTATTGTTTGGTCCAAACAATAAAATTGTTTGACTGGTTAGCATGGCTGGTTAGCATAACTATTTTTGCAAGCAATTATTTAATTTCCTTTTTTTATTTTAAATATCAAACTTCTTATATGTTGGATATTTTGGATGGTGGTCCTATTATGCTTTTTTACATTTTCAACTTGCTTTAGTGTGTAATGTTGATGTTTGAGCATGAAAAATGTCTGCAAAGTTACAAAACACAAAGTCACTCCAAAGGGAGTTATTCTCTGTATCAGCGCGCACTGTTTCTGAATTCCCTGAAACGCCTGGATTGTAGTCTTGAGTTTTCTTCTGGGAACGAACATGTCACAATATTCTTCATTTAAATAATTCCCGCCCAAGGCATATGCAAAATAAAGTGGTGAGGCCTGGTTGTGTAAGTTAGTTAGTAGTCTGTTGAAACTCGTGGTTATGGTAAGGGCCGTGGCATTTACAAAACACGCTCCACCAATCACAACACAGTGGTCCAGCCGACCAATCAGAGCACACTGTGCTTTTCAGAAGGCGGGGCTTCGTAGAGACAAGAACTGAATGGGTGCGTTTTCCGTACAACGACGTAACTCGCTGCTCAACTACCAGAGTACGATGCATCGTTGAAGAAATCAAGTCACGACTGTTTCCCAAATCCGTAGTGTCACAAATTGGTCGTTCAACCACATTGGTTTATGACGTCACGCTCATGGTGGAGAAATAACTTATTTTAATGAATCTGTTTGAGATCAAATTAATGCTAGATGTTTAGCTATAAGTGATGGACACGGCATCTGAGGACTATTTCTCATTTTTCTCAGTTATTTTACCCTATTTTCTAGATTCAATCATAGGCTCGTTCTTACGTAGTAGAGCACGTTCGCACATGCGCACTATTCAAAAACGGTGCTTGAAATCTCTTGACAAACTAAAAGACGAAAATGACATTTGTATGTATTCTAAATAAAAAAATACAGATTATACTGAATGTCAGCTTACTTATTTGGCTCAAGATAATGATTTATTGAGTCCACATGTCATGCAAACTAGAAACTATGCTTCTAACCACAGGTCGAGAGCTGTCGTTCCAACCACACAACTTTGCGATGCTGTTTGTGAATGTTCGTTGGAACTATAGTATCGGGAAACACGACTCGTTGAATTATGCTGATAATGATGGAACTTGCGACCATAGGCTAACGATCCTTTCGGTAAACGCACCCCTGAGCGTTAGTGGCAGACTAGGAAGAGAGGTGCTGCAACAATGTGTGAAAAATAATGTGTTTTTAAACATTCAAGCATGAAAACCTATTCTAGTAGACCCCAAAAACAAAATCAAAACATTGAAAAAGGGCATAATAGGTCCGCTTTAAATTACTAAATTAATGTGTTTACTAGTGCACAAATGCATACAATGTAAGTGTAACAATAAAGTTAGTTTACAATAAGCAAATTAGCTTTTTATTATAAGTCTGGGTGGCTGTCATGCTCTTTGTTCTGTCTATAAAAGGCTTGTGATCATTAATTACAGAACATCCATTAAGAGACCAGAGATTAAAAGAACTTCTTCAGGTCCCTGATAAAAGACACACAAAAGCAGCCAAATGAAGAAACTAAATAAAGACATAGATTATGGGCGGCCAGATAGATAGTCGGACGAAAGGACAGAGACAGACAGATGGAACAACGGAAAGACAGACTTATAGATGGACAAATAGACGATTGCATGAACAGATAAATGAATGGATGGTCTGCTACATCTTCATTACATTGCCTCTCAACACAGCAATGCTTTTTCCTTCATTCAAAACAGGAAGAGGAAAGACACGGATCCATTTGTACAGGCAAATAAATCAATCACAGACATCTGCAAAGCACAGAGGGATTATTGATGTCTGATTTTCAAATGTCAAATGCTTAGTCATGAACACCACTGATATCACTCCATTAGACAGAGATAGCTCTCTCTCACACACTCACATCCCTCCTCCTGTCTATCTCTCACTTTCGCTCTCTCTTAGCGGTGTTGGTAGACATGCTTAGCTGAGCGGAGAACTTTAAAGACTAAATCAGGAAGATGCTTCTAGCTACCCAGGACATTCAATTACAAGTGGGGATTTCAAGGCTTCAAACACAAGGCCGACCATTAGAGATGGGAGACATATGGAATGTAATGATTCCAATTCCATGTTAAATTCTGATTCCTCTTAATGATTTTGGTGTCTTAACGGTTTCATTAATGATTCTTTTAGTACTAGAAATGTTAAGAAAAAGAAATTAAAAACTAGTTTAGAAAAGTCTGGGAATGGTACTACACTGTTTACTGGTCTACACTGGCCATGATGCATGCTTCTGATTCACTAAAAAGAACCAGGGAGCTTTGTTTCATTTTGGTGAAAAAATTAAAAATAAAAACCACCAAAACGTGTCAGGGCGTTCGTCGACCCCAGAGGGTTAACAGTCATCTATAACTATATTTGTTTTTGCTAAGTGTTTTTAATTCACTGAAAAGAACCAACTCATAAGAGTCATTCATTCAGGAATCAGACTATATTAGTCTCTGGCCCTGTTTACACCTGGCATTAAGATGTGTTTTGGTCAATCCGATCACAAGTAGACGAGGGAGACACAATCCGTCTCTTTGGTCCACTTTCAACCACTTCTGTCCTGATTTCTTCTAGGGGAGGGTTGATTCACTAAAAAGTGACAGCTAATAAGAGTCATTTGTTTGTGAAATCGTACTACATGTCTCTAGATTTGTCCTCATCGTTGTAAGAATGACCATGCATGAACCGTTGATGTAACAAACATCATTCGGTTCTGGTGTTTTTGAAGTCATGGATCCCGGTCTCATTCCAGACTCAATCCCATCTTGTTCACCCACATTGTCACAGGAA
Source organism: Leuciscus leuciscus (assembly GCF_965113295.1). NCBI lineage: Eukaryota > Metazoa > Chordata > Actinopteri > Cypriniformes > Leuciscidae > Leuciscus > Leuciscus leuciscus. Next base: position 13,472,336 of record NC_138724.1, on the reverse strand, counting down.
GTCCATTAAACTACAGCGACTACGGCACACCAGCTGGTCTGTTCCCAACAATGAGCCGCCCTGACCCCTGCTTCACCACTTTCTCATGGGTGGGTGGTCACAAGTCAGTGACTCCGTGAAACTCCTCCAGGTCAAAGGTCGTGCCCAGCCCAATAAACAGCTAGAGAAGAGTTGTAATGCTCAGAAGAAACGGCAGCTAACCTCACAAAACAAATATCTGCACACTGGTTGGGCAACTCATTCTACAAAAAGAAAAGAAACACAACCTAATTTACTTGCTCCCTCATTGGCAATCCTGAGATGATAGAGAACATTTGGCAATAAGAAGTTGTCACCATCCATAATGAAGTACAAACATTTGGATGTATGTAAATCGTGATGCTTGATGAAGGCTTTTTAATCCATCATTCCCCCACATCGTCCTGTTTGTTATTGTTCCTGTCTGACCCCAGTGCTCCAGGGGTCATGAACTCAAATACTGCAGCCTATTCTCCAGAGGCTCCACTCTTTGAAAAGCCATTCAACCACAATCACACGAGTGACTATAGGGAAAGACAGCGAATACAATGTGATGCAGGCGAATAAAGTCCTTGTGGAATCAGATATCTGAACTGGAGCCTTTTGCACATAAACCCAAGTGAAGGAAAAGAAATGAATTTTGTTTGAAGGCGAATGTGCCGGTTTCATTTAATGTGTGTGAGGGAAAGCACAGCATTCTGATTGAAAATTATAAACGCATCAATATGAAAGAATGGCATCAACAGTGGGGAAGGCTTTTTTTTTTTCATAAACACTTTTTGTAATTCTGGTTGAAACTCTCTTCACATCCTGATAGCAACCAATAATAGAAATGGTCTAAATATAACAAGAAAAAAAGTACATTTATCTTCTGTGGAAGTCTCAGGACCAAAACATGTTCGTCCAATCATTGCATGCGGCCCGAATGCATTGATACGATGTCCGCTTTGCAGACTCTGCTCTGGCTATATATATTATTTTATATAATATTATATTACATTATATAGACCAAAAGTAATGCAGAATTTCCCACACCAGACTGCCGTCCTAGCCATCCCAAGGTTTGAAATGAACAGCCACCAACCAGCTTGATGCGGGTAAAAATCAACTGTGGCGGGTAAGGCTGTCAAATCACTAGCAAAATTGCCATGTTACTGTATTTATTATGTTTAATCACTTTGCTGGGGAAGTTCGTGTAAGCCAAATCTGCACAGATTTAACGTAAATACTCAACTCGTGAGTCATCGTGATATATTAAATACAGCGTATTGCGCAGAATCTGCACATATCTGGCTTACTTGAACATGCCCGTCACTACGCAACAAACAACGGCGCGCTTGTTCATTTGCATTGAAGCAATAGCGAAGATTAAAAAGCATTTGGATAACAGAAAAGACATTGTTATTTTCCAACATCCTACATTTTTTTTATGTTCTTTGTACTGTATTGATCTCTCCACCTAATGATCTCTCCACCTAAAATAAATTTTTGGTGTAAAGGATTAGGAAGAAAGCGGAAGGGAGGAGATGGCTGGATGACAGGATTTAGTTTGAATAAGAAATGAATGTATGAAATCCAAATTGTATAATATATATATATATATATATATATATATATATATATATATATATATATATATATATATATATATATATATATATATTTATATATATATATATATATATATATATATATATATATATATATATATATATAAGCTTTCTTATTTTTGGCTAGTAGACGTTCTGAATGGCCGGTAACTTAAACATTTAGTAGCCAAATTGGCCAGTGAGTGAAAAAGTTCATTTTTAAACCCTGGTCCCAAGATATTCTATACTTCAAAGCTAAATCACCCACTTTCCCCTGTTACATACTGATTTCACTACCCACAAAACCCTGTTCTTAGCCAGACTCATTTCTCATCATCACACCTATACGCCAAGCTTCGAAGATGGTGTCTGTTTACCTGAAGCACCTGCCAGGAGAGATAAGGTGAAATTTACTGTAACTCATTCAAAGCTTCAAAGCCTTTGGGTGGCGGAGCAAACGCTGCTCTTCATGCGGTTCCTCTCTCTTCCTTCAACAGACTGATGAAACTGATGCCTGTAGCACTGTTACTGTAGGGGGGATACACACTTCACTGCAGTGGTTTATGTGTGGGATTTCATAGCACATGTCACCACAATGTTAACTACAATGACGACAAAGCCTGGGTTTGAATGAAACAGCAGAGTAAGGAATCGAAATAGGTGCAATGAAATACCCTATAATAGTGTTGGCTTACAGACAGAAGGCTGCATCTGATAAACCTCAATGGTCTATTCACAAAGACAAGTATTTTCCTGATTTAAAAGACCACATAAATGCAGATAATATGTGGGAAAATAATAACAATTGAATAATGAATAAATGATTGAATTATAGTAAAAAAAAAAAAATATATATATATTTTAATATATTACTTAAATAATAAAATAAAAATATGAAAACACATTTATATTATGTATCATAAACTAAATAAATAAATAAACATTTTATTAATTATAAAATAATTTAATGAATTATATTACTGAAATAATAAAAAAACAAGAATTTGTACATAATACATATATATTATGTATTATAAAATATATTAATTAAATTGATTTATTTATTAATAATATTATTAGTAATGCACACTATTAACTCTAAAATTATGTAATATATTACTAAAATAATAACATAAAAACATTAAAATATACATTTATACTACAGATCATAAAAAATATAATTAAAAAAAGATTTAAATTATAAAATAATTTAATATATTGTGATATTAGTAAAATAATTTTAATAAGAATATATATATATATATATATATATATATATATTTACATTATGTATAGTGAAATAAACTACAATGTACATTTTCTTCAGGAATGGTGCTTGCAGTGGCAAAACTCGGCACTGTTCGGGCAGATGTTAACACAATGAACATTTTGTTAACATGATGCTTTAAAAAGGTTATTTGTTTAGCTACATCAGGCAAACAGACCAGTTTTAAAGTATATTTAGATACCCAAATCTATTTTATTTGTGTTCCATGCGGATATTTAATATTGATATATTTGAACTAATTCCATTTTTATTTATTATATGTAAAGTCATAACAAGATTTCCTATCATTGTTAGTGATATCTGGCAAAGCAAATTATCTGTAAGAAACAACGTGTCTGTCACTTTAAGAGCTGCACGTACGGATCCAAAAATTGTTTGCCTGCAGCACTGAAAACAGCACACGATTCATCTTGCGCTTGAATGGTTAAAAATCACATTAAACGTACTTTTTCTGTACGCACAGCACAGTAAACACTTCTTGAATGGTTTCAAATCGCATGTTCTGTGAGCGCGCTTTGGATGTGTGCGCGGCACATAAAGCGGCGCGCGAGTCATCTTTAATGGTTTTAATTTAAGCCATATTGAAATGCTCACAAAGGAATCGAAATTTTAATTTTAGAACAAGTAGAAACGGTGAAGCTGAAGTCCCAAAAAGTCCTAATAATTAAAAGTCACGCATTATGTATAATTTTTTTTCCTGGTCATTACTGATCATTTCGTTACACAATAAACTGTATAATTTAATTTCCTTTTAATAAATAGTAATCCTTCTGTTTAGGATGCCCTGTCACAGGAAGGAAAGTCTAAGAACATTACTTGACACATTTTTCAATAGAACCATAAAATATTCTCTGGGATTATGTAGCCTACGGACCAAGCGGCAACCTGTCTCTCTGTTGAAACCAACACGGAAGTAGAAGTAATGTACTTTAATAAATATTTAAACAATGTAAAAAATAATCTATTCTATACGAATAGAAATAATGATTATGTCTAAATAAATGAAATAAACGTCTACATTTATCAGTATTTCTCCAATTATGCACACTTCTGGATTAAAAGCCCCTGGGATGCTGTTCAGTGAGGCTATGTGAACACACATGAACCGGTACAGACGTGACTGAATATGAATGCATGTGTTTATTCTTTTCCAAAATTTTTTTGGATTGATCGTTGATATCCTGTACATATGTTGTGGTCTTGATTTTTAGGTATATAAAGCTTTTTTTTTAAATGACCATCTTAAAGCTACACTGTGTAGGATTTTCTCCCATCTAGCGGTGAAATTGTTTATGACTACCAACTGAATATTACTTTCTAGCCCCTCCCATTCCGAGTGCGTTTTAACTCCTACGGTGGCCGTATTATTTCAAATCTGCCAGCAGTCGCGAGTAATCTCCCCCTCGCATTCGTCACGGTGCCACTGAGTGTAAAAACGCGAAAGGCGAAGCTTGAATTTCCAAGTATGTCCCTCTTTGGCTAATGTATTTTCAAGATGGAGGCGCAACATGGCTGTATTCTAAATGGCAGATTCTACGCATTAATGAGCACATATCATTTTGAAAGAACAAAGTGTTTTTTGTTAAGAATCAACTTAAAAAATTACACAGTGTAGCTTTAGAGTAGGCTACCATCTGTGAAAACACCTGGATCTTCTCTGAAGTTCACAAGAAATTATTCTTAATGTGCAATATTCTTAATGCCCATTGAGTACCATTCAACAAAGAATTCTGAATGTGCCAATTCACACACAATGTTTATTTAAACGATTTAGAAAAAGACATCTTAAAGGTACAGCTGCAACACCATCCAGTTTAATACTAAGGGCCCCATCAGTGTTTTCTGCTAGTTTCAGCCCGACGCAGTTATCATTTTCACGTCCTGCACCACATTGTTTAAATAGCAAATTCATTTGCACCCATTTGTGCGCCCATGGGCTGCTGGTCTGAAAATGAGGTGTGTTCAGGCACATTGTTGGCGCGTTGCCATTTTGAGGACACTGAAATAGACTGCACCATTGACCAACTCAAACCTGGTCTAAAGTCAATGGCGCAGTATCTTTTTTTGTTATTTAAAGAGCGCCTTAGTAATGTGTGCTTATAGGCGGGTCCACAACGACTTTGTCCCGTAGATCCGTTTCCTCACTAGAGACACGTTGAGTTTTTCAGCTTGCAAATTCCGCCATGTAAATAGCGAATCCGCCATGGTGCGAGAGCAACTGGCTTTTAAAGGGAATGAGAGATGAGACTCTGATTGTTTTTTTGCATGTTACGCCCAAAACACCCCCATCACTCATTAAGAGAATAGGGACAACCCTTTTAGACCATGCGCCGGGAGCGCCGACCATTTTTCCCGTTGTTAAATTAGCAAAAGTGGATTCGGACACGCCCTAAGTGCGCTTTAGACCATGCGCTTAGATCCTTAAAATAGGGCCCTAAAGGTCAGCTAGAGGATCAAAAAACATCATGTAACTATATGATGATAACATGATTTTTGGTACAACAGTAGCCTACACTGAAATCATTTGAAATAAGAGTTCGATGTACTATGAACCATATTGTAACTTTCAAAACTAAAACATCCAATCCAAAAATACATTTATTGATGTAATATGTTATTGAAGGCATTCTGAATGATGTTTTAAGATATACTTTAATGTCTTAAAGTCATCATGAAATCAAAATGGACAATTATTGTTTTTATGGAATATTGCAGTATTTATTAGAAATGATTTATCCATGCCCATGTTTTTTTATTTTTTTTTTATTTACGTGCCTCATAATCTTTAACTAAAATAACTTCCCCTCCCTCTTTCTGCGACATCTCTTCTCTCCTCTGATGATGTGTTTAGTGGCGTGAGGGCGGGGCAACCTGTCACTCACATGAGGTCCACCAATAGCAAACCACAACCATCCGATCAATTCCCAATGGACAAAATCAAGTCCCGCCCTACATTTTTTTCTTGTTCGAAAAGCGAAAAATTTCGGTCCTCACAGATAATTTTCCATAGTAAAGAAAAATAATATACATAATAACCGAAAAAGGTGTAAGCTGAAAATCATAAAAAATGTACAACATGACCCCTTTAAGGGAAAAAATGACAATACCACAAGAGCAGCTATCAACCCATCACAGCGCGACTCCTACAGCACTGTCATTAGTCTATCTGAGAACACGCCGCCAGGGCAATTTAATTTCTCTCTGCTCAGAACCCAATTAAAGCTCTCTGTATGTTTCTCACTCCCAGAGGCCTGTTTGGCAGATGGTACAACCCATCAATGGGCACAGCTGCAGCCCAGACCCTAACAAGCCTGGCATTAGTGCGGGTATTACTGAGATCAGGGTGCTAGAGACCCTCATCTCCACCTCATTCTGGCCTGTCAGCCATGATTAGCATTTGAGCATAGATGTGTAACTAAGGTCTATGTGCTCGTAAACACATTCAGATCATGTGTTTGAATGGACACATATATGGAAAAGGCTCACAGCAGATTCAGGCCTTGGCAACCTGTCCGGAGGATTAGAAGCTCCATCCAGCACGATTCCCTCAGATCACGCATGATCCGACTGCTGCCCCTCCATCCCGATCAAGACCCTTCCACACACGCTCGTCCTTTCACCTCAGACCTTTGATCGCCTGTTCTTTTTTAATAAAGTCAGTAATTTTGCTAAGTGAGACTGATTTTTCTACAATTAGCAAATCTTCCACCAGTTATTAAACGGCTCTCTGGAATACTTGATTCTGATTGGTCAGTCATGGCCGTCACATATTTTTGTATGATAACACTAAATTCTAAAATTGAATAAAACATAATAGATTATTATATTATACATTATTATATATAAAAAAATATTAAAAATGTAATCTATCTAAACTATTGCTCTTTGTTTCATGTCTGTTCAATCTATATAATATAATAATTTCAAACCCTAATCAATAGTTCATAAAATAAAAATGTATATAATATATATTTTTTTAATTAAAATATAAAATAATTTTAAACTGAATTTATTCTAAATAAATGCAATACAAATTTGTTTTATTATGTCACATAATAAAATCATTTATACTCAATGTTTCATAACATAAAACAAATATGGAATAATATATAATAATATACATCAAATATTTGTATATTTATGTATTTGATTTATTAAAATATAAACAAACAAATAAATAAATAATTGTTTATAATGGTATTCAATTATAAAACTGACTGTTGTCTCAGTAGTTTAATGTCATTTGTATCAATCCATATAATAAAATAATTTCAAACCCAAATCAATATTTCATAAAATAAAAATATAATATCATAATTAAAGGAGGAGGATATATATATATATGTGTGTGCGCCTAGTAAAGTAAATTTAGCGCCTCCTATTCAATATTCTGTTTCACTTGGAAATACATCACAACACAAAGTCTAAACATTCAGTCCCGTCAATCATCATTATGAGCATACAATATAAGCAGCAGACACTGTGTCATCATCCCATTGACAAATTCTTCCAGCAGCCCTCCTCCTCCTCCTCCTCCTCCTCCCCGTCTCATCCTCCTCCAATTCTCTCTTTCCTTCTATGCGCAGTAACTGTTATAGTTTTTTTTTTTTTACTCTGAGCTCCAGCTGAGCCTCGGGTTCGAGTCCCTGCAAGGGCAGCAAGGCTGAATGGACAGGAGAACTCGTGAACCTATGAATCAAATATGATGAATCTAGATATAGAGACTTTCCCAGTGAAATTAGAATTTGGTCTAAATGTAAATGTCAGCTGTTTTTGGGGTGGGCTGGTTCAGGAACTACTACGTGGAGAGGGGCTTTAGCAACAATATCCATCGCCCATTCCCTCCAGCCATCTGTGCCTGCATCTGAGCCCGGGCTGACAGGCTTCACACTTACCGAGTGTGAAATTAGCATGTGTGTGTACTGTGTGTGTGTATGTGAAAAACACTGAGGGTGGGGGGAGTCTGATTAAATCGGTGTGGTACGTGTGTGTTCTCGGTGGTGTCATGACTGTGTGAGTGTGTGTTGGGTCCCTGTGGAAGGCACAGGTGTTCGGGTCGACTCTCAGCGGCCTGGAAAGCGTTCGAAGGGAATCCGATCTGTGATGGTCCTCCCCTGAATTATGCTAATTAACCTTCGCCCCCAGAACATCACTCTCCAGTATCAGGGTGAGTTGTTCACGTCAACAAATGGCCGTAATTGAGCATTGAACTTCGCTCAGCAGTTTGTGCAACCTGACCCTTTAACTGTGACCTCTGGTTTTGTGACCACGCTGACATCTGCCTTCAGTTGGGAATTAATCACGGGTTACGTTCGGAACGGAATGCTAGCGTATTGCTTACTGTGACGTATACACTGAATACACTGAGTAATGTTAAATTTTGACATTGAAATACTAAAATAATTAAAACTGAAAGAAGCTTTTTTTTTCTAATTAAAAAAAATAATAATAATAAAATGAAAAACAATTACTCAAAATTAATCTCAACACTGCTCTTTGTGTATTAGATACAGAACTATTATAGAACTACATTTTACTGTCCTAAACTAAAGCAGCTGAACAATAAAAAAAATATTGCATTTCAAGATCATATCTGGCAATACCCATTAAACTCCAGATATAGCATGCTATTTTTATTCATTTCTTAGCACCGTCATCTCCCTTGAGTGGAGATTGATAACGTCATTTTAATCTAATATCAGTTTTCATTTCATTTCAAGGGTGTATGTTATAAGTGACGTTAGGATTCATCCTTTTCCCTGACTAAAGCCTTTGCCTATTTTATATCTCTCTTTTTTCATTTTTAAAATGGGCGATTTATTTAAAAAATACTGACACAAACATTCTTCTAATATGCTTAATTTATTCTTGAATATTTTGTGAGCCACTTACACTTACAAAATACAGACATAAATAGACTATCCCTTCAAAAATACTGATGACCTTTAAAATGTATTTGATGTTAGGCTTGAGCTGTCCAGGAAAGTGAAAATTATGAAACAGTAGTTTTAGTTTTTTGTCTGCAAATGTCCCTGGAATTCATTACACTAATTTGTATCCACTAGGTGGCAACCCTCACAGTTGGCCTGCTGCTTTTAAGAGGTAGGCCTACTTCAAGGGTTTGTTCACCCAAAAATAAAAATGTAGTCATCACTTACCCTCAAGTTGTTCCAAACACAAAAGAAGATATTTTGAAGAATGCTGGTAATAAAACAGCCATTGACTTCCGTTGTAGGAAAAAATGCAAAGTCAATGGCTACCGTCAACCATCTGGTTACCAGCATTCTCAAAACGTTATCATGAAAATCCTAAACATTAAGGTACATTAAGGTCAGTAGGTCTAAACATTAAGGTCATATTTACCTTTGCGCAGAATTCTGCAGGCAAAATACAGTCAATACATTTCAACAGGAATCCTCACGATCTGGAATTTTGCGCGAGGGAGAGAAACGAAACATATCCGCACACAGATTTCTCAAAGTTTGTTAAACTTGGAATATGCAAATTCACCTCGTTGACTATTATAAAGCTGATAAGTTTGGAAGTGGCCTCTGAGTAAACAGTGCATAAATATTAGTTCCCTTTCGAGGGAACTCAACGCTGCGTCATATGTTGACTCTATGACACGTGTAAATTCACGCCAATACTATTGGCCGAGTGCAATGACGACACACCAAGTCTATAAAAAGGGAGCCTGCAAACACGTCATCAGCTTCATTATCTTCAGGAAGCTGCTTGTGTGTGAGCTGTGCAAAAAGAAGCAGTGATATTAAAAAAATGTGTCCCTCCTTGCCCAGGTTATATTACGCCTAGCGATGGGCGCGAGTTGTGAGTGATTTGTTTGGGAGCAGAACATGCACGTTCATCCCTCGAGAGGACTAGATGCGTTTACTGTGGCTGCGTCCGAAAGTATAGGCAGCTGACTTGTTGCCTCATTGTTGCCTCATACCCTGATCACTTTGCCGGCAATGCTTGCGCACGAAGGTACCTCACAAAGCTGATTTCTGAGGTATTTCTGAGGCATCTAGGCTGGTGGGCAAATCGTATGCGGTGGCAGTTCAGGCTTGTGGTGCCTTTCACACCATGGCGGTGCTACAGGCCTACCAGGCTGACCTACACAAAGACCTGGACCAGGGTGAGGGTCTATTTCCCACGGACCTGGCCCTCCGCGCCACTAAGCAGGCGGCTTTCGACACTCCTACTCCCTCTCCTGGAACGAGTTCTTGGAGAGAATAGCAGAAGGTGAGCATGGCTGCTCGAGCCCCTCCTCTGAGGAGTAGTTCTTGGTGCTCTCTGGTGGGTATCCAGTGAGGTGGAGCTGACAGGTGAATAGACAGACACCTGTCGCCCTTCTAATATTCCAAGGAGTACGGGTTAGGGGCTTGTGCTCCCTGGGGGTATCTTATATAGCCTTCCCCATCCTTTCTGGTGGGGTATTTAACCCCCTTAGGTTGAGCTTGACAGATAAAATCTGTCATCTTCCCCTGGTAGGGGCTGGCATGAGTAGAGCTTGACAGTTGAGATTGAGTAGGGGACTTCCCATAAGTAGGATAATGCTCTTTGTATACAGGTTGGTCCTGTCTTGACAGGGTACTCAAAGGTTGAACTCATTCTCTGTTGCCTCCCCAGATCAATAGTCTGGAAGTTGGGAATCCTCCCTTCGGTACGCTCCTCCCTTAGGCTTGTGCTCAGGTCTGGGATTATAATATGAAGTTGCTGCATGCCTCTCTGTATTATCTGTTGCCTGGTTCGACTGATGGAGGTGGTTCTATGGATTTAACTGAAGCTATGGCTTTACTTGCCACTGTTAGCTCTACTCTTAGGGCTGTCCTGTAGCTGTGGCTCAGACTGATCTAATGCAGGAGTCTCCGTTTCAGAAAAGATTGAACATGGGACCTTGGGGCTCTTTCCTAACACCTGTAGCACTGATCTTGCTGGAAGCAGCAATATGATTTCACGGGATGTGCCCGCTTTGTTGCTGACGCATTAGGTTGCTCCAAGTCAGGGCTGTTGAACCACGGTTGTGACAGAGCTGTGCTTAGTGTCTTTCTCAGCAATGCAGGCATTGGTCAGCACGGTGTAGTGGGTGTTAACGTCCCTATAGCGCCAGCAACTGACACAGCATCCCTCGGAAGGGAAATCTTCTCGTCCCCTTCTCATGGAACTGGGGTCTCATACGTAATCCAAAGATGTTTTTAAATGGTTTAAGGAAATCGAGTTACCTTAACTTGTTAGGTTTTTTAGGTCAGCCAGTTAAGATCAGAAATCTCTTTACAATGTGTTCAAAAGTCATAAGAAAGAGTCCCCCATATACACATATTTGTACACACAGTAGTAATATTCCATTTGATTAAACTTTATTAATCCATTGAAGCAGGTAGAAAAAGAAAGTCAAGAAGCATCTGAGGCTCTGTCATTTTTTATTTTACTTAATTTACCTCAGGAGGGTTTATGCGGCTGCGGGTTGGAAAGAAAGCACTCAAGATAAGAACGCTACAATTCAATTATTAAGATCACAGATTAAGAACACATTCTGTATGTATTTTAAATTTTAAAGTAAAGTAAATCACAATATTTATATATGTTATATCACAATCTGTGTGACCCTGTCATTGCCTTTCTTTGATTACGCTGCATGGCATTCCAAATGGCGGATTATTGTCAGTGAAGTCCAGTTGAATGGATATCCCGTGCTCAGGGAGTAGGGAGCAGTCAACGCTGCATAAGGACCCTGTAGATCGGAGCGCACCTTAGGACTGAGCAAATTAAATTGGGGCATCTTAGTAAGGTAAACCAGAAAAAGGATTGTAAACAATGACAAAAATAAAATAAATAATAATCTGGTTGCACATTATTTTACAGTGCGTTCACTTACAGTGTACTTACCTAGTACTGGGCTATATAAGATAACTACATGGGTTAAGGTTAGGTTTAGGGGTAGGTTCAGGGTTACCCAGACAGCAACATAGTGTCGGCCCAGATCCGGCCCATATCTGGTACGCGTGAATGAATTGTACCAGATGTGGGCCGGATTTGGGCCGAACTATGTTGCTGTCTGGGTAGTACCTAATTATTACCAAGTTATTGTAATTACTATAATAAGTATGTATGTAAATGGGGAACAGGACTGTGTAATAATGTGCTACCAATTATCTTTAATACAGGTCTATATATTAAATGTTCCATAAAGGTTTCATCAAACAGATTCAGCTATGAGTTTGTGAGTATTATTCAAGGATTCATTAAATAAAACGGCTCACGGCTGTCAATTCTTTGTGAATTAGACATGATCAAAACATTTCTATGACCAAGAAAAAACATTCTCTTAAAAAATTAAAAAGACGATTTGAATGTTCCCAAAATGTTCGGGAATAACATTTCCATTATTTAATGAGAGTTTAGAAAACGTTCTTGGAACATAAAATTGGCAGGTTATGAGTATTAGAAAGCAGTTTTAGTGTGCATGTGCCAAACACATTCATGCAGGCTTAATAAATGTAGTGCACTTTGAAAGGCTAGAACACTCGACTATCCTCAAGATGTAAAAGCTGGTGGGAAGAAACAAAGCTTTACAGTAAGGCATCTGACTCAGCGAAAGCTGAGAACTCTATAAATATCTATGTAGGGTGTAAAAATGTATTGGATTTATATTATCATTTATAATTTTAAGAATGTTATACAATATATTTGTGGTTAAGTAAAAGAAAAAAGAAAAAAAGGGCCTAACATCCCATCATGAGATCACAGCCCACATGTCTCGTAAGCAAGACTCCAGCTCAGCTAACAGCTCATCCGTCAGCATCTCCAGCTGATTTCTATTAGGAGTAACCATTAGCCCTCTCAGTTCAGCCTTTTACTGCAGGAGTAAGTGAGTGCCAGTGAGATGTCATGTCAAAACCAATCTCACAACAGCCTCCAGAAATACTTTGTTGTTAGTTTGTGTTAGCATTGAGCTCTAGAATACAAAAGATATGAGAGAGCCTCTTGAAAAGAGACTACGTTCAATTGTATCCACATTTTCAGGACACTTAGTTAAACACTGAGGTCAGTTCACTCTGCCTTTTACAGGATTCATAAAACCCAAATGCAGCATTATTTTACACTGAAACACAATGTGTGGAATATTTGCACATAATTTTGCATACATTTTGATCTATGAAACAAAATGTGTAACAATGTTTGCTGTTATTGCTATTGAACTAATAACATAAACTATATATAGTCTAAACTTTATTAGTCTATCCCTGCTGAAAAACCCATCATTGTTGGTCACCAGCATGCTTTGCATGCTAGGACCAGTATGGGAACCAGCGTAATGCTTTGCATTCTGGGACCAGTATGGGACGCTGGTTACTGGTTTGTTGGTCCCCAGCATGTGAAACAGGAGTGCTGGTGGTTTTGCTTGAGAGCATGGCTATGCTGGTCCACCTTTTACAGACATTTCTTTCAACCAACACTGCAATGCATAATTCAAAATACAGGTAAAATACCTTTAAAAAAATTAATACAGAAAATTTCTTCATATTACCGAAATACATTGGGCCATATTTCTACAGGTGTTTCTTAGAGTGTAATAATAAAATAAAGTATAAAATTGTCCATGTCACTCACATCTTTTTTATAGCACCTAAGTTGCTTGCAGGTATTTGGTACTCTGGATCCATGTTATGACACATATTCGCCTCTGATAATTATGTCCGGTCTTCAGCCACAAGTCAAACATCTGTGTTTCCTGTTCTAATTGGCTCTTGTGGCCTCGGGTTTGTGCTCTTGTCCAGGTGTCATAGTGTACAGCAGTGAAGATGGGCTGAACTTGAGGCTAATTGGTGTTAATTCACCATCTGTTGAACAACGAAGCAGAAGCTCTCTGGCCTGAGGTTATTCTAGTATTTTCCTGTTCGTGCGATTCACTAAAACCAAGACACCTAACAGGGCCAGATTTACTAAACAGGGCAAATTAGCATGAGAGCGCAATCCCATAAAAGCGCAGATGGGAGTGGAAAGTTCTGCTGACAATGCGCACATTAAAGGGCACCTATTATGCAAAATTCACATTTACATCGCGTTTGAACATAAATGTGTGTTGGCAGTGTGTGTACACAACCACCCTATAATGATTAAAATCCACCCAGTGCTTTTTCTTTTAAATCCCCATAAATCATAAGCACTGTCTCAGAACAAGCCGTTCTCAGATTCGGGGCAATGTGACGTACTTTTGCACAGGCCCCTCCCAAACTGACACTGCAGTTTTAGCATAGACCCGCCCTGAGTGAGCTGTACACAGTCCAACATTGTTTCGATGCCAGAGCAGCTGTAGACAATAATGTCTCCTAACCGATTGAGGTGCTTTGTTGTTGGATGTAAGAATGAACATAGAAGTCGTCATTTACTCTTGTTGTTACTCGAGGATGGATCTGTACCAACTGTTCGTGATCCAGCTTCAGTCTCCGGAGCGATAGGCTTAACGTTACTGATCACGGCAGAAATGAAAGGGAGATCACGCACTTTATGACAGCTCATCGAGTCGTGTTACGGATATAAAGTTCACCAATTTATTAAGCACCCACTGAAAAGGTGTGTATATATTTGTTTGCTGTTAGCTGTAATGAGTGTTTTGTGTACTTCGCTGTGTATGTTGATGATAATGAAAGGGAGAGAGAGGGTTTATGGATAATGCGCACTTTTTATACTGTGTATATTCAGCTCTTACAGTGATTCTCTGGAGTAAAACTAACACTTCATCTTTTGTGTGACATACAATAAACTTCATTGAACTCATCAGTATATTTTTGGCCATCATTCGGACGCAGGCCGCTACAACAGGCTTGTACTAATAGTGGATAAAAGCAAGATGAAAAATAAGTTACAGAGAGTTTCTGTTTTGATATTACCATTCTGTGAGATGAGATTGTCCTGACACTGAGAGCGAGCTTGTGAGGCTCCGCCCTCTGGGCCGGCAGCAACAGCTCATTTGCATTTAAAGGGATACATACTAAAACGGTGTGTTTTTCTGAGCTCCAAAAAGTGACAATTTAAACATACTGTAAAAAGTTATCTGTTGGGTATTTTGAGCTAAAACTTCACTCTGGGGACATCAGAGACTTATTTGACATCTTGTGAAAAGGGGCATAATAGGTGCCCTTTAAGGAACACAGACGTAGCCAGATTATTTCCATAATGACCAATACAATCTACAAAGAGCAGCACAAATTAGCGTCTGGTTTAAGACATGCTTTGTTGAGCGGTAAATATAGGCACAAATACCAGTAAATTGACTAGCGCAAACCTTAGTAAATCACTTTGCATGACTCATTTAAATCCTCTCCTTAAATTAGTGTCTGAAAGGGAAACTCCTACAAAGGCATATGCAATGAGGTCAGCCAAAAAAAATAACCCTGTCCACGCTAATTTCAGCGTTAATATTCATTCGTTAATGTCTTTAGTAAATCCTGACAGTTGTTTTTTAACGCCAAAAGAGGGTTTGCGCCGGCGCCAGCTGTTAGTAAATCTGATCCTCCTTTACTGTCTGGAGCATTGTCCCCTCGAGGACCATATGAGAGACTCAGGCCAGCCTCAATGAACAAGCTAAGGCACACCTGGCTGGTGATAGTCCTCGGAGGGCATTTGCAGAGTTTGTGGTGTGGGTGCTGGTTACCTGCAAGTCACCACTTACCATCTGCCTCGTGGATGAGGCCAACACCAGCCCCACTCCAGCCCCAGAGCTCAGCCAGACCTTAGCCGCGACCCCTAGGACCAAGAGCCAGAGCCCACTGTAGACACAGAGCCAGAGCCCGTGGCGCACCAGAGCCTACGCAAGAGCCCATAGGAGCAAAAGGCCATCAAAAAGTCTGACCAGGTGCGTAAGCAGCAACAACATCCATCAAGGAGGGCATCCTTGTGAAGTTTGATGGCATGGACTGGAGCCCCACCCATACTTCCACTGCTGAGGATGAGCTGCGCTAGATCCCAATAAAATGGTAAGAGGAAATAGAAGAGGGATTTCCCCATAGTCTCACTAAAGGCCTGGAAAGGCCACTGGTCCCGCCCAGCTCCAAGTCTCCTGCATCTCTTATGATCCCACCCAGCCTCCCGCCCTCTCTTGCTTATGCCAGCCAATTAATTAGCCCCGCCTCCGCTGGTTCCCTTCAGTACCTTGTCTTCTCCTTTGTAAACTTCACTCTGCTGCTTGGATCCACCCCAAGTTTTCCGGTTGCCAGCTCCGTCTGTTGCGCGGATCCCCTGTCTACACCTCGGCCCGTCGACCAGCCAGCTCCGCCCTCCCTTGGCTCCACCCGGGCCATTATCCTTACGGCTTCACCAGGCTCCCTCGTCCCTCCGGCTTCGCCTTGGTCAGTCGTCGCTCTGCCTGTGTCAGTCGTTGCTCTGCCTGTGTCATGGACTTCCAGGCCTTTATCTGCACTTCTACCCTCCATCCGTTCGGCTTCGACGGGCTCCTCCTTTCCTCTGGCTTCGCCATGGTCCTCAGTCCCATTGGCTCCTCCTCAGTCCTAATGTCGGGTTTATGTTCAGTTTGTTTACATTTTAGTTTGGTTTGCCCTGTCTACCTGTGCGTCTGGATTCACTAGTTAGTTTCTTTGGTTACTGGGTCAGAAATATTATTTAACATCACTGAATAAACCTAAATATATTCATTTAAACCAACAAAATGTATTTCTATGGGTTAAATCAGGTAGGAATAGTTCCTTATTATATTATATTGTATTATATTATATTATATGGTAACACTTTACAATAATGGTACATGAATAATCATGTACTAATGCCTAAATTAATAGTTACTTTAACATGAACTCATGATTAGTGAAGATATGAACTAATCATGAACAAATGAAGAGCTAACCGTAACTACGACAGGAGTCATTAGGATTCATGCATAACAGCAGCCTTAACTAAATGTTACATGTTTGATAGTTAATGCATTAATTAACATTTAGGGGTAAACAAAATCAATTCGGCTTCATAAGAATAAATAAGTAATCTGAATTTAAATTAAACAAATGATTTAATACTGCCATAGTTTAAACTAATATCATAATCTGCCATCTGCAGCTTTGTGACAAATAATTGGTATGGTATGTGATTATTTAGCCATTAATTACACAGATCCATCAAATCAAACGTTGAAAACAGACTAAAATAACTACCACTAATACATTTGATTTGATTTAATTATTATAATTTTTTTTTATTGTTCATTTATGACTATGTTTAGTAATAGATACGTTTCCCGGAACTACAGTATGTAGGATTTGTTTCTGGTGGGACACTCAATAGCGGCCCACTCAGTGCTTTCTCGGCACGTTAGTTGTGTTCGCTAAGGTAATGCTGGCATTTTAATCTAATAAATGTTGACTGCTTTGGTAAACAGAATTAATAATTAAAGACATGTTTGCATGTATGTTGTATCAGGAGTTTTCAGGAAGTTATGTACAGTAATTAACTGTATTATTTGTCGTTTAATGTAGGCTATATGCTTCGATTAGCATTAGCTTATGGATGTGCCATATTTTACATGTAAACGTGCCTTATGTGTGTCTTTACATGTGCTTTCTTTTAAGTCCATATATGTTTAATTATATAAATAAAAATTAAATAACCACAAATAATTTTTTATCTTTGTTTAAAAAAATATATATTTTTTTTACCATGGGTGTAAAGGAATAAGGATGGCACTCTTATTGTATATGTTTATTCATATTTTAGTTAATGATTTGTAAGTGCATCATTGTGTCATGACTTTACTTGAGGGGGAACATCTTACTAACTCATGATTAACTAACCATACACTAACATCAACTCATGGCTTGTTAATGCATGACTGTGTCATGACTTTACTTGAAGGGGCACATTATAATTAACTAATTATTAACTAACCATACACTAACATCAACTAATGGCTTGTTAATGCATCATAATGTCATGACTCTACATGAGGGGGAACATCATGATTAATTCATTGTTAACTACTTACCAAATTCAGCTCATGATTTATCATAAACTTACTATCTAATACACATGTACTACAACTAGTATTCAGCCCAGATAAGTGATGTTATGTGGCTTTTCAAAAAGTCAGAGACCGGAGGCACAGTATCATCACAGCTTCTGTCTGGATGGAGAGTGAACTACTGATCCCAGCAAACGTTCCCCTGACCGTGTTCATGTTTCCTGTTTGGTTATCTTTTTGGGAACCGATTCCTCAGGAACTGTTGTAAGTCACAGTAGGTTTAGTTTGATGGGGAAAAGAATTTCACAAAACAGATTACGGCCTTTTAAGATGAATTATTAGTGTATTTAGTATTTTCTATGTTTGATAAGGAGGATCAGTGAAATTAATGACAAACTAATCCCGTGCCTCTCAGTAATGTTTATGATGAAGCTGCTGATGTCAATAGTTTAAATTATGACAGTAATAAATTGTTTAAATGTATTTCAAAGTCCAAATATTTCTTATTCCATCTTATTCCAGCCTGATTGGTTTTGTTTACCCCTAAGTGTTAATTAATGTACTAACCTGTAGTTAAGGCTGCTGTTATTCATGTATGAATTCTTATGACTCCTGTCGTAGTTAAGGTTAGCTCTTCATTTGTTCATGATTAGTTCATATATTCACTAATCATGAGTTCATGTTGAAGTAACTATTAATTCAGGCATTAGTACATGATTATTCATGTACCCTTATTGTAAAGTGTTATATAATTATATAATATAATTATATTATATTATATTATATTATATAAAACATTCTATATTTTAACTGTCACAAAAATGATCTCACATTGTAAAATACAAAATATGCTTAATTTTCAGTTGGTAAAATATAATTCTGTCAGGACCACTATCGTCGAATACGATTGGCAATTAGCATACAGTTTGGATTGGCGGTATGGTTCCGTTCTGGGCGAGAACTCCCTGCGCATCCATGCAGCCTAGCATAGATAAGAGCAGGGAGAGCAGCAATAACCCGAATGTATTGCAGATATCCTTTATTCAAGATTTTAAAGTACAACATAATTCGAGAATTTTTCTGATTCAAGGGAATCAAAATGCCAAATCCTGACTGACGACAGGAGGAGCTGGGGATGGAGGAGGGTAATTAGCTCCTGAGAAACGTGATAGCTGCTGATAATACTGAAGGAGCTTATGTATACAGTGATAGGCGTCGTATTCCTATAGGTAGACGTGGATCAGCTGAGAGTCAGCTGACGCGAGCTTGACTAACGTGACCTGCCAGAACTGACGCTACGCTTGATTTTCTTGTTTGTTTTCTTCAGATTTGAGGTTGAAATATGACCTGTATATGTTCTTGACAGGTTTTGTGATACTCAAAACAGAACAAAGAACGCAATGATACAACAACATAGCATGAGACAGGACAGGGTGTGCAACATGAAATATTCAGTACAATATTCAGCATGACACAGTAAACATTATAAGTCATTATAAGATTCAACCTGATTGCACAATACACAAAGTGCACACATCACAATATGACAGTACATAAAGTGTGCAAAGGACTTTTTCTTTTACAGGTCCATATGGTCCATAACTGTCTTGTAAACAGTTCTGAGCGCACACAGTGACCATTAGTCTGAGGTAGTGGGAGTAAACATGACAGCTGCTAGACAGTCCCTGAGAACATGACAGCTGTCACACGGTGCTGGAGTATGAGCTGGTAATGTACAGTAGGTGTAATAAAGTGATTAGTGGGATGGCCACTGTTTGTAATGATAAAACTACAGGTCAAATCCAGGTTCAAATGGTGACTTTGATCTCTGGGAGAGGTCTTGGATCATTCGGATGGCCTTGTGGATCCTGCGTTTGTGTTAGATTTGTTGATGGACAGGAAGGAGGTTCTCATGAAGTTTTCAGCCAGTTTTAGTGTCTGCTGAAGGGTCTGAGACTTTCATATGCATTATGGATGAATCTCACAAAAACACAAGACATATTTCACCTCTGAATCAAAAGAAGAAGAAAAAAGAAAAAGGAAGAAAGAAAATAAAGCTTATCAGAACCATTAAGAATTTACATCACGTGAAATTATTTTGATAAGAATAAAAAACAAATCCTCAAATTTTATTACAATAAGATTCCTTAAAGTTTGACTTTTGAGTTTTCTTTGTTATTCCTATAATCTTCAATGATGATTCTTGTCAGATTGGCGTGTTTTTAATGCTTGTTTTTATTAATAATAGTCTAAATACCTAACAATTCAGATAATGCATTCTAATATATAATGATGTATAATAATAATATAATAATGTTTATTATATTACTGGTTTATATTATTATTATTAATATAAAAAAAAATACTTAACAGTTTTGTTTTGTGTATTATTGATTTATTGATTTGAATGGGAATGTGATTTATTGATTTATGTAACGTGATTTCTTATTATTTCTACTTTTTAATTTTTTATTATAAATTAATAAGTAGGCCTAATTAGTAAAATATGTAAATAATCATTATAATAAATATTTTTAATGATTAGAAAGCTTAACATTAATTATATATATATAGACATTATGGGTTTCTGCGGTAGAATTATGTAAAACCTTTATTTATTTTTATTTTTATTTATTTTTACATAATTAGTACCAATAATGGACAATTTCAAGTTAGTTTAATTTTTGCATTATACAGTAATGAATTATATATTATTATGTTTTGCACAATATTCTTCTTAGGAACTACAACCTTGCAGTGTTATTTTTATATTATTTATAGCTTTTCTTAATATTTTGAATTCATTTTTATTATTATATTTTTAGTTTTCGTTTGAATTCTATTATTTTTTTATTATTTTTTTTATTATTATTTTTTTTGATGGGACAGTGCATATTAATGAATGTACAATAGAAATTGACGTAAATACGCCGGATTTAGCACAATGCTAATTTCCATCTATAATCCCAGACTTACAAAAAACAACAACAACAACAACAACAAAAAAACATGCATAACAACTAATAGACATATAATGCTAAAAAACATTAAAAGTACCTATACTATATAAAGTACTTATTATAATTATTATTTAAGGTGTGTAAATGCCTGTGCATAGACATCCCAAAGTGCTTGTTATAAATATATAAATCTACCTATCTGTCTACCTCTACCTTCTTACCTAATGTTCACATTTTTGATTGTTATTCAGCCATCTTAAATGAAACAAAAGCGGGGCTACCTCTAATTTCCGTTGGCATACTGTTCCAATTTGCGCAGCCTTTAATGGAAAGGACGTTTTGTGCAAAAGTAGACTTTCTAAATTGTACTTCACAATCCCCCCCCCAGAGTAATTGATCTAGTACTAGTCTCGCTATTTCTCTTTTTGATCAAATCCCCTTAAATATAAGACAAACTTTAAGATTTTCAAAACTTAGAAGTTGATACTTCTCTAGAATTGAACAAAGGCGAAAGACTGAGGTTTCCTATCATTGTTTAAGTTTTAGTAATTTTGTTTAGTAAATTTTTTTATTTATTTCAGTAAGTCATTTTAATAATAAAAAAAACCCTAATTTTATTATTTCCTAGACAAAATTTCTCATTTTTATGTAGTTTAAGTTTTTCATCTAATACTTATGTTTTAGTGTATTTAAGCTTTATTTCAGTTAGCAAAATGTTTAAAAAAGTTATTAATGATAACAATACTGCAAGCTTGCAGTTCAGAGCAGGTTCAGATAGGCAGGTCTCGAGTGTCCTGACTGCAGCGTATCACCTGTTCTCATAACAGCTGTCAGATTAGCAGGTAAAGCACTAAAGTCATCACAGAGAATCCTACACCCGTCACCAGAAGGGTCAAGGGTCATTGCTGCTATTCTTAGAGCCATTATTCATATTCTGCTTGTTGTTTTATCCATTTCAATACTAAAAATACATCTCTACATTTTCTGTGACAAGCTTTTGCCTGACTTTGGACAATTGTAAGTCAGATCACTAAGTAGGGTTCTGCATGACTTTGAGTATCATTCAGTGCGTTACACAATGAAGTTTAATCAATTTTATAAAAAATTATTTTTATATATAAAAAAAAATAAAAAAAATAAATATATATATATATATATATATATATATATATATATATATATATTTAAAATGTGCCTCATATGGTACATTACTCAAAACATAATAAAATAAATATAATAACAATGTAATAAATAATATAAAATTTTATAATATTTAATATGATTGACTGACATAATTACACAGTTACACAATGAAAGTCACTTTAAGGGTCAAATCATTTTATTTATTAGATAAAAATTGTGATATTATTATTTTAGAAAGAATAATATAAAATAATACAATAAATAGAACAAAATCTGACAACGCCATTTCATTTTATTTTATAAAACATTATAAACATTTTATATATTGTATTATAAACAAACAAATTAAATGTAATATAATACATAAATAATATAATATTATACATTTTTAATATGACTGTCACTTTAAGGATCAAATAATTGTATTTATATATACATTATTTTAGGTAATAAGTAAATCATTTTATAAATAGTTAATATGACTGAATGTGACTGTAAGTAACTTAAAGAGTCAATTCATGTTATTTACAAAATTAACAATTTATTACATCATTTTAATTTTAGAAATACATTAAAAATAATATGTAAATAATATAAAATAATAAATATTTAATATGACTGACTACATTAATAATAAATATTTAATATGACTGAATCATAGTCTTATTTATTATTCTAAATTGAAAATCTAGACTACATTAAGTTAAGATAATTAAGAAAGTCACTTTAAGCGTCAAATCGTTTGATTTATAATTCATTTCATTATTTTATTTTAGAAAATAAATAAATAGTATAAAATAATACCGGTATTATATTCGATAATATTTAATCGTAAGTTTAGTGGTCAAATTAGGTGCAAATTAGCTTATCCTTAAGCTAACAACTGCACTTGAAAATAACTTTAAACCAAATAAGATATAGATAAGACGCTTTTAAGACTCTGGATGGAAACTTCATTATAATATGTACACTGAACTCCAGTTTCTTTTCGGAGAAAGGACATAAAATACAAAGCCTTTGGTGGGATGATATTATACCTTCACACCAAGTCCACACAGAAAAAAACCCACAACTTTGTTGTGTTTCAATGAAGCCGCGTCTTCTCAAAGCTCTCTTCTCTCACTGAAACTAAAGCACTAGTAGCCTTCGACCACACTATTGTTCTCACTAACACCAGATACATATAGAAAAAACTAAAGCAGGCTTGCTTTTTAGTGCTGATATATGACACACAAACAGACAAGGCTTTCTCTCTAATGCTGTTATTAGCACAGTCATTAATCCTCTGCTTAATGATCTCGCCCGGACACACTCTTCACGGGGCTGTGCACAGGAGCTGGTCCCAGAACCACCTGCTGGCTTTCTGCCCCGTGCTGAGAGTGCCAATTGGCAGCGCTGGGCATGTAAAGCGGACAGATGGAAGCCGAGCGGAGGTCAGGCACTCCGGCAGTGGAGAACGCAAGCAGCTGATCGACAGAGTCGCTCTCGCTGACTCCATCATCTCAGGTGCATGCCGTAAGCTAGAAGAACCAGATAAATATACAGATATCAGTAGAATAGGATGCAAAATAGGGCCTGGAACTCTTGGAAATAGTCAAAAGTCATTAAAACACAGTATCATCACAAACTCAGGAAACTAAAGATTATAATATTTATATTATATTATATTTTTGCCGCTTCTTGCTTCTTCTTACTGGCCAAAAAGGACGGAGGTTTGAGGCCCTGCATCGACTACCGAGCGATCAGTGTTCAGACTGTTTAGTGCCACTTCCTGCTTCCCCTGGTCCCTGAGGGGTGCACGCATGTTCTATAAGTTGGGCCTGCGTAGCGGCTACAACCTCATTCGGATATGGAGTGATGATGAATGGAAGACTGCTTTCATTACACCATCAGTCCACTATGGATATCAGGTTAAGCCGTACGTGCTGTCCAACTCACCCTCTATATTCCAGGGATTGATGAATGAGGTGTTCCGGGAGTTTCTCCACAATTCCGTCATAATCTCGACGGCATCCTGATATACTCCCAGAACCGGGCCGACCATCGCCATCACGTTACGCAGGTCTTTCAGAAACTACGGGAACACCAACTCTACTAGAAATAAGCATTTCATCAACTTCTACAACTAATATTCTATTATACTCATTGTTGGATGCCATAAGGACAAAACATAAGACCTCTATTTAACTTGTTTTTCATACCTCATTTTTATTTTATGTTAGACAATTACTCATGAGAACATTAAATTTGTTATTTATTTATTTATGTATGTATGTATGTCATTGGATGCCAATTTGTAGACCACCCCATTCATGGAAAGTGCCTTTTATAGATTTCATAGGGTAAAGACCCGTAGAACTGCAACCATAAGGAAATGATTGTGTTAGAGTAATTAGAGCACAAACGTTCTGGCTACACTGTTCCTCTCAGAAGACAACACTGACCCTCGGGCAAAAACACACACAAACACAACACAACAGCAAATCTGCTGCATGCAGTGGAGCTTAAACATGTGAACCAGCCAAACCTGTAAATCCACCACACTGACCAAATTGAATAACCATTTTTATCCAGCATACATTTCTATTAAATGTGCTTTCTGTTTTTAGCGCGGATGGTGTGATGCAGAAGATGCGCACATACACCTAATTAGCTTAGCACTGCAGAAGAGCACAATAAACCAGACCACAGCTGTCACAAACGATTAAAGCAGCCATTTATCAGAGAAACTAAATGAGCAGCAATACAAAGCGTCTGCTTCATCTCCTGCCATCTTCTGGAAGATATATGAACTACATTTTGATATAATAATAATAATATCATTTTATAAAGTATTATATATTAATATATATTTAAAATAATTAAAAATATATTTTGAATTCAATTAAATAATATTACATAGGCCTATATATAGTAATTAAAATACTATTTGTCATTATTATTATTATTATGTCACAATGATGAAGATGATAACAGGTTCCAATATGAAATATCTTTTAATAATAAAGTAAACTTAGGTACAGACAGAAGGTGTAACAGTGTGTGCTTACAACAATACAAACACAAACACAAACAACGAATGACCCACACAGAGGGAACAGGGAGGAACTTAAATACATGGTGACGAACTAAACGATGATCAGCTGTGATGATGAGGAGTGTCCATAGAGACAGATGAGTGCCATATTAGTAGAAGTTAGTAAATCAAATAATAGATTATATTACAATAATTTTATAAAATATTGTCATGAATTAGACCTCTGTGGCTCTCTCTGATGGCCACCGGAGGGCACCCTCACCTGAGTATTGACTTTCCCGGACTCCATTTCCCATGCACCCCGTACAGAGACTAATCACCTACTCAGGTGTTTTCCATTACCTGCTCTACTTAAGCAGCATTCACACTCATACTCATTGTGAAGTCTTGTTTTGCACCGGCTTACATTTCTAAGTGTTTACCTTGATATTCTGTGACCCTTCTGTGTATGATCTTGGATTGTTTGACTACTGTTGATTCTCTGCCGCCTGCCCTTGTGATCTTGCTCTCTGGAACTTCGACTGCTTTGCTATGGTGTTATTTTTATGTCAAAAGTTATGAGCGTGTAAGACATGCTCACGAGCACATTATGTTATTTCACACGTGCAAAAATGAACCTTCAGCTGGCATGATAAAAGTACTCGGGCACAAATTCAACAACCAAGAGGTGTACAGGTAGCTGCAAGCGAGCGCCTGACATACTCTCATAGGTTAACTCTGCTTGTACAGTGGAATCCTGCTCGCGCGCAGCGGGCTTCTGCTCGCGGAGTGCTGTTTTGCTCGCGCAGTGGATTTCTGCTCGCTCAGCTGATTTCTGCTCCCTCGAGTCTACATGACTTTTGACAATTTGGGGGCGGAAACCAAGGAGGGCACTGACCCTCTTATGATTGGTCACTTTCATCGTAATCACACCCACAGGGACATCCTTGTACCTTGATTGACAGCTCTCATTACAAGAAGCACGGAGTCAAAGTATCTGACGGAGTTCAGTCATTCAGTTAACACTGCACACTCAGTGGACGGAATGGCGGCGACACCTGAAGATGTAGGCGTAAGTGATATTGATATATGATGGGGGCTGTGTGTTTGACAATGTAGCAATTTAATCTGAAATTTGTTTGGAACATTTAAGTAGCTGACATAAGCTAATCAACCTTAAAGGAACACTCCGACTTTTTGGGACTTTAGATTATTCACAGTATCCCCCAGAGTTAGATAAGTCCATACCTTTTTCATTTCTGTGCGTTCTGTAAGTGTTATTTGACGCACCCACCGCTAGCCTAGCTTAGCACAAAGACTGGATGTAAATGGAGTGCGCTGCGCTAATCACTTCGCCCAAGTAGCTGTGCTCCTACGCCTAGTGAGAATATAGTTCCCAGTATTTATACGATTAAAAATGGTCTCTGTCTCATATAGCCTTGTTATTTGTACACGCTGTGACTATACAGATCACAACACATAAATAGGAAAATGTTTGCATTATTTTGTCACTTATTGGGATTAGTATGCTACCTTATCCATTTACATCCAGTCTTTGTGCTAAGCTAGGCTAGCGGTGGGTGCGTCAAATAACACTTACAGAACGCACAGAAATGAAAAAGGTATGGACTTATCTAACTCTGGGGGATACTGTGAATAAGCTAAAGTCCCAAAAAGTCGGAGTGTTCCTTTAAGGTTGATTAGCTTATGTCAGCTACTTACATGTTCCAAACAAATTTCAGATTAAATTGCTACATTGTCAAACACACAGCCCCCATCATATATCAATATCACTTACGCCTACATCTTCAGGTGTCGCCGCCATTCCGTCCACTGAGTGTGCAGTGTTAACTGAATGACTGAACTCCGTCAGATACTTTGACTCCGTGCTTCCTGTAATGAGAGCTGTCAATCAAGGTACAAGGATGTCCCTGTGGGTGTGATTACGATGAAAGTGACCAATCATAAGAGGGTCAGTGCCCTCCTTGGTTTCCGCCCCCAAATTGTCAAAAGTCATGTAGACTCGAGGGAGCAGAAATCAGCTGAGCGAGCAGAAATCCACTGCGCGAGCAAAACAGCACTCCGCGAGCAGAATTCCACTGTACAAGCAGAGTTAACCTATGAGAGTATGCCAGGCGCTCGCTTGCAGCTACCTGTACACCTCTCGGTTGTTGAATTTGTGCGTGAGTACTTTTATCATGCCAGCTGAAGGTTCATTTTTGCGCGTGTGAAATAACATAATGTGCTCGTGAGCATGTCTTACACGCTCATAACTTTTGACATAAAAATAACGCCATACTTTGCTGCCTGCCCTGACTCTTGCCCGGTATCGTTTCTGTTTCTGCTCTGCCTCTGATATTCCTGCTAGTGGTGGGCAGATCGAGGCTTCGTGAAGCAATGAAACAGTTGAACCAAATGGGCCATATTGTTTCGAGGCTTCGAATCAATCCGACACCCCTCTCAACGGTGACACCTAGTGGTCACTTGCAGGTGTTGATCTGAAACAACCTTGACGAGCCATTCATTTTTATTTATTTTTTATTTTTTATTATTGTATTTTTCTAATATGTGAAGCTTGTAACCTATAGGCTCCTCACTGTGCATAATGTTATTTTGGTCCTGCAAAATGAATATTAATAAAAGAAATCAAGCCACAATGTCTCACTTTTTTAGAGATTTTTATAAAAAAATATTAATTTCTCTGCTGTGGAAGGACTTAGCCTTCTTTTTTTACCGATAATTTCTCCAGCCTTTGAAAAAATCCTCTCACAAGGGACACTTGTTGCTGGCATGCAAAGATATTTTTTAGCTAGGACATACAAATGAGGAAAGATTACTGCTCTCTCTTTCCAGTAATGCTGGGTACACACCAAAAGATTTTTTACATCTTATAGATTTTCAAAATGTGACAGACCACAAACATGAGGACAAAAAATCCTAGATTTAAGCGTTTTGCTCCTATAGTGTGTGGTGTGCCATGATGTGACAAAGACAGCACACCACACACAAACAGATTTTCAACCAGAGTCTCGACTATGAACACAGGAAATCTCGCAAAATATCGTGAGACTTCAGAATAAGCATGACGGACGATATGCAGGAAGAAATTGCGATAGTGTTTAGAATGATTTTCACAGAAAATTCACGTGAAAAAACCATTGTACCTACCATTATATATAACCTTTTATACAGAAATATATTCATTCTTTATTGTCTTTATTTATTCTTTATTGGATTTGTTGTCTCTTTAGAAAAAGTTATTTAATCCCTCTAGTCTATAGAACCTCACTGAACCCTTAACACTCAGCTTTTTTTTTTTTATTGATTTTAAGAATTATACAATTACAGTCAGGGGGGTACAAAGAGTAAAGCCGATAAACAAACATAAAAAGACATATACATAAACAGTGACAAACTTAAAAGTTAAACAAAAATTTGAAAATGTTTACAGATTGAAACGCACTTTGCAGCTTTCTTATTTTTCAAACCCAATATTGTGTTTAGGTATTGTAAAATTTCTGCTCTTAAAATGAAAAACAAAGGCTTGTTTCCTCGAAATTTACACTTATGAATACTAAATCTTAACATTAAGCGTCCTGCAAGTGTGTGTGTGTGTGTGTGTGTGTGTGTGTGTGTGTGTGTGTGTGTGTGTGTGTGTGTGTGTGTGTGTGTGTGTGTGTGTGTGAGAGAATGACCGTGTCTTCCATCATCTCGCTTTCTGATTGGATATTGTTTCGTTTCACGTGATAATCTCCAGAGCGTGCGCGTGTTTGTCCTCGGAGTTCCCCCCACACCTCAGGATTTCTGATCGTAAATATTAAACATGTTTAATATTTACGATTCGCGATCGGAGCGGCTCCGACGTTCTTCCTAGCAGGTTCGGACACTCTTAACACACCTCACACCAAGGGAAAATCTGATAAAATAATCTGTTAAACCATCAAGATAATCGGGACATAGCTAGGATTGTCGGAAGGGGAGAAATCGGCCCAAAATCAGCCCGATTATCTTTTGGTGTGTACCCAGCATAAGTTAGTGGATCATGAGTTCTGGGCAAATACGCAAATTTCAAATTCTCCTCAAATGGCGCATCATGGATGATGTATTGTTGCAGTAGGCTAACTGCCGATCACAATACACACATCTCACTTTATTTGGGGTTTCTAAACGGAAATGCTCCCACACCACAGATGTACGGCTTCTCTTCTGGGGAGCCTCCATTTTATCTATCTATCCAAATCTGTCTATCTATGTATCTAGATATGTACCTAGATATGCATCTAGATATAATCTATCTATATATGTATCTATCTATAATCTATCCATGTATTTATATATTTATCTACACTCACCTATAAAGGATTATTAGGGACACCATACTAATACTGTGTTTGACCCCCTTTCGCCTTCAGAACTGCCTTAATTCTACGTGGCATTGATTCAACAAGGTGCTGAAAGCATTCTTTAGAGATGTTGGCTCATATTGATAGGATAGCATCTTGCAGTTGATGGAGATTTGTGGGATGCACATCCAGGGCACGAAGCTCCCGTTCCACCACATCCCAAAGATGCTCTATTGGGTTGAGATCTGGTGACTGTGGGGGCCATCTTAGTACAGTGAACTCATTGTTATGTTCAAGAAACCAATTTGAAATGATTCGAGCTTTGAGCTTTGTGACATGGTGCATTATCCTGCTGGAAGTAGCCATCAGAGGATGGGTACATGGTGGTCATAAAGGGATGGACATGGTCAGAAACAATGCTCAGGTAGGCCGTGGCATTTAAACGATGCCCAATTGGCACTAAGGGGCCTAAAGTGTGCCAAGAAAACATCCCCCACACCATTACACCACCACCACCAGCCTGCACAGTGGTAACAAGGCATGATGGATCCATGTTCTCATTCTGTTTACGCCAAATTCTGACTCTACCATTTGAATGTCTCAACAGAAATCGAGACTCATCAGACCAGGCAACATTTTTCCAGTCTTCAACTGTCCAATTTTGGTGAGCTCGTGCAAATTGTAGCCTCTTTTTCCTATTTGTAGTGGAGATGAGTGGTACCCGGTGGGGTCTTCTGCTGTTGTAGCCCATCCGCCTCAAGGTTGTGCGTGTTGTGGCTTCACAAATTCTTTGCTGCATACCTCGGTTGTAACGAGTGGTTATTTCAGTCAAAGTTGCTCTTCCATCAGCTTGAATCAGTCGGCCCATTCTCCTCTGACCTCTAGCATCAACAAGGCATTTTCGCCGACAGGACTGCCGCATACTGGATGTTTTTCCCTTTTCACACCATACTTTGTAAACCCTAGAAATGGTTGTGCGTGAAAATCCCAGTAACTGAGCAGATTGTGAAATACTCAGACCGGCCCGTCTGGCACCAACAACCATGCCACGCTCAAAATTGCTTAAATCACCTTTCTTTCCCATTCTGACATTCAGTTGACCAGGACCACACCCCTAAATGCATTGGAGCAACTGCCATGTGATTGATTGATTAGATAATTGCATTAATGAGAAATTAAACAGGTGTTCCTACTAATCCTTTAGGTGAGTGTATAATCTATCTATGTATCTATCTATTAATCTAGCTGTCTTTATATATTTATATCTATGTATCTATTAATGTGTCACTATATGTATACTCTGTCTGTCTCTAGCCTATCAGTTAATGTGTTGTGTAAATTTAAATGTAAGCCTAAATGTCACTATATCACTGTCACAGAGCTACCTTCATTTCTTTGTGACCCTTGTTAACCCTTTCACAAAACACATGAACACATACTTGGTTTTTAAAAGACTCTTTATTTACCTTGGTGTACCAGCGACAGGAGAGATGGATTAACCACACAAATATATCTACAACTATATTGTTGTGTCTCAGACTGGCCACCTGAGCACTAACCCAGAGGATATTTAAAGTTTGTTACAGACTGTTGATTGTCACCTGGATCAGCATACATGGTGGTGGCCATCTTGATTTGGGTAAAAGACTGGAATGGACTTTTCTCATGCTTTTTATACCTGTGCTGTGTGGTATAAACTCCCCATGTGTGCATCATGGGGAGTGGGAGATACCAAGTATGGTGGGAAAGGAGGCGGAATTGTTTGATGTTAATGTGTACTTCCTCTAATTATTGCTGAAGTTTACTTATTGAAGTTTGTATTGTTATTTAAATTTGTGTGGTGAAGGAAATGGAGTTACTTGATCACATAATACTTTTACTTGATATTTATTACATGTTTATGGTCTTTATTACTTCCCCATGTGATATTTGCTGAGAAATGGTTGTACCCAGGTGTATAAATTCTCACATAATTAAGTGATCAAGGGGGGCTAAGACTGGTGGTAGTGAATGCTGTATCAGCTGAGTACTCTGATTGAAGTATTAGACCTGATGCAAGGTTATTGTTTTTGTATATTGAAGTTTTTTTATTTTTTTTTATTTTTTTATGCTTTGGCACCTGTGAGCACCTTGCACTTTACTGGCTTGGGAGAACTTAAATAAATATAAAAATGGCATTTAACCTCCTCCATGTGTTATTTTGAAGAACTCTGGATGTCTTTGTGACAAGTGGTGTCAGAAGTGGGATCGTTATGCCACCCAAGACCAGACAAGACCGAGGTGCGGGCGTAGATGAGCAGTTGGGAATGGATCAGGAGCTGCCCAGCTCTACGGAGTTACAAGAAACAGCGGGCCCGACAGAGGGAAGTGTCTCAGAACTGGCCGGCCTGGTTAAAGTTCTCCTGCAGTCCCAAGCCGCCCGGGATGATCGAATGGAGCAAGTAATGGTGAAGCAAGACCAGCGTTGGCGAAATATGCAGCACCAATTCCAGCAAATACAGCATCAGGTGATCCAGATCCAGGCTGGAGGGGACCACAGAGAAAGTCAGGCTGCGTTTACAGCTGCAAGCCCAGTGCCCACCGGAGAAGGTACGTCATCAGGAAGCATAGAGCCAAGATTACATCCCTTGACAAGAGATGATGACATCGAGCAGTTCTTGACAACCTTTGAAAGGATGGCCACTGCGTGCAGATGGCCTCAGGCCAATTGGGCAATCAGACTGGTTCCCCTGTTAACGGGAAAGGCACGTGGTGCCTATGTAGCCATGAATGGGAATGATGCTGAGGTCTATGATAAAGTCAAGGAGGCGATACTTATGAAATATCAGATTAATGCAGAGATCTACCGGCAAAGGTTTCGCTCATCAGAGATTCTGCCAGACGAGAACCCCCGTGAGCTTTATGTGCGATTGAAAGATCTCTTCTCAAAATGGGTGAAGCCAGAGACGTGTACTATTCAGCAGTTGTCCGAACTTATTATCTTGGAGCAATTTATGCGAATGATAAGCTCTGACATGGCAGTGTGGATTAAGAAGCATGATCCAGCCACAGCAGAAGAAGCAGCCAAGCTTGCAGAGACGTACCTGGCTGCACGCCAGGAGGCCCAGCACAGCTTTGGAGGTCGAAGTCAAAGATGGCCAAGTAAGTCTGGGGGTGAGGGTGGTCATGGCCAAGGTAAAGTGAGTTTTGTTAGAAAGCAAGGGGATAAAACTAACAAGCAGGAAGTTAGATGTTACTATTGTGGGGAGGTAGGCCATACAAAGCCCTGTTGTCCATCCAGGAAGGTAAAGCATTCTGCTTTCTGTTATGTTCCCCGCCCCTACCTGCCCCATACTTCAGCCCATGAGTCTGGACAGACACGTCCCACAGACATATTGACGCCGGTACTTGTGAATGGTCAGTCGGCTAAGGCCTTAGTGGATACGGGTAGCACTCAGACATTAGTACATGACAGCTTGGTTCCTGAAGATGAATATATTACCCAAAATTCCATTAAAGTTTGCTGTGTGCATGGAGAAGTTAGGGAGTATCCGACTGCAGAGATTTACCTAACAGTGCAGGGGCAGACTTTTTTGTTGCAGGTGGCCGTTGCGTCCCAGTTACCGCATGAAGTAGTACTAGGGCGAGATCTTCCCATTCTTTGTGATTTGGTGCCCAAAGTTCAGCCTTGTTATGCGGTAACTTGAGCCCAAAGTGCTATAGCCGACTTCAATGAGATGCCTTTTGCTGGTGTTGACTTTGAGATAGCCGTTGAGAAAAGACGCACATCTAAAAAGGAAAGGCGTAAACGTAAGTTTGAGGGTAGTGTGAAAGAGCAGGTTGAGGAGCTACCTTTGCCAGAATGCCCTCTTAATATGACAATCCCTGAGGACATAGCTGAAGTACAGAAAAATGATCCTACTTTGCAAGACTGGTTCCAGAAGGTGTCTGTAGTAGATGGTGTTAGAAAAGAGGTTGGATGGTGTTTGATGGATGAAAAGTACATTGTGAAAAAAGGTATACTCTATCAGGTGAAAGGGGAGGTTGAAGCATTGGTACTTCCGGAATCAATGCGCCATACAGTTATGTCTTTGGGGCACTCTGTTCCGTGGTCAGGGCACTTAGGCAAGCATAAGACGTTAGCAAGGGTTTCAAGTCGGTTCAGTTGGCCCAAAATGTATACGGATATAACAGAGTTCATTCGTACTTGTACAGAGTGTCAAATGACATCGGGAAGGAGATTTGCACCTGCACATTTGTTACCATTGCCGGTCATTGACACACCCTTTAGTCGCCTGGGAATGGATATAGTGGGGCCCCTGGAAAGAAGTAAGAATGGAAATCGGTATATTCTAGTAATCTGTGATTATTCCACCAAATACCCAGAAGCCTTTCCCCTTAGAAACATCAAAGCTAGACAAGTAGCTAACTGTCTTGTGCAGCTGTTTTCCAGAGTGGGGATTCCTTGCGAAATCTTAACAGATCAGGGTACTAATTTTATGTCCTTGCTGTTAAAACAGGTGTACCAACTGTTGGGAATCAGGGCCATTAAGACCACACCGTACCACCCCCAGACTGACGGCTTGGTTGAATGTTTCAACCAAACCCTCAAAAGCATGCTGCGCAAGTTTGTTTCCAAGTCAGGGTCTGACTGGGACCAATGGTTACCTTATCTGTTGTTTGCTTACAGAGAGGTGCCGCAAGCGTCCACGGGTTTCTCCCCATTTGAACTGTTATATGGCCGGCAGGTGAGAGGACCATTGGACCTGCTTAAAGAGCAGTGGGAGGGACCCAAGGATGGTATGTGCAGTGTGGTCCATTACGTGGTCCAAATGTCTGGAAGAAATGACATCATTGGCCCAGGAGAACATAAAAAGAGCTCAGCAAACTCAGAAAGTTTGGTATGATAAGAGGGCAAGGGAGAGATCGTTTGAGCCTGGCCAAAAAGTGCTGCTGCTGCTACCCACCAATGAGAACAAGTTGCTAGCTAAGTGGCATTGACCCTACGAGGTTTTGCGGAAAATGGGTAGAGTCACCTACGAGATCTCAATGCCAGAGCGGGGTAAGAAAAAGCAAAACTTCCATAATAATTTGTTGAAAGAATTCCACCACAGGAAGGAGACCGGGGCGGTGTGGTCGGGGAGGAAGAGGAACCAACAGAGCAGTACTATCCAACCAGCTCCACCCAAGCTGTGGATATATCCCATCTAGATCAACCTCAAAGAGACCAGGTAAAGCAGCTGGTGGATCCCAGGCTGTTTCAGGAGAAGCCTGGGTGTACTAACCTGGTACTACATGATGTCATTCTTAAGGAGGCAACTCCCGCCCGTCAGAAGAGTTATCGGATCCCTGAACGCCTGGTGACAGTGCTTAAGGATGAACTAGATATTATGCTCTCCATGGGTGTGATTGAACCATCCTTTAGTGAGTGGTGTAGCCCCTTTGTTCTAGTCCCCAAAAAGGATGGAACCCTTAGATTTTGCATTGACTTCAGACAGTTGAACAGCCTGTCCAAGGTAGACCCTTATCCAATGCCAAGAATTGATGAGTTGGTGGAAAGACTGGGCAGAGCCAAATACCTATCCACTGTGGACTTATGCAAGGGGTACTGGCAGGTCCCTTTAACTGCCAGAGCCAAGGAACTGACAGCTTTTAAAACCCCATTTGGGTTATTCCATTTCAGGGTTATGCCATTTGGCCTGCAGGGGGCGCCAGCGACTTTCCAACGTTTAATGGACCAGATCCTGCAAGGTACCAGAGAGTTTGCTGCAGCATATCTGGATGACGTGGTCATCTTCAGTGAAACCTGGGAAGAACACTGTCAACATCTACGGCAAGTCCTGGGGAGGATTAAGGCAGCCGGTCTTACCATTAACCCAAAGAAGTGTACAATAGCCAAGAGAGAGATCAGCTACTTGGGATTTGTGATTGGAGGAGGAGTCATTCGGCCGCAGCAGGAGAAGATAGAGGTCATCCGAAGTTACCAACCCCCCACAACTAAGAAACAGGTGAGATCTTTCCTGGGCTTATTGGGATGGTATCGCAGGTTTATACCTAACTTTTCTGCCAGGGCCTCTGTGCTTACAGATCTCACTAGAGCCACAGCGCCCAACAAGGTGGTCTGGACGGAGCAGGGTGAGCGAGCTTTCCAGGACTTACGAGAGGCAGTATGTGGAGACTCTGTTCTGCTTAGCCCAGATTTCCAGAAACCATTCATCCTCCAGACAGATGCCTCTGGAGTCGGACTGGGGGCAGTGTTACTGCAGGAAGTGGATGGAGATCGCAGGCCAGTGGCATTCTTGAGTCGAAAACTTTTCCCTCGAGAAACACGCTATTCGACAGTGGAACAGGAGTGCTTGGCCATTAAATGGGCCACGGATTCACTTCGATACTACCTGTTGGGGAGACCCTTTGTGTTAGAAACCGACCATCGAGCTCTGCAATGGTTGGAGCGCATGAAAGACTCTAATGCCCGGATTACGAGATGGTCTCTTTCTCTCCAGCCCTACCAGTTCACTGTGAAATACTGCCCGGGAGCTAGGAACAAGGTGGCTGACTTTTTGTCTCGAATCCCAGAGGAGGTAAATACTAAAGTGGGTTCTTCGACCCTGGTTTTTGGAGGGGCAGAGCTTTGACACTTGGGACGACAGTGGTCGTCTGCAGAAGGAGGGAGAAGTGTCACAGAGCTACCTTCATTTCTTTGTGACCCTTGTTAGCCCTTTCACAAAACACATGAAGACATACTTGGTTTTTAAAAGACTCTTTATTTACCTTGGTGTACCAGCGACAGGAGAGATGGATTAACCACACAAATATATCTACAACTATACTGTTGTGTCTCAGACTGGCCACCTGAGCACTAACCCAGAGGACATTTAAAGTTTGTTACAGACTGTTGATTGTCACCTGGATCAGCATACATGGTGGTGGCCATCTTGATTTGGGTAAAAGACTGGAATGGACTTTTCTCATGCTTTTTATACCTGTGCTGTGTGGTATAAACTCCCCATGTGTGCATCATGGGGAGTGGGAGATACCAAGTATGGTGGGAAAGGAGGCGGAATTGTTTGATGTTAATGTGTACTTCCTCTAATTATTGCTGAAGTTTACTTATTGAAGTTTGTATTGTTATTTAAATTTGTGTGGTGAAGGAAATGGAGTTACTTGATCACATAATACTTTTACTTGATATTTATTACATGTTTATGGTCTTTATTACTTCCCCATGTGATATTTGCTGAGAAATGGTTGTACCCAGGTGTATTAATTCTCACATAATTAAGTGATCAAGGGGGGCTAAGACTGGTGGTAGTGAATGCTGTATCAGCTGAGTACTCTGATTGAAGTATTAGACCTGATGCAAGGTTATTGTTTTTGTATATTGAAGTTTTTTTTTTTTCGTTTTTTAATTTTTCATGCTTTGGCACCTGCTGTGAGCACCTTGCACTTTACTGGCTTGGGAGAACTTAAATAAATATAAAAATGGCATTTAACGTCCTCCATGTGTTATTTTGAAGAACTCTGGATGTCTTTGTGACAATCACCAAAAATCCGCTATCTCAAAATCAAACTCCTCTCACAAAAACCCACGAGGTCAATCTGCGTTGATTTCACTTTTATACAGATGTGCGATTGTGTGGTCTGTTCCCGACCGTGTCAATCAAACGCTGATTCGGCGGATCACACCCGATGAAACACTTAGTGAAACACTTCGAGGCTTCGTTTGACCATAGTCACGTGACATGGGTGCTTTGAATCACGCTTCGGATCAGTGTTTCGAAACATCTGCGCTTCGGAACGACTGTTTCGCGTCAGCAATCCCTAATTCCTGGCACTGTTGTTTGAGCACTGCCTGTTTGACCCTGATCTTGATTATTAAAAATAATCTGCAAATGGATCCACATGCTTCCGACCCCTCATTACAAATATTATAATATTAATTAAATAAAAAATTTCATTATTATTATTATTAGTAGTAGTACTATATACACATGCTTCCGACCCCTCATTACAGAAGACTTTGCCAACTGTGGATCCAGCAGCCGTGTATCATCTCACCTCCGGGGTTTCAGCTCTGGCTACCGTGTTAGCATCACACCAACAACAACTCCAACGCCTTACGTCTGTCACGGAGGAGCTGGTTAAGACTCTGCAAGCACGTTAGCTAACCATACCACCGCCAAACCCACCAGTACCTGAGCCTCAGCCCATCAGTCCTAATGTGAACCCTCGACTATCTTTTACCGGAGAAATTTGATGGCTCTCTGGACAAATGTAAGGGATTTCTGTTACAATGTTCTCTGTTTATGGATCAACAACCACTGTTATACACCATTGACAATAGCCGCGTATCATTTATCTGCTCCCTGTTAACTGGCCGAGCTTTAGACTGGGCTACTGCAGTATGGGAGGGAGGAAGCATGGCATTCCCCTCATACGGCAACTTTCTTAAGCAATTTCGAGAAGTATTTGAACACACTGCTGGTGGCAAGGAGGCAGGTGAACAACTGCTCGCGCTCCGTCAAGAGAAAGACACGGCAGCTGACTACTCTCTCACTTTCCGCACACTCGCAGCCCAGACCGGTTGGGGTAACGGTCCATTGAAGCTGCTAGATCGTAAGGGCTTATCAATTGAACTTCAAACTGAAAGTGGCTTGTTGCGATGAAGGAAGGACGCTGGAACAATTTATCGATCTAGCCATCCGCCTCGATAATCTACTGCGCTCACGGCGTCCTTCACGACACTCTCCCATTCAAACGGCTGCCTTCGCTTTCGCTCCAGAACCTGAACCCATGCAAGTAGGAGTCACTCATTTATCTACGGAGGAGAGGGAACACAGAATGCAAAACCACCTCTGCCTATACTGCGGGTTATCTGGTCACCTACGAGCCAACTGTCCCACTCGACTATCCACCAAAGATACTACGGTGGTGAGTTCTTCTAATAGTTTAAATGTACCCATCTCTCTAACAAATATGAATGTCACGGTTCAGACAATGGCTTTAATCGACTCTGGGGCAGCGGGAAACTTCACTGATATCAACTTTGCTAATTTTCACAAACTTCCTCTCCTTCCGTGTGGATCTCGGTTGGCAGTGGCGGCACTAGACGGGCGCCCTTTGGGCACAGGACTGGTCAAGTACACTACCCAAGATCTCATTCTAAAGGTCGGATCCTTCCACACCGAACTCATTCGTCTCTTCGCCATTGATTCACCACAAAACCCGGTAATTCTCGGCTTACCCTGGCTGGAGAGACACAACCCTCGTATTTCCGGGACCACTAAACAGGTTCAACAATGGTCAGAACCCTGCCAAAAAGAATACCTGCAGTTCCAACTTCATGTCACAACCCCTGAATCTCCTTTGTCATCAGAAACCTTGGTCATACCAGACCTTCCAGCAGAATATCAAGCTCTCTCTGAGGCGTTCAGCAAATCAAGGGCCTCTCAACTGCCACCACATCGATCCAGTGATTGCGCCATCGATTTGCTTCCTGGAGCTATGCCAACAAGAGGCAGAGTATTTCCCCTATCACAACCTGAGTCTGAAGCAATGAAAGCATACATCGAGGAGGAGCTGGCTAAGTGCTTCATTAGACCCTCCACCTCTCCTGCATCAGCCGGGTTCTTGTTTGTCAAGAAGAAGGACGGGGGTCTACGACCATGCATTGATTACCGAAGTCTCAACGATATCACAGTTAAATTCCGTTACCCACTGCCTCTGGTCCCAGCCGCCCTGGAACAACTTCGTACTGCCAAGTACTTTACCAAACTCTACCTTCGCAGCGCCTACAATCTAATTCGCATCCGGGACGGAGACGAGTGGAAGACTGCTTTCTCAACGACCACTGGGCACTATGAATATCTCGTTATGCCGTTCGGCCTCTCCAATAGTCCATCCGTTTTTCAAGCCTACATCAATGATGTGTTCCGGGACATGCTCAATCGCTGGGTTATAGTCTACATCAATGACATACTAATTTACTCAGACTCTCTGGAAATACACATTCAACACGTCCGGGCAGTTCTAAATCGTCTAATTGAACATCAACTGTATGCCAAGCAGGAGAAGTGTGAGTTCCATCAAACACGAGTGTCATTCCTGGGTTACATCATCAGCGCCGACGGGGTCGCTATGAACAATAACAAGGTCCAATCAGTGCTGAACCGGCCTCAACCCACAACCGTGAAAGAGCTGCAACGATTCCTGGGCTTTGCCAATTTCTACAGGCGGTTCATACATAACTTCAGCACCATAGCGGCTCTGCTCACTTCGTTGCTCAAGGGAGGGAGACAGCGCTTAAACTGGTCACCGTCAGCTCAGAACGCTTTCCAACAACTCAAGGATCGCTTCACCACTGCTCCTATCCTTCATCACCCAGACCCAGATCAAGAATTCATAGTCGAAGTTGACGCTTCCAACACTGGCATTGGAGCTATCCTATCTCAACGTTAGGGCAGTCCTCCCAAGCTATTCCCATGTGCTTATTATTCACGCAAATTGAATTCCGCCGAGAGCAACTATGACGTTGGAGACCGGAAGTTGCTGGCGATGAAGGCAGCCTTTGAGGAATGGCGACATGGCTAGAGGGTGCCAAAGTTCCCTTCATTGTTCTCACAGATCACCGTAATCTAGAGTATATCCGCTCAGCCAGAAGACTCAATCCCCGGCAGGCAAGATGGTCATTGTTCTTCTAACGCTTCGATTTTAAAGTCACCTATAGACCCGGGTCCAAGAACTGCAAAGCCGATGCACTGTCAAGACTACATGACTCTTCATCATCTCTGAGAAGCATCAATGAGACCGTCATTCCATCAACGTTAATCGTAACTCCAGTCCAATGTGACATTCTCACTGAGATCACAGAGGCTCAAACTAATGATCCCACTCTACCGAATTGCCCCAATGACCGAACTTATGTTCCTCATGATTTTCGCCAACGGGTCTTACATCTGGTACACGACTCCCCCAGCTCTGGTCACCCCAGGATTACGGCATCACTTCAGCTGGTGTCTGAACGCTTCTGGTGGCCATTGCTACAGGCTGACACCATCGCATTCGTCCAACAATGTCCAACTTGCAATATTTCCAAATCATCTCACCAACGCCCCCGCTGGGTTGTTACAGCTTCTGCCCGTTCCTCAGCGCCCATGGTCTCATATTGCCATTGACTTTGTTACTGACCTCCACAACTCCAGGAATTACACGCCCATTCTGACCGTGATCGACCGATTCTCCAAGGCTTGCCGACTCATACCCTTACCCAAACTACCCACAGCCTTCGAGACTGCTGAGGTGCTCTTAGAACAGGTCTTTCGATTCTATGGACTCCCCGAAGACATTGTTTCAGACCGGGGTCTGCAATTCACGTCACGAGTCTGGAAATCCTTCTGTCAACAACTCAACATCAACGTCAGTCTCACCTCAGGTTACCATCCACAATCCAACGGCCAGGTGGAGAGACTCAATCAAGAGATAACCCGATTTCTAAGATCCTACTGCCATCAAAACCAGAAATATTGGAGTCGGTTCCTGATATGGGCCGAGTACGCCCAGAATTCGCTCTGAAAACCTTCAACCGATCTCACCCCATTACAGTGTGTTCTCGGCTTCCAACCGCCCGTTTCCCTGGTCAGGAGAACCCTCTGAACTCCCTGCAGTCAACGACTGGCTAATCAGGAGTGAGAATACTTGGAATGCTGCTCATGTACATCTACAACGAGCTGTACAACGAACTAGGGAACAAGCCGACCGTCGAAGAAGGGAGGGACCTGAATATACACCTGGACAATGGGTCTGGCTCTCCACTAGAGACTTACGACTCCGACTGCCAAGCAAGAAATTAAGTCCCAGGTACGTGGGTCCATTCGAAATACTCAGACAAATCACTCCAGTTTCATATCGTTTAGCTTTACCTGCCAATTATCGTATCTCACCCACCTTTCATGTCTCCCTGCTTAAGCCCGCCGGTGGTCCCAAAGGAGAGAGGGACCAGGAGGTCGCTGACGAGAGAACCCCTCCCATCATTGTGGACGGTGAGGAGGCTTACCAGGTCAGAGAGATTCTGGATTCTCGACGCCGTGGACGAGTGTTGCAGTATCTGATCGATTGGGAAGGATATGGCCCAGAGGAAAGATCCTGAGTCAACGCCCATGACATCTTGGATCCCACACTTACCACTGAATTTCACCAAACTCATCCAGACAGACCTTCACCACGTGCTCGTGGACGACCTCAGCGTCGAAATGCCCCTCGCGTCTGGAGCCGCTCGCAGGGGAGGGGCTCTGTCATGAATCAGACCTCTGTGGCTCTCTCTGATGGTCACCGGAGGGCACCCTCATCTGAGTATTGACTTTCCCGGACTCCATTTCCCATGCACCCCGTACAGAGACTAATCACCCGCACAGGTGTTTTCCATTATCTGCTCTACTCTACTTCACACTCTTGTTTTGCCCCGGCTTACATTTCTAAGCGTTTACCTTGATATTCTGTGACCCTTCTGTGTGTGATCTTGGATTGTTAGACTACTGTTGATTCTCTGCCGTCTGCCCTTGTGATCTTGCTCTCTGGAACTTCGACTGCTTTGCTGTCTGCCCTGACTCTTGCCCGGTATCGTTTCTGTTTCTGCTCTGCCTCTGATATTCCTGCCACTGTTGTTTGAACACTGCCTGTTTGACCCTGATCTTGATTATTAAAAATAATCTGCAAATGGATCCACATGCTTCCAACCCCTCATTACAAATATAATATTAATTAAATACAATTGTCATTATTATTATTATTAGTAGTAGTAATTGTACTATATACAATAATAGATATGTAATATAATAAGTATTGTATGAAATATATATTATAAATAATATTAATTAAATAATGTTTCATTATTTTTAGTAGTAGTACTATATAAAATAATAGATATATAAGTATTGTATGAAATATAATATAAATTATAAATAATATTAATTAAATTAAATGTTTCATTATTTTTATTAGTAGTAGTAGAAACTAAATTAAATTAATAGATATATAATATAATAATAATTGTATGAAATATAATAATATATATTATAAATAATATTAATAAATACCATTTTCATTGCTATTATAAGTAGAAATAGTACAATATAAAATAATAGATATATTATATAATAACTGTATAAAATATAATAGTTTTATATACACACACACACACACACACACAGATAGATAGATAGATAGATAGATAGATAGATAGATAGATAGATAGATAGATAGATAGATAGATAGATAGATAGAAAGATAGCCTCTATCTCTCTCTCAATATATATACTTATCAGCCATAGCAAAACTGTCACTTTACATTCAGAAGACCTTAAACACTCAGATACTCCATAATAAAGACAACAAATCACTTATTTATTGATGACTTGACATGCAATCGATCACAATGCAAAGTGAATTTTAAAAGCTATTCACTTGACGAAATGTTATACTTGTTTAGGGCAGTGTACAAACAAATTTACATGTTTTAAAGAATATAATTTAGTGAGTATGCCATCTAGTCAGTTGGGCTCTGGATGACGATCATCAGGAATTCTTTATCTGGAGGAAAATGGGGAAAAGGTGAGAGCTACAGGATATGAGCGTTAACAGCCTGATAAGTAAGACGGGCTGATAATGCGCTGACCCACCTGGCGCCACCATGATCTCGTGTTTCTTGGACCTGATGCGCAGAAACGTCAGGTCGTTCTGGGGGTCGATGTCTCTGATCGTGCTCCTGGTTTTCAAAGTCAGCTGATGCAGCAGTCCCACATACTGCACCGTCGTCGAGTTGTCTAGTGTCGTTCTGATGGGAATGCCTGAAAATGACCAAGTTAAGATCAATGGAACTACGGCTTCTAGAAAACAAACTAGTTTCACACTTATAGCATTTATCATAAAAAAAGCAGCTTAATTCTAATAAATCCTCATGCAAAATCAGTTTCTTCATCACTATTGTTGATTATTTAGTATAACTCTACCATATTATATTTTATTATATTATATCCATTGTCTATACCAGCTTATCCTATGTAGTTTTGTAAAATTTTATATTACATTATATTATATTATATCCATTCTCTATACCAGCTTATCCTATGTAGTTTTGTAAAATATTATATTGTATCCATGCTCTATACCAGCTTATCCTATGTAGTTTTGTAAAATTTTATATTACATTATATTATAATATATCCAATCTCTATACCAGCTTATCCTATGTAGTTATGTAAAATTTTACATTATGTTAATTAGCCTATATTGTTTAATTACCCTATATGATATTACATTAGCCATTCTCTATACCAGCTTGATGTGTTTTGTAAAATACTATATTATATTATATAATATTTGATTATCCATTCTCTATACTTATCCTATGTAGTTTTGTAAAATATGATATTATATTATAAACATAGCAGTTAATCTAAGTACAGTAAAACCATGGTAAATTGTGATTAGGCCTAAGTTAACGTTACATTACCTTCTGCATTAACGACTATTGAGCCAATAACACCAGTATAGCCTTGAATCCTCTTTAAAGTGTCTTCGACTTCAGCCTTCAGAGATGAACAAAACAGTTAGGCAGATTGATAGACGAGTCTAAGACATAAATATAATTTGTACGAATAATTGAAAAATTTTAAAGATCAAATAAAGTAGTTTACCATATTGCCGCACAGGTGAGTCTTCCGTTTGTTCCTCGTTGCTACGGAAACAGAAGTAAATAAAGTTGAAACATGATCAACATGATGGACTATAACACGTCTTCAAGAATAAACTCTTTTTATTCCGTTATTATATTGTTTCTGTTAATGTTGCTGACTCACTCGACAGGCAGAAATGATATAAGCAGGCTGTTAAAACTTGTGTACACAGTAACAGTTGTGTTACTTTTCTCAGCGCTGATGAGTCATCATGAGTTAGTTGATGACGATAGACCAATTACAGTCGTTTGTGGTGGCAGGATATTTGAATCAATGTGCAGTATCACTTCAGTAATTATTTAAACGGCAATGTGTTTTATATTATAACAACACATTTTGACAAACAACCTATCCAGTGAAAGTAAAATAAATAATACAAATACAAATTCACGAATTGTTTTTCGTGTTTATTTGTTGTTGTTTTTTTGTTTTTGTTTTATTTAGCCGACA
This sequence comes from Leuciscus leuciscus, assembly GCF_965113295.1. NCBI lineage: Eukaryota > Metazoa > Chordata > Actinopteri > Cypriniformes > Leuciscidae > Leuciscus > Leuciscus leuciscus. The sequence continues at coordinate 13,427,853 of NC_138724.1, read as the reverse complement.
GCGCCCCCTACAGGATAATATTGTACAGAACTTTTAACCTCATTCGTTCTCAATCTCATCGATTTATTTCGCTATGACCGAATAACACACAAAAGCAACGAATGCGTTTTAACAATTTAAAACTGATATCTACATTGTTATAACCTGTTAACTGCTTTAGTGTTTACTTTTTTATTTAACTTAGTTGAAATCCAATCGTCTGATTTCTGAAGGATCAAGTGACACTGAAGACTGGAGTAACGATGCTGAATATTCAGCTTTACATCAAAGGAACAAATTACATTTTAAAGCATATTCAAATAGAAAATCGTTATTTTAAATTGTAATAATATTTCACAATATTACAGTTTTTTTCTGTATTTTTGATCAAATAATTGCAGGCTTGATGAGGATAAGTACGGAAGCCCTGAACCGCAACGTAAAAAAAAAAAAAATACGTAAAAAAAAAAAAAAAAAATACGTAAAAAAAAAAAAATATGTAAAAAAAAAAAAAAAAATGCTATCATTTCGAGATTAAAGTCGAAATGTTTCGAGATTAAAGTCGAAATGTTTCGAGATTAAAGTCGAAATGTTTCGAGATTAAAGTCGAAATCTTTCGAGATTAAAGTCGAAATGTTTCGAGATTAAAGTCGAAATCTTTCGAGAATAAAGTCTTCCGTAGAAGTTGTGTGTGTGCTTGCCGTTATTTCACATTGCCGCACAGGCATTCATGCGTGTGCGTGTGTGTAAATACATGCGCTTGTGAAGTCGAACTGCCGTCTATAATAGACACCGTACGTTCTGGATACATTTTAAGTGCATCATTCTGTATCCAATCATTTGGCCGGATCCCGTGATTTCCTCAAATATAATAACCACTGGTGGTTGAGGAAAGATTCCCTGAAATGATTGTAAAGCGCTTTTAAGTGTAGGCCTACAGTAGACATATGAAAGCGCTATATAAATGCCTCATTCATGCATTCATTCATTCATTCATAAAGCTGGATATCTTGATCCAGTCTGACAGTATGTTTTATAAAGTCCTATAGCCTAATGTCATGTTGGTAGACCTGTAGAATATCCCTTTGTTGAAAGCCCAGATAAAAGTAAAAAGCTATTATTTTGTGTAGATCCAGTTTACATACACACACACACACACACACACACACACACACACACGCACGCACACGCATGAATGCCTGTGCGGCAATGTGAAATAACGGCAAGCACACACACAACTTCTACGGAAGACTTTATTCTCGAAAGATTTCGACTTTAATCTCGAAAGATTTCGACTTTAATCTCGAAACATTTCGACTTTAATCTCGAAACATTTCGACTTTAATCTCGAAACATTTCGACTTTAATCTCGAAACATTTCGACTTTAATCTCGAAATGATAGCATTTTTTTTTTACATAATTTTTTTGTTTTGTTTTTTTTTTACGTAAATTTTTTTTTTTTTACGGATTTTTTTTTTTTTTTTACGTTGCGTTTCAGGGCTTCCGTAGTACGGAGACTTCTTTCAAAAACATAAAAAATAATTATGTTTCCAAACTTTTGACCGGTACTACATACATACATACATACATACGGTACACACTTTAGTTATAATCTTGATTTCCTCCCCAATGTTTACATTTCTGCTAATCACAGTTGCGCACATTTGACCACCAGATGTCGCTAGCATGCGGTTTTTCGAAACAAAATATCACGAGAAAAATATTCTTTCTTTTTAATATATATATATTTTTGTCATTGCTTTTAAACCTTGCTTTAAATATAAAAAAAAAAAATATGTTTAATGTTAATATTCTTGCTAACCTTCTGTAACCAATGACGTCAAAATTGCAGCGCGAAGGCGTCACGTGAAGACGCCCAGGCACGTGCACGCGCATTTTATAAGGTAAGTATTATATATATATATATATATATATATATATATATATATATATAATTTAAAAATGATTTTGAAATCAATTAAATAATATTACATAGGCCTATATATAGTAATTAAAATACAATTTGTCATTATTATTATTATTATGTCACAATGATGAAGATGATGATGATGATAACAGGTTCCAATATGAAATGTCTTTTAATAATAAAGTAAACTTAGGTACAGACAGAAGGTGTAACAGTGTGTGCTTGCAACAATACAAATAGAGGGAACAGGGAGGAACTTAAATACATGGTGACGAACTAAACGATGATCAGCTGTGATGATGAGGAGTGTCCATAGAGACAGATGAGTGCCATATTAGTAGATGTTAGTATATCAAATAATATATTATATTACAATAATTTTTCATTATTTTTATTAGTAGTAGAAGAAACTATATAAAATAATAGATATATAATATTATAATAATTGTATGAAATATAAAAACAATATATATTATAAATAATATTAATAAATACCATTTTTCATTGCTATTATTATTATTAGTAGAAATAGTACAAAATAAAATAAAATATATTATATAATAACTATAAAATATAAGTTTTATATACACAAAGGTTTCAATTAAAACAATTATTTGGATTATTTTAAAAGCTATTCACTAGATGAAATGTTATACTTGTTTAGGGCAGTGTACAAACAAATGTACATATTTTAAAGAATATAATTTAGTGAGTATGCCATCTAGTCCAGTCAAGTCAAGTCATCTTTATTTATATAGCGCTTTTTACAATACAGATTGTATCAAAGCAGCTTCACATTGATAACATGAAAATAATAAAACAAAGTTTGTTTCTAGAAGAAAATTGCATCATTGTCCACCCTAAATAAGGCAGATCAATAATATTGTTGAATATAAAATGTCCCCAACTAAGCAAGCCAAAAGCCAAGGCAACAGTGGCAAGGAACCAAAACTCCATCAGGTGACAGAATGGAGAAAAAGAACCCAGGCTCAGTCGGGGGCCAGTTCTCCTCTGGCCAACGAGCGAACAGTGTATGATTATGATCCAGGCAGCGTTACAGGTCAGAAGTCAGATTGGTCGTGTTGATGAGGCCTTCACAGGGCTGATGAGGCAGGCACTTCAGGGATGCGTCATGGTTAGGTCCAGGTGCAGATCCACCATCTGATCTGGATACGGCCTGGATCCGGCGGAAGAGGAGAGACTTTATTTATTTATTTATTTGAAAAGGGACAATGTACATTAATCAACATTCAGAACAAATGTAAGCGTACCCGAGTTAGCCACAGGCTAGTTTTCATCGGCAGTCCCCTTGCCAGATGTTATTAGGCATCCTAAAATAGTAAACTGTTAAAGACAATAAAATTATTTATACAATAAACAAAAGGTAAAAACTGTGACATAGACTGTGGTCAAATCACAACCAATCGAGTAAACAAGATAAACAGATAAAATAAAAAAAATAGATGATAATAGATGATACAGTTATTGTTGGTGGATGGGACCAGCGTCAGTGTTGACAGTGTTGATTTTCAATAAGGCATTTTTTAACATTAATCTCAAATGAGTAATAGGATGGAGACTCTCTAATTAATGGTGGTACCGAGTTCCATTGATGTGATGCTGTGAATGAAATGACGGCCTGACTAAATGCAGGTTTTTTTAGTGGAATTGTGCAGTCCCTCCTAGCTGCACCTCTTGTAACTCTGTTTGCATTCGATTTAAAATTGATAAGGCCAAATAAAGGCGGAGGAGCTAAACTGTTATCTTATAACCTAAACAGACATTTCTGTATTTTATGAGGTTTTCCCAACTAAGCAATTTATACTTCTTTAGAATATGGCAATGATGGTAATGAATTGGCTTTTTGTCTAGAATTTTGAGTGCTTGTTTGTATAATGATTTCAGTGGTTTTAAGGCTGTAGAGTGTGCGTTGGACCAACTTATCAAACAGTAAGTGATGTGGGAGAGAACCAATGAGTGGAAATATACCTTAGCTGCATCAGTTGATAGGAGGTTTCTGACTAGTTGAGACTTCAGGACTGCGTTGTCGTCACGTCCAGGCGCAGGTCCTTCATCGGATCTGGATACGGCCTGGATCCGGCGGACTGTTGTAAACCTCGGTATAAACAGAGAGACTAATATTAGCGTAGACGCCATTCTTCTTATGATGTAACGAGTACATCAGGATTTATGGGAAGTGTTCCCGGTTCCGGCTGGCCTAATCTATGCAGCCTAATATGGAATTATAAAAGTCTATAATCTGTTATGTGTATGCTAGGTCAAAGAGATGTGTTTTTAGTCTAGCTTTGAACTGACAGAGTGTGTCTGCTTCCTGGGCAATGTTAGGAAGACTGTTCCAAAGTTTTGGTGCTAAATAGGAAAAGGATCTACCGCCAGCAGTCGATTTTGATATTCTAGGTATTATAAACCGGCCGGAATTTTGAGATCGCAATAGATGTGAAGGACTATAATGTGTTAAGAGCTCGCTCAAGTACTGCGGAGCTAAACCATTTAGTGCTTTGTAAGTAATCAGCAATATTTGAAAATGTATATGATGTTTAATAGGGAGCCAATGCAGTGTTGACAGAACAGGGCTAATATGGTCATACTTCCTGGTTCTGGTAAGAACTCGAGCTGCTGCGTTTTGCACCAGCTGTAATTTGTTTATTAAGCGTGCAGGGCAACCACCCATTATAGAGCATTACAATAATCTAGCCTTGATGTCATGATGAACTAATTGTTCTGCATTTGTCAATGAGAGCATATGACGTAATTTATATATATTTTTAAGATGGAAAAATGCGGTTTTACAGATACTAGACACGTGACTTTCAAATGAAAGATTGGTATCAAAGAGCACACCCAGGTTCCTAACCAACGATGAAGACTTAACAGAGCAGCCATCAAGTGTTAGACAGTATTCTAGGTTATTACGTGAGAAAGTTTTTTGTCCAATCATTAGAATCTCCGTTTTTTCAGAATTAAGAAGTAGGAAATTACTAGTCATCCAATTTTTTATATCAGCCATGAATTCCGTTAATTTTGTGAATTGGTAAGTTTCGTCTGGGCGTGAAGAAATATAGAGCTGCGTATCATCAGCATAACAGTGAAAACTAATGCCATGCTTCTTAATGATATCTCCTAAGGGTAGCATGTACAGAGTGAACAGCAACGGTCCTAGTACTGAGCCTTGTGGTACGCCATACTGAACTTGTGATCGATTAGACATCTCTTAATTTACTGCTACAAACTGATAACGGTCAGATAAGTATGATTTAAACCATGCTAATGCAATTCCACTAATGCCAACATAATTTTCGAGTCTATTTAAAAGAATGTTGTGGTCAATAGTGTCAAATGCAGAACTAAGATCGAGTAACACTAATAGCGAGATACAACCACGGTCGGATGATAGGAGCAAATCATTTGTGACTCTAATGAGAGCTGTCTCAGTACTATGTGTAACCCAGGCTACTAGTAAACAAATAAGTATGTGAGTTAATCGAAAAAGTTAATCGAAAAAGCTGAAAAAAAAGAGAAAAAGACTGTTCTAGACTTAAAAGAGAATCACCCAATCACACATTGCGCTGCAGTGACTGACACTTCTGTGAGCCAATGGCAGCAGCGCATCAGGTTGCGCAAGTCCCTCTTTGAATGCGAGCGGCAGATGAGAAAAAGCAAGTCAGAGAACGCAGCTGTGCGGAGTAATCTCCCGAAGTTTCCCGCATTTAAGCTAAAGAGTCAGAGTGAAAAGAGACCAGATAAAATAAAATTGAATATTTGAATGAAACGTTGATAAGCTGTCATCGGAGCGAGAAGAGGACGAGTCAAAGAAATAGTGACTGATGCAGACCAACGCAACTTTAAAGTGCTGCGTATTAACTTCCCTGCTTGAATATAGACTATTTTCTTGCCTTGGTGAGTCCTGTTTCAAATATAAACTTGATAATATACAAGAAAAATTTTTTGCAGATTTTTCAGCGAACTTATATGAGGTTGAAATTAACTTGATATTAGTATGTGCGTGTATAACGATCTAGCCAGCTAGTCTGCACGCGGGCTAACGTTAGTCAAATGTGAAAAGCTAGCGGGTCAATGAAATATGACGCAGATTCATGTTTAATTGTCAACGTGTTTAATAAGTTGAAATATTGAGTTAATTTGTGCTTTACTGTACATGTGAATTGTTTATGAGACTGAATTGAGTATTGATTATTGGTTCTGCCTTGTGTTTTTACAAGGCTGGGTTTTTTTGTGAGAGATTGTGATTCACCATCAGAAGTTTTCCTGTTCCATATCGGACACACGAGACGCAATAAGCGTATTAACACGGCGAGCCACCCACGGATTCGATTCACTTGTTGAACTGTGCTCATCAGATCTGGTAGGAGAATTCCTTTCCTTTTGTTTCGTTGCTCTTGGACAAAAAGGGCCTGGACTCATTGCGAACTGTTTTTTCTTTCTTTTTTTTTTCCCTCCGAATCTTCAACTAAAGACATTTAACTTTGAACTGAAAACCAACATTTTCTTGAACTGAGTCAATTGATTCTGTTCGTCTGAGTCGATTCCACCAATTGAAACTTGAGCATTTGATTCACAACCTGAAAAGAATACTACAGTTTTGAGGGAAAAAGTGTTTTTTTGAATTTGAAAAGTGAAATTGAGAATTCATTCTGTACATTGAATCAAATTGACTGTTTATACGCATTGAGTATTCAAGTGAATGCCTTATTTTGTTTGAGAATATTGCTTACTGTTTCCTTGAAGTATTGAATTTTTCCAATTGTTTTATTTTTATTTTATTTTATTGTACAAAGAGAATAATCTGATTTACGTTGAGTCGAGCTGTTAAGGTTGCTCATTCAAGTACTTACAAAAGAGTGTGGAGAACAAATATTGTCACTTATTGTCCATTGCTAATTAGTTGATTACATTGTGATTTGCATATTTCAAACAACAAAAAGAAAAAAGATCATTTTACTTTAATATAAACCCTCAGTTGAATCATAAAAAGGACTCTGTTGATAATTCACCACCACTGTGCTGCCTTCCTCTCTCCAGTAGTCGCACCTATCTTCTGATCCTTTGGCCCATAGTGAAATACCCACCCGTGTGACGCGCCCCACGCTACAATTTGGCGAGCCAGCCAGGAGACAGGGCGCAGCAGCGACTGAGGTGAATAGTCATTGAGACAAGCACGTGCAGAGAACCTGACAGAAATGGATGTTGTGGAGCGAGAGAACGTTAATGTGCAAAATGCAGTAATTGTCAGTGGCTTAACGCTGACTGAATTGGATCAAGTCCTAGAGGCATACCTTTTGAGGTTCGGCTCTATACGATGCAACTTGCTAATTGACGACCCATACTCTGAGTTTCATCGGAATGCAGTAGTTGAGTTCTCGCACAATTCTGCCATGTGCAACCTCGAGCCCCATCTGCCGCTGAATATAGTAAGTCCCACTGATCCAGACACTGTGTTTTATGTGCGCACACTGGGTAGTGTTTACACCCCCACCTCCTGTAGCGCCACAGAGTGCTTGAAGAAATTGCAAGCAATAGCCAGTGCCAGTGGAGAATCCCTACAACATATACTTGAACGGGAGTTGACAAGAGTGAGAGCTGATGAGTCACCTAGAGCAGAGCCTGGGCTAGAGCATCGCCCTTTGGAGTCAAATCTCCTGACATGTGCGACCAGCACTCCCCAGTGGTCAGAAGGGTGTCAGTCACCGTCTGTGCTGAGAACAGAATCCAAAAACCCAGTCAAGGAAAGCATAGACACTGCGTCGCCTCACTGTTCAAACGACCCTGATGTCAGCTCTGCTGAGACGATATCTTTGAAATTTCCCATGACTGCTGTGCACCCCCTAGGCATCCAGAGGGTAGTAATGGAACACGTTGTGAGGACGAGCGATCCAGTGTCCCCCCACAATGCTTCATTTCGCCTGAAAGCTTTCTCTGGAAGGAGCCCTCGTCCAAGCAACGAGCCGGATTTCGACACCTGGCGGGCAAGTGTAGATCACCTGTTGAATGATCCATCCCTTCCTGAATCATACAAGACACGCAAAATTCTTGACAGCCTGTTACCGCCTGCTTCGGACATGATTAAGCATGTGAACCCGAACGCTCCATCGTCAGAGTGTCTTAGGCTATGTTCACACTTAGCGTCTTTTTTCAAACTGCCAGCGTCTGTTCTACATTATAACCCTATGGAGTGAACCGTTTTTTCAAAAAAGTCCTGAGCGCTTTTTTAGACGCCACCGCCGGCGTCTTTTTCTGCAGCTCAGAGCGTCTTTTTAAGTTGAAAAAAGTTCAACTTTTCTGAAAAGAACGCCCTACGTCAAGCGCCTTTTTGACAGCTGACCAATGACAAGCGAGTAGCGAGACCTGTCGTTTCCATAACAACAAGAACAACTGTCTGTCGTGCACCCACAAACGTCTTTGTGAACCGACATTCTCCTCCCCGTAACTTCAAAAGCCAACGCAAGAGCCAACTTTCTCTTTCTCGACATTTTTTTGCATCACACAGAACTAGGCTACTGTTCCAGCTCTTGTTATAGCAACAAAAGACGCGCTCGGCTGCTATTTGTAACCGAACGCTGCCAGCGGTTTTTTTTGCTAAAAAAACGCCGTTGTCAACTTTTTCTTGTCAAAAAAGACGCTAAGTGTGAACATAGCCTTAGGCTGCTGGAGTCCGTCTATGGGTCGGTGGAGGACGGAGACGAATTATTAGCCAAGTTCATAAGCACCCTGCAGAATCCTGGCGAAAGGTCGTCCGCCTACCTCCACAGATTGCATGTAATTCTGAATGCTGCCATCAGACGGAGCGGAGTTGCAGAGAGTGAACGAGACCGTTGTCTGTTGAGGCAGTTCTGCCGTGGCTGCTGGGACAATGACCTGATAGCTGATCTGCAGCTCGAAAAGAGAAAAGCAGACCCACCTCCTTTTGCTGATTTAGCCATTCTCATCCGTACAGCGGAAGATAAGCAAACATCAAAGGAAGAGAGAATGAGAAAGCATTTGGGTATCAACAAGCACCCATCGGCTCCCCTTAAACTGCGAACAGTAGCACACCAACAGTCTGCTTATTCTTGTGGTGCATTGGAGGACACTACTGATTCTTCGGCCCTCACCACTCCCAATCAGAAAATCTCTAAACAGAAGAGTAAAGAGTAATGCCCTGAAATGCTTGAAGTCGGTGCTCTAAAGAAGGGAGATTGCTGCTCTCCAAAGCCAGGTTGCGGCCATCAGAACAGCTGCTAATCAGGAAGTGAAAGAACGAGCTCAAGTAAGTGAACTTCAGGAGTTGAAAGGACAGATAGCGGAGCTGAAAATCCAAGTCGCTACCTCAGATGCACAGAGAAACCGATCTGAGAGCCTAACTAAAGAGTCAGTAAGACAGAAGAAACCCTGCAGGCCCAGAACACGAACAAACACTGGTTCAAGAGAGTCTGAAAGTGAATTCCAGAATTCAGAATCTGAAGATGACTTTGCAAGTTACATACCTGGATACTTACCAAGCATTGAGAGCACAATTCTTTTCAACCATAGACCTGAGGATCAGTCAAAAACTGGGGTTACGTCAGAAGTTTCTCCTGAAGCAAGAACTGTGATTAGTACAAGCACTGAACATCCTACTTCAATGAAAGCACAAGAGAACTTACCTGATTTATCTGATCCTGGTGATGTAGATGAGAGTCTGCTTGATGAACATGAAAAAGGAAACCCACAAATGATGGATCCTACAGGAATGGATATGAGTAACACACAAGTGGAAGATGAACAGCAGAGGAAGGAGTTGGATGAACCCTCGCCTAGGGTCTCCACTAAAGTGGATGAAAGGAATAGTGTCTTGTCGCAGGATGGAAATGTTAATTCAAGGAGCCCCCAGGATAACTCAAAGGATACTGGCCAAAGCCAGGAAGATGCACCTAGACGCTCACAGAGAAACCACGAACCGCCAAAAAGACTGCATTACCCTAAGTTGGGAAATCCTCTTTCTCTGGTTGTACAGTCATTGCTGCAAGGGCTCAGCACAGCCTTTACCATATCATTGGATGAGCCTGATTCTCTTGGAGATACCCCTCTAGGAATGTATGGTGGATATCCTTCTGCAGTGACTTTGCAGCCTAAAGGATGCAGCGGGACCTGCATATCTTCTAAGCGGGGAGAGTGTAACCCAGGCTACTAGTAAACAAATAAGTATGTGAGTTAATCGAAAAAGTTAATCGAAAAAGCTGAAAAAAAAGAGAAAAAGACTGTTCTAGACTGAAAAGAGAATCACCCAATCACACATTGCGCAGCAGTGACTGACACTTCTGTGAGCCAATGGTAGCAGCGCATCAGGTTGCTCAAGTCCCTCTTTGAATGCGAGTGGCAGATGAGAAAAAGCAAGTCAGAGAACGCAGCTGTGCGGAGTAATCTCCAGAAGTTTCCCGCATTTAAGCTAAAGAGTCAGTGAAAAGAGACCAGATAAAATAAAGTTGAACTGTGCTCATCAGATCTGGTAGGAGAATTCCTTTCCTTTTGTTTCGTTGGTCTTGGACAAAAAGGGCCTGGACTCATTGCGAACTGTTTTTTCTTTCTTTTTTTTTTTTCTCCGAATCTTCAACTAAAGACATTTAACTTTGAACTGAAAACCAACATTTTCTTGAACTGAGTCAATTGATTCTGTTCGTCTGAGTCGATTCCACCAATTGAATCTTGAGCATTTGATTCACAACCTGAAAAGAATACTACAGTTTTGAGGGAAAAAGTGTTTATTTGAATTTGAAAAGTGAAATTGAGAATTCATTCTGTACATTGAATCAAATTGACTGTTTATACGAATTCTGAGTATTCAAGTGAATGCATTATTTTGTTTGAGAATATTGCTTACTGTTTCCTTGAAGTATTGAATTTTTCCAATTGTTTTATTTTTATTTTATTTTATTGTACAAAGAGAATAATCTGATTTACATTGAGTCGAGCTGTTAAGGTTGCTCATTCAAGTACTTACAAAAGAGTGTGGAGAACAAATATTGTCACTTATTGTCCATTGCTAATTAGTTGATTACATTGTGATTTGCATATTTCAAACAACAAAAAGAAAAAAGATCATTTTACTTTAATATAAACCCTCAGTTGAATCATAAAAAGGACTTGATAATTAACCACCACTGTGCTGCCTTCCTCTCTCCAGTAGTCGTACCTATCTTCTGAACCTTTGGCCCATAGTGAAATACTCACCCGTGTGACGCGCCCCACGCTACATATGGTACGGTCTAAACCCTGACTGGAAATCCTCGCAGATATCATTTCTTTCAAAAAAGGAACATAGTTGTGAGGATACTGCCTTTTCTAGTATCTTTGACAGAAAAGGTAGATTCGAGATCGGCCTGTAATTGACTAATTCTGTAGGATCAAGTTGCGTTTTTTTAACAAGCGGTTTAATCATAGCCAGCTTAAAAGTTTTCGGTACATATCCTAATGACAAAGATGAATTAATGATATTAAGAAGAGGATCTGTGACCTCTGGAAGCATCTCTTTCAGTAGCTTAGTCGGTATAGGGTCTAACATACATGTTGTCGATTTAGATGATTTAACAAGTTTAATAAATTCTTCCTCTCCTATAGCAACGAATGAATAAAAAATGTCTTCAAGAAGACTACAATGCACTGCCTGATGCGATACTGTAGTAGACGGTTGCATAGTTATAATTTTCTCCCTGATATTATCAATCTTGTTAGTAAAGAAGTTCATAAAGTCATTACTGCTGTGTTGCTTGGAAACGTCTGGGGTTGAAGATTTATTTTTCGTTAGTTTAGCCACTATTTCAAATAAACACCCAGGGTTTTGATTATTTTCTTCTAATAGGTTTGAAAAATAAGCAGATCTAGCAGCTTTTAAGACCTCTCTATTTTGTTTTCTTCCAGTTGCGCTCCATTTTTCTGGCTGCTCTCTTAAGGGCCTGAGTGTGCTCGTTGTACCACAGCGTTGGACTATTTTCTTTAATCTTCTTTAAGCGCAAAGGAGCAACTGTGTCTAAAGTGCTGGAAAAGAGAGAGTTAAAAGTTTCTGTCGCAATATCTAGTTCTTCTAATCTATCTGGGATGCTGAGATGATGAAACTGATCAGGAAGATCATTAATAAAGCAATCTTTAGTGGCAGAAGTGATAGGTCTAACATATTTGTAACACGGAGTCGACTTTGCAGCCTTGGCTAAATGAAGTTTACACGAGACTAAATAATGATCTGAGATGTCATCGCTCTGCTGCAGAATTTCAACGGCATCAGCATTGATTCCATGTGATAATATTAGATCTAGAGTATGATTACGAGAATGAGTAGGTCCTGACACGTGTGGTCTAACTCCAATTGAGTTCAGAATGTCTTTAAATGCCAATCCCAATGCATCTTTTTCGTTATCTACATTAAAATCACCAACAATTAGTACTTTATCTGCAGCCAATAATACAGTGCGTGCAGAATTATTAGGCACGTTGATTTTCTGATCATATTTTATTCCCAGGAACATTTAGCCAATTCCAAACCATATTAATCTTAATAACTACTAATCATTTTGCATTTAATTATTTATAAGTGATATATAATTGTTCATGAAGGCTGGAAATGAAAAACGCCTTATATTCAGGTGTGCATAATTATTAGGCATGTTTTCTTTTACAGATAAAATAAGCCAAAAAAGAGATTTAACTAAGACTGAAAAGTCAATAAGTATGAAATGCCCATGAGAAGGATGCAATACTAATGCAATACTAGAGATTGCAGTTAAGGCATGACCATTGGAAAGTGAAATGCTCATTGGGTCAGCAGGGTCAGACAAATACAGGTGGAGAAGAATAGACACATGTTAACTGCAAAAGAATGAAGAATTAAGGTGAAGAATTAAGTGTGAAACCATCAGGAACCCTTTAGTCTCCAGTGCCACCATTTTCCAGAACTCCAACCTACCTGGAGTCTCCAGAAGAGCAAGGTGCCAGGGTCTCAGAGAGGTTAGGCAATGAATCCTAAAAATGACCCCCACTTAATAAGAATCACAAGCTGAAGTGTAATAAAATACATGAAGACTGATTTTTTTTATAGGCTTTATAGACAGACCTATTTATAGACAGTTTATTTTTAGTCCATCTCTGCAAAACGCACTTTAGGGTAGGAGATGGACTAAAAATAAACTCCCAAAACGTATTAAAATGTATTCTGGAAGATGAATTCTTCAAACAGTGGTAGAAGAGGATGTGGTGCTGGTCCTTCAAGAGTCACTCTCAATCTGTCTGTCTATAAAGCCTATAAAAAAATCTGTCTTTGTGTATTTTATTACACTTCAGCTTGTGATTCTTATTAAAGTGGGGGTCATTTTTTAGGATTCTTTAACTAACCTAAGTCTCTGAGACCCTGACACCTTGCTCTTCTGGAGACTCCAGGTTGGTTGGAGTTCTGGAAAATGGTGGCGCTGGAGACTAAAGGGTTCCTGATGGTTTCACACTTAATTCTTCACCTTAATTCTTCATTCTTTTGCAGTTAACATGTGTCTTTTCTTCTCCACCTATTTTTGTCTGACCCTGCTGACCCAATAAGCATTTCCCTGACCAATGGTCATGCCTTAACTGCAATCTCTAGTATTGCATTAGTATTGCATCCTTCTCATGGGGATTTAATCATTTTTTACTTTTCAGTCTGAGTTAAATCTTTTTTTGGCTTATTTTATCTGTAAAAAAAAAACTTGCGAAATAATTATGCACACTTGAATATAAGGCGTTTTTCATTTCCAACCTTCATGAACAATTATATATCACTTATAAACAATTAAATACAAAATTAATAGTAGTTATTAAGATTAATGTGTTTTGGAATTGGTCAAATGTGCCTGAAAAAAAAAAAAAAGATCAGAAAATCCACGTGCCTAATAATTCTGCACGCACTGTAACTCTGATAGAAAATCAGCAAATTCTTTGATAAAGTCTGTATGGTGCCCTGGTGGCCTGTATACAGTAGCCAGCACAAATGTTAAACGTGATTTATCATTTACACTAGATAGTGTTACATTTAGCAACAACACTTCAAAAGAATTCTATTTAAAACAAGACTTCTCAGTAATTCTGAAGATATTACTATAAATTACAGCAACACCTCCCCCTTTGCCTTTCAGACGAGGTTCATGTTTATAACAGTAATCTTGCGGGGTGGACTCATTTAAAGTAATATAATTGTCTGGTTTTAGCCAGGTTTCTGTCAAACACAGCACATCTAGATTATAATCTGTAATCATATCATTAACAATGAGTGCTTTTGAAGTAAGGGATCGAAATATTCAGCAACCCAAGCTTTATCATTTGTTCATCCGTATTATATCTGGTTTTTATTTGTTGAACATCAATTACATTTTTAACCTTGAATGGGTTTAGGAGTTTTTTGTATGTCCTAATTCGGGGAACAGACACAGTCTCTATATGATGATAGCTAGGTGAAAGAGGCTCTATGTGATGGGATTTATCTGACCTTGGTGACGTGAGACAGCTAGCAGACGGTCGGTGTAGCCAGTCTGTCTGCTTCCTGACCTGAGGCCCAGATTGTCATGTTTGAGCTCTAAGACTATGTGCCATATTACTAGAGAGAAGAGCAGCACCATCCCAGGAGGGATGGATTCCATCTCTCGAACAGGAAGGGGGCCAGAGCAAATTACAGTGCCTGACATCGTACTTGCAAGTTCACACACCTCTTTAATGTTAATTTTTGTGATCTCCGACTGGCGGTGTCTAACATCATTAGTGCCGATGTGAATAATCATTTTAGAGAATTTACGATTAGCATTAGCCAGCACTTTTAAATTTCCTTTGATGTCAGGCGCTCTGGCTCCCGGCAAACATGTGACTATGGTGGCTGGTGTCTCTATTTTCACGTTCCGTGTAATAGAATCGCCAATAACTAGGGCACAATCAACAGGATTCTCAGTGGGTGTTTCACTGAGTGGGGAGAATCTGTTTGATGTTGTAATCGGAACGGAAGAACGGTGTTTTGTCCCGCGACTATAGCGTCTCACTGTCACCCAATTGCCCTGCTGCACGGGCTCTACTACAGCCGGAACTGAACAGTGTACAGAGTTCACTAAGCTAGTCGCATCCAAAGCAGTATCTAAAGCCCTTGCACTCTTACAATTAACCTCGATTAAAGTTGGGATGCGTGTCTCTAGTTCTGAAATCTTCTCCGCCAGCCTGACTATCTCCCTGCATTTATCACATGTAAAACCTGTGCTGACAGAGAAGGCTATGCTATACATGTTACATGAGGTGCAGGTGACAGTAAGAGGAGAAGATGACATGACTCATCGTGTTTATTTGTTCAGTTGGGCTCTATTCAGTTGGTCTCTGGATGACGATCATCAGGAATTCTTTATCTGGAGGAAAATAGGTAAAAAATGGTGAGAGCTACAGGATATGAGTGTTAACAGCCTCCCACATACTGCACCGTCGTCGAGTTGTCTAGTGTCGTTCTGATGGGAATGCCTGAAAATGACCAGGTTAAGATCAATGGAACTACGGCTTCTAGAAAACAAACTAGTTTCACACTTATAGCATTTATCATAAAAAAGCAGCTTGTATCTATCTATCTGATATATATATATATATATATATCAGCCATAGCAAAACTGTCACTTTACATTCAGAAGACCTTAAACACTCAGATACTCCATAATAAAGACAACAAATCACTTATTTATTGATGACTTGACATGCAATCGATCACAATGCAAAGTGAATTTTAAAAGCTATTCACTTGACGAAATGTTATACTTGTTTAGGGCAGTGTACAAACAAATTTACATGTTTTAAAGAATATAATTTAGTGAGTATGCCATCTAGTCAGTTGGGCTCTGGATGACGATCATCAGGTTGTAGAATACATCTGCGATGCTACCATACACCCATTTATAATGGATGAAGCCTTGGCCTGGGAGAGAGGTCACCAGGTGGTCCCCAACCTTCACTGGGTGTTTCGACCCTTAACCACAACACCCTCCAGTTAGCGGGTCAGCAGTGACTGGCCAGGTCACTGCCCCTCTCCTCCAGGCTTCCAGCTTGTGCCCTCTCTCTTGTGCCAGAGCCAATAGGAGGCTCTCTCTGACGCTTCTCCCAGCCTACGAAGGCTGCTTTCCTCAAGTGGCCTCTCAATCCAACCTTTGTCAATAGATTCCACACAGATTGAGCTGGGAATCCTCGACATCCGACTTCCACCGTCATCAGCCATGTTGTCCACCCCTTGTCCTGGCAGTCTTGGACGAGTTGCTGGTATTTGGCTTTTTTCCTCTCTGCAGCTTCCTCACAGCCCTCCTCCCACGGCACCGTCAACTCCACTTTCCCTCTGGAGACCACATGAGAATGTCGGGCCTTAGAGTTGTGGACAATACCGCCTCGGGGAAGTGGAGTTTCCTCCAGAGATCAACCTCCATTTCCCATCCCTGGGCTGACTGCAGGAGATTCTGCCTGGCTTGGCTGTGGACGACAGGTCTTTGGCCCTCTTTCACAAAGGCAATAATGCTCCGCATTGGTCTTACTTTGGCTGGTTGTTTCTTCCTCCTTTCTTGCTCCAGGATGTCTGCGAGCACTGCCAACACCTTGTCATCGGCGCCACCTGTATCTTCCCTGTGTCAATGCAATCTTACACCCTGACAGAATGTGCGCCATTGTTCCTTTCCCACCACACAACCTGCACAGTGGGTCCTCCCTCATCCCCCACCTGTGCAAATTGACTGGGGTTGGTAAGGTGTCATACACTGCTCGGAGTAGAAAGGATATACGGAAGGGCTCCAGCCGCCACAGTTCACTCCATGTGATCGTTCTCTTGGGGAGGTTCCACCTCGTCCAGGCACCTTGGGTTGCGAGCCCGATGGATTTTGCTCTTCTCCCTTCTTCCTCAAGATTTCAGACTTCATCCTGGATAATTGTTCTCTTCTCCCTAAGGGTGGACTTTGACCACTGCAGGAAATACATATACTATACATGTTACATGAGGTGCAGGTGACAGTAAGAGGAGAAGATGACATGACTCATCGTGTTTATTTGTTCAGTTGGGCTCTATTCAGTTGGTCTCTGGATGACGATCATCAGGAATTCTTTATCTGGAGGAAAATAGGTAAAAAATGGTGAGAGCTACAGGATATGAGCGTTAACAGCCTGATAAGATAAGTAAGACGGGCTGATAATGCGCTGACCCACCTGGCGCCACCATGATCTCGTGTTTCTGGGTACAGATGCGCAGTAACGTCAGGTCGTCCTGGGGGTCGATGTCGCTGATCATGCTCCTGGTTTTCATAGTCAGCTGATGCAGCAGTCCCACATACTTCACCGCAGTCGCGTTATCTAGTGTCGTTTTGATGGGAATGCCTGAAAATGACCAAGTTAAGATCAATGGAACTACGGCTTCTAGAAAACAAACTAGTTTCACACTTATAGTATTTATCATAAAAAAGCAGCTTAATTCTAATCCTCATGCAAAATCAGTTTCTTCATCACTATTGTTGATTATTTAGTATAACTCTACCATATTATATTTTATTATATTATATCCATTCTCTTTACCAGATTATCCTATATAGTTTTGTAAAATATAATATTATATTATATCCATTCTCTATACCAGCTTATCCTCTGTAGTTTTGTAAAATGTTACTTTATGTTAATTAGCCTATATTGTTTAATTATGATATTACATTAGCCATTCTCTATACCAGCTTATCCTATGTGTTTTGTAAATGATTATATTATATTCTATAATATTTTATTATCCATTCTCTATACTTATCCTATGTAGTTTTGTAAAATATGATATTATATTATAAATATAACAGTTAAAAACCCTTTAGAACCTGAAGCTAAAATAGGTGTTTTTCACATAATTAGATTTTTTTACTGTAAAATTCTACATTATACATGATATGCATTATCTACTTTCAGGAACTATTTGAATTATTTTGATAGTGCAAACGGTTAAATAGTTAGCAGTAACGTTACAGTGACATGAATACAGCTTTGTTGGCTGTGTCGTCGACGACACATCCGGTTTTAAAGGGTTAATATAAGTACAGTAAAACTATGGTAAATTGTGATTAGGCCTACATTACCTTCTTTGTTAAAGATTATATAGCCAATAACACCAGCATAGCGTTGAATCCTCTTTAAACTGTTGTCTATTATAGACTTCAGAGATGAACAGAACAGTTAGGCAGATTAATACACGAGTATAAGACATAACGTAAATATAATTTGTACGAATAATTGAACAAAAATATAGATCAAATAAAGTAGTTTACCATATTGCAGCACAGGTGAGTTTTCCGTTTGTAAGAAATGTGTTGAAATTAAGTTGTCTGTCTGAACCGTCTATGGTCTGAACAAACCAATGTCAATGTTTGTTCCTCGTTGCTACGGAAACAGAAGTAAATAGACCAATTTCGAGCCGACGTCACAGTTACGTCACGGCGCTAGCTGGTGGCAAAACAAAGGGAAAATTGGAGGCGGCCAATACAAACCACAGCACAGATTCGGCTACATAATAAGGAGCTTAAATTATTATTGTTATTAATTGTCATCTTGTTGTGTTGTTCGGTGCAAGAATCGACGGAGTACAGGCTCCAATTTGAAATTTTATCGCATAATGTTTTCTAAATTATTGTGATTATTTGTGAATCATCTAAGTTATGATTGTATAACGTTACATTGTTTTGATTGATTGTGACTAGACTTTTTGAAGAACCTGGTAAGAAAGTGTAATCAAATAACTTGCACAGTTAAAAAATGAATATGCTGTGTCTGGAATTTTTATCTGGAATGGCCAAGGCTTCATATATCATTAAAATTGCACCGTAATGTCACTCTTTACATTGTCGTCTTCTGTCCGCCTTGGCGCTGGCTAGGCAGAACTGCGGATCGTAGGCTACCACACAAGTCTTGTGACCATTTAGTACAGTTATCCACAACTTTCCCGAACTCTGACCTTTGCCGTGATCGCTATGGCAACGTAGAACAGGCCGGTAACGAACTTCCGGTTTACGTTAGCTTGAAGATACTGCTATCGGAGAGCCTCAACAAGCCCAAACAACTTGCTTGGGTAATGACGAGTAGAGCTTAGATCGGGCCCAAAAAATCAAGCCCGACCCTGCCTGAGCCCGTTGTGTCCGAGCCCGGCCCGACACATTAACTGTAATTATGAGCCCGAGCCCGATTTAGACCCAACCATAATACGTGGGCCGTTATAAGCCAGATAATTTTTTAACATGTGCTGAGGGGGTGCTAGATATAATATATATAAATACTTTTAATAAATGAGCAAAAATTGGCCACTTAATATTTAATATTCAATTATTTTATTGATCACAATTAAAGTATTAATTTTATTAAATTGAACAAGCACAACATTCTGCATTCAATCAAATATTATTAAAGATTTATTATTATTAATAATGTTATTTCAACACAATGTCTCGTTATTTCGACATAATGTGTGCCGAGTGTGCGTGCAACAAGCAAGATGTGCATTTGTAAATCCGGTGACATGCGTGCATTGATTTTTATTAATAAACTAGTGTTTTCTGTCAGTGTCGGCTGCAAAGATGAAGTTGACGATCGCCATCTCTGAACGCGCCTATAGCCGAGAGAGAAATGCACATCTTGGATTACATAATCAGATAGCCTATTTCTTTTCATTTTGAATTGTTTCGTTTAAAGACATTTAAAGCTTTCTTTAGATAGGCTATATTTCTCATGTCTAAGTTTCGGTTAATTTATGATGAGATGCGCTCCTGTTCATGAGCAATGCAAGTGACCGCGGTGCGCCGGCGCCTCCATGTCATGATTTATATTGTCTGCTATATATGCTTCTTATTTATTAAATCCAGGCAATTGGTTGATGAAAAATGTATTAAAATTAAGATACAATTTATACAAAACGAAATTCACTTTAAAGAAAGGCTTTCTACAAAACAAAACTTAATGAAGAAAATTTAGTTTAATCATGTCTGACCCATTAACAAAATCATGTCTCCCGATGCATCGGTTAATTTATGATGAGATGCGCTCCTGTTCATGAGCAATGCAAGTGACCGCGGTGCGCCGGCGCCTCCATGTCATGATTTATATTGTCTGCTATATATGCTTCTTATTTATTAAATCCAGGCAATTGGTTGATGAAAAATGTATTAAAATTAAGATACAATTTATACAAAACGAAATTCACTTTAAAGAAAGGCTTTCTACAAAACAAAACTTAATGAAGAAAATTTAGTTTAATCATGTCTGACCCATTAACAAAATCATGTCTCCCGATGCATCCTATCATGGTGTTCACTTTTCAAAATCAACATAGATGGAAAAAATTACATGATAATATTTGAACAAATATGGAACTAAATGCTCTTATTTAATGGCTACAACAAATATAGTAGGCCTACATACTCCCTAAAAATACTATATTTGTACAAATTGCTGCACATTCAAGTTAATTCTCGAATTAATTTTCAAATTATTGAAAACAATAAACATACCACTTAACCCCTCTGGGGTCTGAGTGGTTTTTGGGGTCCTTGATGTTCTGACATGCCCTGACATTTGTGCTTTTTTCAGTTGCTTATAAACATATTAATGGCAAAGGTATAATTACACTCTATTTAGCACAAAAAGGGCTATCATAATATGTGAGCAACATGCATGTACATGTTTGTATTTTTGAGAGAATAATGTTTATGCATGGTTATTGAAAAAACTAAAGTTTCTGAAATAAGGCCACAAAACACATACTAAATATGTGACAATAAGACTTTTGACTTATGGATGTCGTTGCCTAGAGTTTTTTTCTTCAAAATGATGTGAAAATCATCCTGCCCTTATCATTCACATAACAGAATACATTGATTTAAATCTTGTAAAACACTTTTTGTTTGTAAAGACAATATGCGCAAGGGGCGTCAACAATTCAACAGCATCATGCATATTTAGTGATTCACACCTGAGGAGACAATGGGGCCCGCATACTTAATGAGCCATTCATTCAGGTGTGTCACCTATAGCCACAAGAATGAATGCAAGAGCTATATATATATATATATATATATATATTCTACCAAATTGGTTCACAGTTGGAAGCATGTCAATTTTTTATTTAATTTTTTTTCACAAATTTTGCTTGCAAATTGTATAATATCCAAGGAAAACATGTCTAGTAATTGTGCAGTTAATTCTCATACTGTATTTTCAGTTTTGGAAAATGTATCCTCTCCCCAAATTTGTCAATAATAAAACACAATAAAAATGATTTAAAGAAAAGGCTTATATTTACCTTTTAAAATTTGTTTACATCTACCTTGTAAATATATATTTTTTATTAAAAAGGTTACAATTACAACAGCAATTGAAGTGTAATCTTTCTTTGTAAAAACTAAAGTATACATTTTATCATACATATTTCAAAGTTAAGGATTCATTACTTCGAATATAGCCTACATTGACAAAACATACTATATTTAACATATTACCCAAAATTGGCAAACAAAAGCTTATTTGAGGTGGCAGATATTTTACAGTAAAAATGTGTAATCTATCCAAAACTAATCAACGAAATGTTGTCTTTCATTTGTCTGTAACATAGGTCTTTCGCAGTGGTGTAGTGGTAAAAAAAGAGGTGGGTAAACTATCAATTCTGGTGGACCACAACTTGATCACCCGGTAAGGTGGGCCACTGCCTACCGGTGTATGTGTATCCTGATGACATCGCTATAGGCTATCATTTGATGGTGCTACCAAGGGTATCACTGGTTGTTCCCTCATCATAGGTCACAAAATCACTATTCAATTCATACATTAATCGAAGTTCTTGTTAAAGAGACTCAAGAAGGAATAATATGGTTGAAATCTATAAAGTTGACTAAATGACAAAACAGAGAGAACAAAAATATTTAAGAGAGATAGAGAGGGAGGCTTATACCCAGGGCTTCCAATGCAATGCACTTGAACATAATGATAGGGATTTGGGGTTATTTTCATAGTCGATTAATCTGTTGAATATTTCCTCGATTAATTGATTAGTTGTTTGGTCTATCAGAAAAATGTGGATCAGTGTTTCCCTGTAGAGGGAAAAGTCTTTAACCTGGTGCAGGCTTGATTCCCTCTGAATGTCTTGTACAGTTGGGTTTTGACATGCTCATTACATTAAACCAGCTGCCTGTAATGAATTGTTTAAAAAAAACTAAAAAAAACAAACTTTTTTGCCTAGTTTTAATGATTTTCTGTTGCGGCTGCGATCAAGTTTAATTCTCGCGCAGCTTGTATAGTAACGAGCGTGTGTTTTCTGCTCCGTGTGTGCCGTTCTCTTTGTTCCGTGTGTGTGTGTGTGTGTGTCGGCGCGCTGCGCTCTCTGCTCAACGTTCTGCTCTGTCATTAACGGCCCAAATGCTCGAATCATGTACCGATCGGCGATCACGCACTAGAAAAGCAAAGTCCGCTCAAATAACGTGAAATTTAGAGGTGGATAAACGCACTTTGGAGGTGGGCAAACGCTATTTCCGAATTTTGGGAGGTGCGTAAACGGCGTTTACGTGCGTTTAGCCTCCACTACATCCCTGGTCTTTCGTTTTTATTATAAGGAATATAAATGTTAATTTGCAGTTTAATACGTTGCTTATACAAATACATTTTATTTCAACACATTTCAGTCGATTTTTACTCATTCATTCACAGAAACGCGATTTACTTGAGAATGAAAAAAAACTTACTACAGTATTCAAGGGCGTAGGTTTGGCCTCAGCTTTGGCGGGGACATCCCCCTCCCCTCCCCCTGGAATGAGTTTTCTATATGTAATTAAATAATGAACAAATGAATAAAATACACACGTATCATAGTATGCATTCAACACAACAAATCCATTATTATTATCTATTATTATTATTATTATCTATGATTACAGTATTCCATTAATACTAAAATTGTATACTATTCTATATCAAATTCTATTGATATATTCTATTCTTAAATATTAAATTCTTAGGCTACACTCACTCACAAATACATTACATAAATAGAATGTAGAAACGAAAAATGTCTCAGATCCACTGTTTATGTTGACTGCAAGATTCTAAGTTAAGGTCAGCTAATTAACATTCAGTGACTTGCTAACGTAGCATTCTATCATGATAGCGTGACTTCTATGAGTCTATCAGTGCTGCACAGCCTAATCAATACTCTTAACCTTAGTTGAAAGATTGCTGCTGCTAGGTTTAACTGTAACAACATGGTAACACATACTATCACCAATCAATACTATTTTCCACAGTAGAATCTGCATTTGAAAGCCTGGTCAGTCACTACTACTGCTAGTTTATTTGTGTGGCTAGTTATTTTGCTTACTTACACTCTGCTTTATGAAAAAGCTTCGTATGTCCCCTTTCTTCTTCTTGGGTGGCATAGCTGATCTATCCACAAAGTACAAAAAGTGGCAAAAAACGGAATATTAAAATGTTTTACTCTGGCCTTTGTATGTGGCAGAGAGACAGACAGCCCTGGTAACTTACCGTCGGCGTTGTCGACGCGCGTGCGCGCGCACACACACACACACACACACACACACACACACACACACACACACACACACACACACACACACACACACACACACACACACACACACACACACACACACAGACACAGACACAGACACAGACACACACAGACACAGACACAGACACACAGACACAGACACAGACACACACACAGACACACACACACAGACACACACACAGACACACACACAGACACACACACACACACAACCCGCTCGCTGCCAGTGCAAGCACAAAAGTAGTCCCGGCCCGCGCGTGTAGCCTGTCAGATACACCGCCGCCAATCAAATTACGGCGTTTCTTGTACTGTCGTTGTTTTGGCCGTTGGAATCGATCCAAATAGCAGCGCAAAGATCCAAATAGCTGTTCAAAGGAGCTTGCTAAATATTGGTGGGGACAAATTTCGTCATCTCAAAATATTGATTGGGACTAGTACCTAGCGTCCCCCCCTAAACCTACGCCCATGACAGTATTCCATCCGTTGCTCCTCGAAATACCAGCACTTCTGAGGTACGTTTTCCATTATTATTATTCCTCACAGCGCTGCGAGACAGTGTAGACAAGTAATGATCTGAATAAACTTGATGTGTTTTCTCGAGCTGATATGGGGGCGTTCACAGTTTGTATGGGATCGTCTCAGTCATTTGCGTTTGAATAGCGTGCGCTCTCCGTGGGCGGGGCCGATTAAAACGTAATGAGCTGAGATGAGCTCGACTGGAATCGCTCTTTTAATACAGATTTCACAAGATGAGAATATTTGTTTTTTATATAAATTACTACTATTTTCGGACGCGTTTCAGAATGGACTTCACTGGCAGAGAGACGGCAGAACTCGCTTCGTGTTTATTTTTCTTTATTTGGCAAAAAGCACAACACTTTGTTTTTATTGTGAGTATACACAAAAATAATACACATTTAACAGAATCGATTGATGTATGAAACTCCTATGGAAAATCAAAGTCAACAGAGTATTTATGAGTTTCTTTTACACTGATAAAAAAAAAAAGCGAGCTGGTATCGCTGGCGATACCGCCGACCTCAGGGGGTTAAAAAATATATACAGTTGTACTGCAGTTTTTTCTAAGTACAAGAAAAACTCTTTCTGCGTAGAGGGTAGGGCTGTACTGTCCCAGTCGATTAATTGGTCGATACGTTCTGGTTCGACCAAAATTCTGATTGGTCGATTTTTTGCCGCGTTCATTTCATCAGTTTTGCCGTGCTGAGGCGCGCTCATTTCATCAGGTGGAAAGCACTAACTGCTAATGGGGGTGTTTTCAGAGTACCCTTGTTTCACTGTAACAGTCTGTCTTCAGAACACCCCCCTTGTTTTCACCTTTTTTGGATTAGCCCAACCCAAGAGAGAGCGATAACTATAGAAGGTTTGATGCTGAATATTATTTATTTAATTGTGAGAGCGTTTAATAGTCAGTCCTCTTCTAACATGTCAACAACAAAGAAATCGACAGTGTGGCAGCATTTTGTTAAAATTGATAACAGGAAAAAGGTTGAATGCAAAGTTTGCAAGCAACAGTTTTCCACAGCTCGACGACAAACATGACATATCTAAAAGTGGTAAGCTCACTTGTCTGCGTTAGCTTGCCCTGTCTGTTTTGAGTAGGCTATGAACATATCAGAATTTGCATATTTCAATGTTTTAGTGTGATAACCTAACTTTTTTTTTTTTTTTTTTAGCCTAATGCGCAATTGCGCTGTGCTGTTGGTTGTGTTAGTTTTGAGCCTAGGATGCTTTTTTTTCCAGTTATGCACTTTATTTCGTTTCTGCTCTTGATCTGGTTTGTTTAATAAATATTATTTTTTTTATTAAAGTGGACGTGCCTTTTGTGTTTATTAAGAGTAAAAGCTTTAAGTTAATAGTCTATTTGTGTCTCAGCTGCGAAGCTGAGCTCATGTTCAGCCTCGCTCGGTGCGAGGACATGCACGGTGAAATGATAGTGTCTGACAGTTAGAACTTATTATTATAACATATGACAAAAATAATTGTCTAAATTATGTTGCATATTCCTCAACAGTTCTTGTGATGATATCACTAGTTGACAACATATCATAAGCTATGATATTGCGCAGGTGCACGTGATGCAACGCTGTCAGAGCCGACAGACTCGAGTGTCAGACTCATTTCAGTGCAAAATAATTAGGTCAAAAACGATTTAATATACTGCAAATAGCCTACTAGTTTTTTGTTTATTTATTATTCATTTAGGCGGACAACAAGGCTACCAAGTACTGCGCACAGTGCGCATCTAATTAATTTAACATTTTTAGTCGAAAATTTCAGGACTTCAGTTGACCAAGATTTTCTTTGGTTGAGTACAGCCCTAGTAGAGGGTCCGTTTATGTTGGAAACAGGTCCCATTCATAAAATCCTTCAGTTTTCGCGTGTTGTTTGTGCACCCGACAACGGTACAAGTTGAGCCACAAGGAGCCATTGCTTATCTGTCAGCATTACTACTTGTCAATTATCAGTGATGGGGCAGGCAAGATGGCGGACTGAGCGGACGGCTTTTTAAGAGCTGGTACTTAAGTTCCTCAAAAGGGTTAAATACGGAATAGTCCCCCTCACTGAAGTGGCAGGATATTTGTCGGAATGCCAAAGAAAGTAAAAGAAAAAGTTTCAAGTGACAAAGGGATAGAAATGACGGCAAAAACCAACACTAGCCAAAAGGCTAATGTACCAGAAGCGCCGTTACACCATGACTACTCGTCAGAAGCCATGGAAACAACGAACGCCGGGAATGATAAAAGACACTTCGGCGAGCTGGAGGACCCTCAGGATAACTCATCAACGGACACTTCCCCAGCTCGAAAATGGGTGAGGCCAAACGAAGAACTTTTAGGGTCGGCAATTCTGGATGCAATAAACACTCTGGGCACCAGATTTGACAAACAAGAAAAGCAGCTGGAAGTTATTAACGCTCAGATTAGAACAGCGCAATGATTGGTAGCCTGGCTAAAGCACTGGAGTTCAATGCAGCAGAACTCAAAGAATGCAAGAGTAAAGTGTCGACCTTGGAAGAGAAAGTGGTAGCGTTGAAAAAAGAAAACTCGGATCTCAAAGAAAGAACCGGGGAGCATGAAAGGTACAGCAGAAGGTGGAACCTAAGGATAAAAGGCATTAAAGAAACGATTAATGAAAACACAAGAGAGGAGGTGATCACTCTACTTAAGAAGGTAGCACCGCACTGGGCACAGAAGATGGAGGAGATAGTAGACATGACTCATAGGGTCGGGAGAAAGGAGGAGAAGAGAACACGCCAGGTCATTGTCCAGTTTGTGAAACGTCAACACCGAGATGGGATATGGAGAATGACGAAGGAGTCGGAAACGTGCAGGGAGCTGGGCGTTCGCTTCACTGAAGATTTAACAAGGGAAGACAAGCAGGCGAGAGAAGCTCTCTGGCCTCAGACACAAGAGGCGAGGAAGGCTGGGAAGAAGGCTTATTTCAGAGGTCCCTTGGGATTCATTAATGGGCAGAAGATCTAGTGTGATCACAGACCTACAGGGGATGTTAAAGGCTTTGGAAAATGACAGAGGGGGAAAGACATTTTTCTTTTCTTAACAGAAACCGCTGAGTGGGGCTTGCACTTAAAGAGGTTGGTTCTATTCCTAGTTCATCACAAAAAGCTGTGTGTTAACAGTTAAAGTTATTGGTTTAGATTTTTTTTTTCTCTTTAGTGTATATGTTCTTGTTGAAGTCAGAACTTTCTTTTCTATCTTTAAATGCAAGAGGTCTAAAGGACAATGTAAAGCGCAAGGCAATCTTTTGTAAAGGACTTAAAGCAACTTGTATACTGTTGCAAGAGACTCATTCGTGTGAAGAGGACACTAACTTTTGGAAGAGCCAGTGGGGTGACGAGATCTTTTTTTCCCACGGCAGTAATAGATCGGGGGGCGTGGCAATATGTCTCCGGAGATTCCCGGGGGAGGTAGTAACATTCAAATGTAATAAAGATGGTCATTGGATTGCTATGGTAGTGAATTTAGAGGGGTCGTTTGCCATTTTGATTAATATCTATGGATATAAGAGTAATGTTCAAAACAGAATATTATTGGGAATTCTTACTGAAATTATTGCTGATTATAAGACACTGTATGGTATAAGGTTTACTTTGATAGGTGGAGATTTTAATTTGGCACCGGACGAGTGTGTAACGGTCACCAGCTGGAGTGCCCATGAGAGCCACCAGAGGGCACTCCACACCAGACTTTCATGTTCACTCACAGACTACATCTCCCATCATTCTCTGCCTGGACTCATCAGCACTCATTATCACATTCACCTGTATCTCATCTTCTTGTTTAGTTCACACCATATAAGCCTGGTTCAGCCCATCACTCACTGCGAAGTTTTGTATGTTGTTGCACTGCATTTCCGAGCGTTTTTCCCTGGTTTCATGTCTCTTGGTTTTTGGATTTCTTGCCTGTTCTGTGGATTACTCTCTTGCCTCTGACCCCTGCCTGTTTTGTTTTGTTTGTTTGTTTGTTTGGACTGCCTACCTGTGTCTCGACCATTGCCTGTTTCTTGGATTACGTGTCTGGATTGTCCCCTTCTGATTAAAGCTGCATTTGGATCTAAACTTTCTGGTCTCCGAGCAGTTCGTAACAGAGTGGTTAGATAGATGCCCTTCTATTCATACCGATCACCACTACAATATTGCATTGAAGGAATTCTTAGAAGTAAATTCACTTATTGATATTTGGAGAGGGAAAAACCCATATAGACGAGAATTCTCTTGGATAAAACCTAATGGGAGATCGAGGTCCAGAATAGATCTGTGGCTGGTGACTCCAGAAGTAACAAATGCTGTGACAGATGTTTCAATATCTGCTGCTCCCTTAACAGATCATTGTGCTATTGAAATGACACTGAAGCCTGATAGTAATTATAAAAGTGGGAAAAACTATTGGAAGTTTAATACAGACCTGTTAAATGATGAAGTTTATGTTGAGGAAGTGAAGGCCTTATTGGGGGAAATTTAAAGGGATGTGGAGATAAATGCATATTGTAGGAAATGGGAATATTTTAAATATAAGGTTAGGTGTCTGTCCCTTACGTACAGTAAAACCAGGAGTCAACAGTTAAGAGAAAGGGAATTTAAACTGGTTCAGGAAATTAATGATGTTTGTAAAAAAAATTGAATTGTTAGAGGAAGATAAAGCCACGTTATTAAGTTTAAAAGCCAGGTTAGATAATTTATTCATCCATAGAGCGGAAGGTGCTTATGTAAGATCCAGAGCAAAATGGATAGAACAGGGGGAAAGGAATACCTCATATTTTTTTGGACTTGAAAGGAGGAGACAGGAGAGAAATAAAATAAATGTCTTGATGATAAATAATACGGAATGCTCTGACACAAAAGAAATCTCTGAAGAAATATATAAATTCTTCTCTAAATTATACTCTTCATCCTATTCAGAGGAGAATTCATTATTATTTCTTGAAAGCATTAAGCAATATATTCTTCAAATTGAGACAGATTATAAAGAAAGATGTGACTCTGTGATTAATATGAAGGAGTTGGATTTAGCTTTAAAGCAAATGTCAATAGGCAAATCCCCGGATCAAGATGGTTTAACCTCAAACTTTTATAAATTTTTCTGGGAAGATATAAAATTATTATTATTTAATGCCCTTAAAGAATGTACTGAAAACAATAATTTGATGACGACCATGAAACAAGGTATTATTACTTTGTTACCCAAACCGGGAAAAGACAAGAGATATATTGATAACCTGAGGCCAATAACTCTATTAAATGTGGATTACAAATTATTTACACAAATTTTTGCTAATCGGTTGAAAGAGGGCATTGGACAGATAATTAGTGAAACTCAGTCAGGATTTCTTAAAGACAGATCTATACACAACAACATTAGGCTGGTTCTTGATTTACAAGGACTTTATCGAGGACAAGGGCTTCATATTGTTTTTAGATTTCTACAAAGCCTTTGACTCAGTTGAACATCCATTTATAATGAAAACTTTAGAGCATTTTGGGTTTGGGTCAGAATTTATTAAGGTGGTTAATATGATATAAAAAGATATTAATAGCTCAGTTTCTCTTCCACAAGGAACGTCAAGAAGATTTGAGGTTAAACGAGGGATTCGGCAGGGCTGTCCTTTCTCCCCTTTATTATTTATTTTAGTTGCAGAATTATCGGCGATTTTTATAAAAAACAGTCCTGACATAGAGCCTTTACATGTGCTAGGTAATTATCTATGTATAACTCAGCTGGCAGATGACACTACTATCTTCCTCAAAAGTTCAGAACAGATTCCTCTCATTGTTGAGAAGATTAAGGGGTTCTCTACAGCATCTGGATTACAATTAAATTTAAAGAAATGTGAACTAATGGCTATACATGAACACCCTCTAATGGATTTGTATGGTATTCCGTTTAGGGGTAGTGATAACCAGAGACAAAAAAACCAGAGAAGAACAAAATATTGAGGTTGGCATAAAGAAAAGTAAATCTATACTTAACTCTTGGCAACAGAGGGATTTATCTATTTTCGGAAGGGTGTTAATTACTAAAATAGAATCATTATCTAGAGTTATGTACCCTGCATTTTCTCTAGCCATCCCAGATAATTTAATTAAATCAATGAATCAAACTAATTTTAACTTCATTT
Organism: Leuciscus leuciscus; assembly: GCF_965113295.1. Taxonomy (NCBI): domain Eukaryota; kingdom Metazoa; phylum Chordata; class Actinopteri; order Cypriniformes; family Leuciscidae; genus Leuciscus; species Leuciscus leuciscus. The sequence goes on along the minus strand of NC_138724.1, from coordinate 13,397,694 downwards.
GGAGAAATAGACATCACTATTTAAGAAAAGGAGACGTTGTAAAATCACTAGAAGAAGGGGGTTTAAATGTGATTGACTATGAGGTTATGAATGGAGTGATAAAACTTAAATGGTTACAGAAATTCATACAAAATAGTGAGGGTTTCTGGTGTAATATTCCTTCTAAAATATTTGATAAGTGTGAGGGGATTGATTTTTTTTATTAAGATGTGATTTCTGTGTGGCTAAACTTCCTATTAAGCTGTCTTCACTCCACATAGTAGCCCCATATGGAACAATAGATGTATTTTGGTTAAAGGAAAATCTTTATATCACTGTGAGTGGGTGGAGAGGGGTGTCTGGTCTATTTTACATTTGATGGATTCAAGTGGGAATTTTTTTTTAATTACAATGTATTCACTAATACATTTAATGTGAAGTGTACGAAGAAACAATTTTTAATGGTTATTAAGGCAATTCCACAGGCAATGGGGAACTTGGTTAGAGGCATGTTGCTTTATGAGGTTGTTGAAGCGCGGATGCCGGCACTTTATATAGGCGAACTGGACTTTAAGGAGAGAACATGAGCAGATAAAATTATAAGGGGAGCCCTTACCTCTGAACTTTTCCCTTTACCATTAAAAAGAAAAAATATACTAAAAGATCATTCTAAAGAAATTATAAGTTTATTAAGAACCAGATACCTCACTCTTCCTATCCCACCAAAAGCTAAAGAAACTCATTTTAAAATATTAAAGGATATTTATCCCTGTAATGTGTTTCTGAAACAAAGGTTTAATATTGATAAGAATAATTGTACTTTCTGTGATTTGGAGATGGAGACTTTAGAGCATTTGTTTTTTGATTGTAATTATATAAAATCCTTTTGGGGTTCGGTCCAAAAGTGGATATTTGAAAAGGACTCTCAAGCACCAGTGTTAGATTTTTGTGAGATTAGATGTGGTGTTATGTTGAAGGATAAAAAAAGAGACTTGATGTATAACAGTTTAATTATTTTAGCTAAGCAGTTTATACATAAGTGTAGATTTATGAAGGTAAGACCTTTGTTTTTGCAGTTCCCCCATTTTTATGAAGGAGTTAACTTTGTATAAGAAAGCTTTAAAAGATATAGAAACAAGACAAGCCTTGGAGGTTTTCAAACTTATACACATTTTGATAACTGAATAGACCTCTGTGGTATTTTATGTTATATTTATTTAGTGTGTTTACGAAAATCTTTTTATTTTATTTTATATTTGGTTGGGCATATATGTATGGTTATGTATGTGTTTAAATTGTTTTGTATGTATTGTTAATATGAATTTGTAACGCCTGATTTAGATTGTTTAATAAAGGTGTGTAAAAAAATAAAAAAAATAAAAAATTTGTCAATTATCAGTTTCACCAGAGAAAGTCGACGCGAGTATCCCTTGTAGCTTCATTAAGCGTTAGGCTAAACCGGAACTGAGATACCGTCAACAGGAAGTATCGAGTGTCATGGCGACGCCCAATAAGACTCGCAGGAAAGTTTTTTTTGTTTTGTTTTTTTATGTTTATGTTTATTTTTATTTTTTTATGTTTATTTTTTATTATTGCAAATCCAAAATATTACAGTACTTGAAAATTAATAAGGGGGGATACGGACAATATCACATGTAGATATACGGGCAACATAAATCATCATGGTAGGCCTATATCATCACAACAGATACCTTACAACAGATTCAGTAATGTTAAATGTTTTAGAAGCCTTTGAATTCAAAGGTTTGGACACATTCTTAAAGGGATAGTTCACTTTGAAATAAAATTTTGGTATGTTTTAGCTTACCTCAAGGGTATCCAAGATGTAGGTGTCTTTTTTTCCGCAGTAGTTTCAATTTTGATATTTTTAGGTCAAACCGTTCTTGTCTGTCAGTCATATAATGCAGGTCTATGGTCACTGCTCACTGTCTCAAAGAGCATGCACAGAGTCCAAATTAAAACAATCGTAAGTACACATTGATGGCCCAAGACACGAAACGAGTGGTTTGTGTGAGAAAACGAACAGTATTTATATCGTTTTTACCTCTTGTACACAGCCACGTCCGAGTGATCTGAGAGCGCGGGCGGGTATAGATATATACAATAGAAGTCACCTTGGCTACTGCAGTTCATTGGAACGAAACCGTAGCCAATGTAACCCAGCGCGTTCGCTCGCTGATGGACTGTCTGTCTCAGTTCAGAGAAGGGGCGAGAGTACAATATCGCACATGCCTCAGGCTGCAGGGTCTCATGGCTTCATCTATCCAAGTTGTGCCGTTGGGTCTCCTGAGAATGAGAGCGTTCACGAAATGGGTTTTGTCACTACATTTCAGCTGGATTCGCGATCTCTGCCGCTCGGTAACGGTGACGCGCGCCTGTTTGCCGGCTCTGCGCCATTGGGAGAGCGAGAACTTTTATGCACGGGGAACCCCCCTCTGGACGGTTACGATGCGGAAAGTTTTGACGATAGATGCGTCCTTAACAGGCTGGGGAACCACCTGTCTCTCATTCTGATAGCATCCAGGTGGCCCAAAGCCCCGTGGCTGGCAGAGATAATCCCTCTGTTATACGCCGAGCCATGGCGCCTCCCCCCTCGCATGGACATACTGTCCCAAGCCAACGGGGAGATTTACCACCCCCACCCGGACAGGGTGGCTCTCTGGGCCTGGCCCGTGAGAGGACGAACCTAAATGCACTGGGGCTCCCGCCGCCTGTAATCGCCACTAATCAGAATGCCAGTGCCGTTTCCACGCGATCCCTATATGGCTGTAAGTGGCAAGTGTTCGAAGGGTGGTGTGATGGGCGTGGTCTCACATCTTATCAGTGCTCGGTGCCTGATATTTTGTGTTTCCTGCAAGACCTCATGGAAAGAGGCAGGTCCTTTTCCACCATTAAGGTCTACCTGACTGCGACTTCAGCCTGTCATGTGGGTTTTGAGGGCTCCACCGTCAGGCAGCACCCTCTAACCCGCAGTTTTATGAAGGGTGCACGCCGCTAATTGCCGGTCATCAGGAGATCTGTTCCAGAGTGGGACCTCTCCATGGTGCTGGAAGCGCGGTCTCTGTATCCTTTTGAGCCTCTGGGGAGAATTTCCCTTAAGCTGATGTCCCTCAAGACAGCTTTGCTTTCGGCCTTGGCATCTGCTAAACGGGTCAGTGAGCTACATGCACTCTCGGTTCACCCCTCGTGCGCCAAATTCTCCCTAAGTGGAGATAAGGTTTCCCTTAAGCCTAACCCGGCCTTCATGCCGAAATGCTTCCCTGCGTTCACTTCGGAGGTTTTGGAGCTATCCGCTTTTCACCCTCCACCCTTTGCCTCCCCGGAGGATCAGGGGCTGAATGTTCTGTGTCCCGTCCGTGCTCTGCAAGCATATATGACCAGGACCAGTGCTTTCCGCAAGAGCGACCAGCTCTTCGTTTCAAGGGCTCCCCCGCACAAGGGGAGTCCCATTTCAAAGCAATGCCTCTCACATTGGCTTGTGGACGCTATACTATGGCTTATGAAGCAAAGGGAGTGCAGCCCCCAGGGGGCATCAGAGCTCATTCCACAAGGGGCTTAGCCGCCTCTTGGGCTTTGTTCAGGGGAGTTCCACTGCAGGACATCTGCTCCGCGGCCAGCTGGGCCTCTCCTCATACCTTTGAGCGTTACTACCGGTTGTATGTCACCAGAACCTCGGTGGCACACTCGGTCCTAGGGGTAGGGTCCTCTTAGCCCTTTCCCACAGCCCCGTTGGGTTTAACCAACGAGGAGTGAATGGGCCAGCTGGCCGTGTTCATTCCTGTCACCAAGCATTCGCATTCCTTCTTGGGTTTAGCTATGTGCATTGGTGGTGCGGGGGCCATTATCATGTATGTGTCTCATGCATGTTTCATGCCCTGCTTGCCCACAGCAGTTTAGCATGGCGTCACCCTTGCAGGGTCATGTTTGTGGGACGTGTCAGACACCGCCTCTCTGAGGTGACCGTCCTTCTCTGGCCTTCAGAACCTCACTGTGAGTGTATTGGGCACTCGGGGAGCTGTCCATGTCTCTCCCATAGGTGGATCTTGAAACGAGATGATGAAAGAGAACAATAGGTTACTGTCGTAACCCCGGTTCTCTGAAATATCGAGTTGAGAGATCCACAAGCTTTGCCCCGCTTGCCGCATGAGAAGCGAATATACTTACTGAGGGGGAGGAGCGCGCCTGACAGCTATATGCCTTAGGTAAGGGGGTGTGGCCTTACCTGGCACTGGCTGCGCGTTTCTGTCTGTTAGCCAGACTTGGTGCAATTGGATGCTTCTGCAGAGGTCAGGTACAGGATGCCCTTCCCATAGGTGGATCTCTCCACTCGATGTTTCAGAGAACCGGGGTTACGACAGTAACCTATTGTTTTATATTGTGGCTTTCTTCTTTACAGTCGACATGAAGTGGCACTGACTCATAAACATAAACACACACACACACACACACACATACACATACACATATGTGTATATTATGACACCGACTCATACACACACACACACACACATAGCCTACATATAGATTATGACACCGATTCAAACACAAACACACACACACACACCTGAGTCTGTGCCATGATGGTTATTGTTTTGCCTGGATTTATCATTTTATTCAAAACTACATTAAAAATGTAATTCTAACAGATAATGACTTGAATGGACTTCTATGATGATCATGTTGTTGTTGTTTTTTTCAATAAAAACATTAATTTGGATTTTTTTTTTTTGTGGGACCTAAAGTCAGAAATGTTTTGGTGGTGTAATCAACCAGAAATTAAAAAATTTGCTCAGCGAGACATGATCCTGGATCAAAATATTTTGTTGATACTTGAACAACACTCATATTTGTATGTGTGTGTATAAAACCTGACATTCCTGAAAAAAATATATGTTGTAAGGAGTTTTTCATAATCTTTTATTATTATTTTTGTAATTAAATTATTAAAAAAAAATATATATATTTATTATTTGTAATTATTTATTATTTATACAATATTTGAAAAACATTTTCCTTTCATTTCATATGATCAGAAAACCATATAACAGAAACAGAAATTACCTTTTTGAACCTTGTGACTAAAACGTCATAATTTTTTTTACATATTTTGACCGTCTCGCATAATGATTGAGTTGTGTACACTCGTGTGTAATCAGTTAAAGTATGACACCAACATTAATACAAATATTAAACCATTTCGAGCCCGATTCAGACCCTGACAGTGTCATTGAACAAGAGGATTGTGCTGAACGGATTTCAAGCACAGACTTTACAAGCACGGATTTCACGGGATGTTTAATGTTCAGGAACCGTGTTAAAAATACATTTTAACCTCTTAAGTTCGTCAGCCTTAGGAGAAAGTTTTCTCGGAGTGTAAAAAACAAAGACGACAACTCTTCCTCTTCTCTAAAGCAGCCTGTTTATGCTCAAACTGCAACATTACACACTAACTAAAGTAAAAAAAAAGTGAAATCATAATCAAGGACCACTTTAAAAGGCTGTCTAGATAGGATACTTCTTGAGATATTTCATATGCACACGTAGTAAAAATTCATATATTTTAGTTTAGTGTGTTTGCCTGTCAGTGTGTTGCTATGGAATGAAATGCATGATGTACACACTGGACTGGTGCATAAGTCACGCGATTGGCCAAAACTGTTGGTGGGAAAGTCCTGATAAAACATTCAGGGTCTGGATTCACAGACATGGCTTAGATTAAGCCAGGATTTAGTTCAATTAGGACATTTAAATAGCTTTTATAAATGTGCCTTAGAAAAAGAAAAACTGGTGTGCGTCTTGAAACAAAACAATAGCACATATTTTAAGATGTGTCAGTGCAAGTTGCTTCCTGCTCAAAAATGCCTTTTAGTCTGGGACTGTGTGCTGATAAGTGAACCTGTGAGGGTGTCACTTGTCTTATCTAAAGTCAACTAAAGTCATCACAGAGAATCCTACACCCGCCACCAGAAGGGTCAAGGGTCATTGCTGCTATTCTTAGAGCCATTATTCATATTCTGCTTGTTGTTTTATCCATTTGAATAATGAAAATACATCTCTACATTTTCTGTGACAAGCTTTTGCCTGACTTTGGACAATTGTAAGTCGATCTGACTTAGTGATCTACTAAGTAGGGTTCCACATTACTTTGAGTATCATTCAGTAAGTTACACAATGAAGTTAAATCATTTTTAAAAATGAAGAAGTAATCATTACTCCAAAAAATAATAAAATAAATGTAATATCAATGTAATAAATAATATAAAATAATATAATATTTAATATGATTGACTAACTACATGATTACACAGTTACGCAATGAAAGTCACTTTAAGGGTCAAATCGTTTTATTTATTAGATACATTTGTTATTATATTATTATTATAGAAAGAATAATATAAAATAATACAATAAATTGAACATAATATGACAACGCCAATTAATTTTATTTTATAAAACATTATAAAAAAATATATTATACATTATATTATAAATAGTGCTGGGCAAAGATTAATCGCATCCAAAATAAAAGTTTGTGTTTGCATAATATATGTGTGTGTACTGTGTATAATTATTTTGTATATATAAATACACACATATGCATGTATATATTTAATATTTAAAAAAAAATGTATTTATATATAAATTATTTATATTTATATATAAAATAAATTATGTATAAATACATATACAGTATATACATGCAAATATTTCTTAAATAAATACATGCATATGTGTGTATTTATATATACAAAATAATTATACACAGTACACAGACACACACATATATTATGCAAAAACAAACTTTTATTTTGGAAGCGATTAATCGCGATTAATCTTTGCCCAGCACTAATAATTATAAACAAATTAAATATAATATAATACATAAATAATATAATATTGTATATTTTTAATATGACTGAATATGTCATATTCAGTCGAATATGAGATCTTGCGAATTCACGTATGATCGCGCGATATAAGTGCAGAATTGCTGCGGAGCTCTCCGGCATCCGGCAAAAATAGAAGCTCTGCGTATCTGCTCCGGAGGGCTACGGATCGCCGGAGTCGGAACGCAGCCGTTCCGCAGTCAGTGAAAATACACACATTGACTTTAATGGAAACCTATTGACTCCGCCGTTCCGGAGCGGATCCGCAGCCGTTCCGCAGTTGATGGAAATTAGGGGTAATGCTGTTATTAGCGCAGTCATTAATCCTCTGCTTAATGATCTCGCCCGGACACACTCTTCACGGGGCTGTGCACAGGAGCTGGTCCCAGAACCACCTGCTGGCTTTCTGCCCCGTGCTGAGAGTGCCAATTGGCAGCGCTGGGCATGTAAAGCGGACAGATGGAAGCCGAGCGGAGGTCAGGCACTCCGGCAGTGGGGAACGCAAGCAGCTGATCGACAGAGTCGCTCTCGCTGACTCCATCATCTCAGGTGCATGCCGTAAGCTAGAAGAACCAGATAAATATACAGATATCAGTAGAATAGGATGCAAAATAGGGCCTGGAACTCTTGGAAATAGTCAAAAGTCATTAAAACACAGTATCATCACAAACTCAGGAAACTAAATATTATAATATTTATATTATATTATATTTTTGCCGCTTCTTGCTTCTTCTTACTGGCCAAAAAGGACGGAGGTTTGAGGCCCTGCATCGACTACCGAGCGATCAGTGTTCAGACTGTTTAGTGCCACTTCCTGCTTCCCCTGGTCCCTGGGAATTCCCACAGATATTCGTCACACTTGTTTAGATTCACCTGAAGGCTAATGCAGATTTAGCAACTCGGGCTATGGTGAAGTGCGTGCAGCGGCTTCAGGGGATTTCACCTGAAGCACCAAATTTCATCATGGGCGATTCTAATAACTTTAAACCAGGGAAGTCCCTGTGTAACTTTTATCAATATGTCACCTGCGCAACATGATGGACCAAAAGTTTGGACCTCTGTTATGGATCCGTCAAAGGTGCTTATAAATCCACTCAGCATGTCTGACCATAACTCTGTTTATTTGGTTCCGTCTTACAAACCGGTACTGAAGAGAAACAAGCAGGAACGGCAGTGGGTTCCGGTTTGGTCAGAGGACTCAATCCAGTGTCTACAGGAATGTTACGGCTGCACTGACTGGGATCTATTCAAAAAGGAATGTAAGGACATTGATGAGCTCACAGAGACTGTTTCTGCATACATCACTTTCTGTGAGGACTTAGTCATCCCTCGTAAACTAATTTCTCAAAGTAACATGACTCAATACAGAGTACTTCAAAAACAAGCTAAAAAGGAACTTAAGCTTGCAAAACTTAATTATAAAGACAAAGTTGAGAACATGCTGAGCACAGGTAACTCACGTCCTGCATGGGAGGGTGTGAAAGCCATGATGGGGATGCAGCCTAAGAAGTGTCCGATTTCCCTAAATGGCATGTCAGACCTTGCCCTCTCAAATGACCTGAACACTTTTTATAATCGTTTTAATATTCATGATTTTAGTGAGGAGCTGTCAGTTTTTAATAACGTTGCCCCTGGACAAGGTAAAGTCCAGGTTGACAGAAACAAGGTCCTAATACTCTTCAGAGGTATAAAGGAAAGGAAAAGTCCTGTCCCCGATGGCCTTGGAGGCTGTATATTAAAGAACTGTGCTGAACAGCTGGTAGACATTTTTTGTTTTATTTTCAAAATGTCCTTACATCTCCACACCGTTCCTCGCATTTGGAAAGACTCAAATATTATATTATTATAGTTTGCTGACGACTCGGTAATAGTGTCGCTGCTGAGTGCTGACACACAAGGACCCTGAGCATGGCGCTATTTTAAATGATTTTACAGAGTGGTGTAAGTCGTCTTTTATTAACATTAACGTGGCAAAAACTAAAGAAATGTTAATCGATTTTAGAACCCCCCGCCCACCCTCTCTTCTACCCTTCAAGCTATAGAAGTGGTGAAACAATATAAATACCTTGGTATTATAATTGATGACAAACTCACCTTCGAGCCAAGTTGACGCCGTCTGTAAGAAATCACATCAACGCATGTTTTTTTATCGTAAACTTCGCAATTTTAATGTCGATAAGACGTAAGACCGTTGTATGAAAAATATTATAAATAATATTAATTAAATAAAATGTTTCTTATTTTTTTAGTAGTAGAAACTATATAAAATAATATATAATAATAATTGTATGAAATATAATAAAAAAATATATTATAAATAATATTAATAAATACCATTTTTCATTGCTATTATTATTAGTAGAAATATTACATTATATAAAATAAAATATGTTATATAATAACTACAAATTATAATAGTTTTATATATACAAACACACACACACACACATATATATAGAGATATATAGATAGATAGCCTCTCTCTCTCTCAATATATATATATATCAGCCATAGCAAAACTGTCACTTTACATTCAGAAGACCTTAAACACTCAGATACTCCATAATAAAGACAACAAATCACTTATTTATTGATGACTTGACATGCAATCAATCACAATGCAAAGTGAATTTCTCCCTTCTTCCTCAAGATTTCGGACTTCATCCTGGATCATGGTTCTCTTCTCCCTAAGGGTGGACTTTGACCACTGCTGGAAATGTGCTGTTCCTAGACCCTGTCTTCCAGTGCAAGGGTTTCCGATGATATCTTTGGTTATGAGAGAACATTCTGCAGGTTAATTGCCGTGCTGGCGGCCCACTTACGGCCAGATCTTGTTCTGACTCCTGCTTCCCTGGTGAGTTGGTCTTGAGAGTCCCTATATGTCAGACAGTCTGCATTTGGCGACTTTAAACTCCTCCACCACTGAAGACAGGGGAAGCTGGAGCTGGAGCCCGACCTTATGTAGAGCCCCAAGGATGTAAAGCTCGGGGGTATTCCCAACCATCTTCTAATGGAATTCTTTATCTGGAGGAAAATGGGGAAAAGGTGAGAGCTACAGGATATGAGCGTTAACAGCCTGATAAGATAAGTAAGACGGGCTGATAATGCGCTGACCCACCTGGCGCCACCATGATCTCGTGTTTCTTGGACCTGATGCGCAGAAACGTCAGGTCGTTCTGGGGGTCGATGTCTCTGATCGTGCTCCTGGTTTTCATAGTCAGCTGATGCAGCAGTCCCACATACTCCACCGTCGTCGAGTTGTCTAGTGTCGTTCTGATGGGAATGCCTGAAAAGGAACAGGTTAAGATCAATGGAACTACGGCTTCTAGAAAACAAACTAGTTTCACGCTTATAGCATTTATCATAAAAAAGCTTAATTCTAATAAATCCTCATGCAAAATCAGTAGTGCTGTTGCGGTGCGTCGATGATGTCGACGCGTCGACGTCAAAATTTCGTCTACGTCATATTTTTGTGTCGACACTTCTTTCTTTCTTTCTTTTTTGCACCATTCCCGGAGGTACAGCTCGCCACACACACCGCCCGCCGTGTTTTTCTGTCATGTTTTCTCCCTTTCTTTACAAACCGCGACAAACGCCAGTCTCCTTTCTCTGCAGAATGCTATAAATCTGCTCAACCAATCACACCGCACCATTCCACATATTGTAAACAGTAACGGCGGCGCTTTGAATACACCCGGCATCCTAGTTTTCCTTATCTACTTTGTACTTTTTGATCAACAAACAAACAAAAAAATTTATACATTTGACGGCATTGATGAACCTGTGGTGGTTTCTGCCGTAGGGAAGAAACATAAGCCATCGAAATCTAATCATTTACGTGAGGAGATTAAGAAGATGAGGCGTGTGAGGAAGAAAAATGCCGACTCTTGCTTGTTCTCACACGACAGCATAAAAAAAATAGTGGTTTTCATCTTGCCACTTCCTTGGTAAAGAAAACACATTTTTTACTCAAATTAATCTAAATGGATTTATCACGTTTATACTACAATATTCAGAAGTATACGTTGTAGCTGACAGAGTGTTTATGTCAGAATGTTTATTTTTAAATCACAACCTTCTTGGGGCTAATCCATCGGACTAACGGTTCGAGAGATATGCGAATAACAGACAGGATAATTAATTCGAATTAGTCGTTAGATTAGTCGACTAATCGATAAAATAATCACCCGACTAATCGTTTAATTAATAGGCTAGTCGTTTACCCCAGCCCTAAAAATCAGTTTCTTCATCACTAATGTTGATTATTTAGTATAACTCTACCATATTATATTATATTATATTATATCCATTCTCTATACCAGATTATCCTATGTAGTTTTGTAAAATATTATATTATATTATATTATATCCATTCTCTATACCAGCTTATCCTATGTAGTTTTGTAAAATATTATATTATATTATATTATGTCCATTCTCTATACCAGCTTATCCTATGTAGTTATGTAAAATGTTACATTATGTTAATTAGCCTATATTGTTTAATTATATGATATTACATTAGCCATTCTCTATACCAGCTTATCCTATGTGTTTTGTAAAATATGATATTATATAATAAATATAACAGTTAATATAAGTACAGTAAAACCATGGTAAATTGTGATTAGGCCTAACGTTACATTACCTTCTGCGTTAACGACTATTGAGCCAATAACACCAGTAGCCTTGAATCCTCTTTAAAGTGTCTTCGACTTCAGCCTTCAGAGATGAACAAAACAGTTAGGCAGATTAATACACGAGTCTAAAACATAAATATAATTTGTACGAATTATTAAACAAAAATATAGATGAAATAAAGTAGTTTACCATATTGCCGCACATATTTACCAGTCTTCCGTTTGTTCCTCGTTGATCAACATGATGAACTATAACACGTCTTCAAGAATAAACTTTTTTTTATTCCGTTATTAAATTGTTTCTGTTAATGTTGCTGACTCACTCGACAGGCAGAAATGATATAAGCAGGCTGTTAAAACTTGTGTACACAGTTGTGTTACTTTTCTCAGCGCTGATGAGTCATCATGAGTTAGTTGATGACGATAGACCAATTACAGTCGTTTGTGGTGGCAGGATATTTTAATCAATGTGCAGTATCACTTCAGTAATTATTTAAACGGCAATGTGTTTTATATTATAACAACACATTTTGACAAACAAACTTATCCAGTGAAAGTAAGATAAATAATAAATAAAAATTCACGAATTGTTATTCGTGTTTGGTTTTCTTATTTGACTTTTATTTAGCCGACAGCGCCCCCTACAGGATAATATTGTACAGAACTTTTAATCTCATTCGGTCTCAATCTCATCGATTTTATTTCGCTATGACCGAATAACACACAAAAGCAACGAATGCGTTTTAACAATTTAAAACTGATATCTACATTGTTATAACCTGTTAACTGCTTTAGTGTTTACTTTTTTTATTGAACTTAGTTGAAATCCAATCGTCTGATTTGTGAAGGATCAAGTGACACTGAAGACTGGAGTAACGATGCTGAATATTCAGCTTTACAACAAAGGAACAAATTACATTTTAAAGTATATTCAAATAGAAAATCGTTATTTTAAATTGTAATAATATTTCACAATATTACAGTTTTTCTTTCTATATTTTTTATCAAATAAATGCAGGCTTGATGAGGATAAGAGACTTCTTTTAAAAACATAAAAAATAATTATGTTTCCAAACTTTTGACCGGTACTACATACATACATACATACATACGGTACACAGTTATAATCTTGATTTCCTCCCCAATGTTTTCATTTCTGCTAATCACAGTTGCGCACATTTGACCACCAGATGTCGCTAGCATGCGGTTTTTCGAAACAAAATATCACGAGAAAAATATTCTTTCTTTTAATATATATATATATATATATATATATATATATATATATATATATATATATATATATATATATATATATATATATATATATATATATTCGTCATTGCTTTTAAACCTTGCTTTAAATATTTTAAAAAATATATGTTTAATGTTAATATTCTTGCTAACCTTCTGTAACCAATGACGTCAACATTGCAACGCGAAGGCGTCACGTGAAGACGCCCAGGCACGTGCACGGTATAAGGTAAGTACTTACTTATAAGGTAAGTATTATATATATAATTAATTTAAAAAATATTTTGAAATCAATTAAATAATATCACATAGGCCTATATATAGTAATTAAAATACAATTTGTCATTATTATTATGTCACAATGATGAAGATGATAACAGGTTCCAATATGAAATGTCTTTTAATAATAAAGTAAACTTAGGTACAGACAGAAGGTGTAACAGTGTGTGCTTACAACAATACAAACACAAACAACGAATGACCCACACAGAGGGAACAGGGAGGAACTTAAATACTGTGATGTATTTATATAATATCAGCTGTGATGATGAGGAGTGTCCACAGAGACAGATGAGTGCCATATTAGTAGAAGTTAGTATATCAAATAATATATTATATTACAATAATTTTTCATTATTTTTATTAGTAGTAGAAGAAACTATATAAAATAATAGATATATAATATTATAATAATTGTATGAAATATAAAAACAATATATATTATAAATAATATTAATAAATACCATTTTTCATTGCTATTATTATTATTAGTAGAAATAGTACAATATAAAATAAAATATATTATATTATATAATAACTATAAAATATAAGTTTTATATATACACACACACATAGAGATAGATAGATAGCCTCTCTCTCTCTCTCTCTCTCTCTCAATATATATATATTTATCAGCCATAGCAAAACTGTCACTTTACATTCAGAAGACCTTAAACACTCAGATACTCCATAATAAAGACAACAAATCACTTATTTATTGATGACTTGACATGCAATTGATCACAATGCACAATCAAAGGTTTCAATTAAAACAATTATTTGGATTATTTTAAAAGCTATTCACTAGATGAAATGTTATACTTGTTTAGGGCAGTGTACAAACAAATTTACATATTTTAAAGAATATAATTTAGTGAGTATGCCATCTAGTCCAGTCAAGTCAAGTCATCTTTATTTATATAGCGCTTTTTACAATACAGATTGTATCAAAGCAGCTTCACATTGATAACATGAAAATAATCAAACAAAATTTGTTTCTAGAAGAAAATTGCATCATTGTCCACCCTAAATAAGGCAGATCAATAATATTGTTGAATATTAAATGTCCCCAACTAAGCAAGCCAAAAGCCAAGGCGACAGTGGCAAGGAACCAAAACTCCATCAGGTGACAGAATGGAGAAAAAGAACCCAGGCTCAGTCGGGGCCAGTTCTCCTCTGGCCAACGAGCGAACAGTGTATGATTATGATCCGGGCAGCGTTACAGGTCAGAAGTCAGATTGGTCGTGAACCAGGGCCCCAAATTTGGTCCATCGGTATCATCTGGGGGGACAAAGTCTCATAGTGATTTTTGGCAAGGTATACACCCCTAGTACTAGAAAAATCACGATAGCAGTGCAGGGGTGATAGCGAAATCACTTTTTTCAGCTCATGAAGTTACTAACCCCCTAAAATAAATTCCGTTTTTGAAATCTGGTGTATATCTGGTTTAGGCTCATGCCAGGGATATTGTCAATATTCTATAATATGGTGCTTGGTATCGTTGGAAAGGGGCCCTTTTAGGCTTTCATTTAAGCCCAGTACTGAATCTGTCTGACAAACACAGAGGTCACATGACTTCTTTAAACCAGAAATAACACACATTTTTTCACAATTTCCGCCTAAACTGTATGCTTTCTTTTATCCCTGTGGCATGAAAGAACACCAGGGACACAAAACTCAACAACTTCAATACTCAAGGCACTCTGATGACTCAGAAAATGTATAATATACCCATACTATTTATTTGTGAGAGCCTTAAATTAGACTCGTGCAGCCAGCACAAGTCTTCAAAATAGAATAGAGCCAATAGAATGGACAAATAGAATACCCTATTAGTCCAGGGCCAAATGGCCTATTTATTCATGTACAGTTGTAATAAAAAGTAATTGTTTCAATAGTGCTGTCAACATAACACTTGTAAGTGGTTTAACAAAATGTTTCTATCATGTATTTTGATATTCACCCACTTTCAGTTAGAATGTCAGAAAGTAGCTCATGCACAGTTCATATGGATTTTTGGGCTCCAATAGTCCATATTGGACCCAAGAAACATATTTCTGGCCAAAGAGTCCTCGATCTTGGGCTTTCTATACATACTCATATACTCCTTCTGATGCTTCATAAGCCATATAGTCTGAACATTAACGCACAGACCACGGACGGCGCGCTGCGTGGAACTGTTGGTTCAGTTGACTGGTTATAACAACACTACCAACTATGCCATCTTCAATCAACTTCCATTGAAGCTGCACAGACTTCAGAAACACAGACATTAACGCTCTATACATATTGACTCAAGAGTCAAAATTTGAGTGTCAGAATGTCAGAAAGTAGCTCATGCACGGAATGTTGATGGATTTTGACAGTTTGACAAGGTTTTGTCAGTTTTGTGAAAAGATTGTTGGTTCAGTTGACTGGTTATAACAACACTACCAACTATGCCATATTCAATCATCTTCCATTGAGTTCCAGGGGTATTAAATGTAAGTACAAAATACTTTTTCTCTTGTGAATTGGTGGGGAATAGTAGCAGTAGCTAATGTAAGCTTGGTGTTTTTAGCAGGCTAGCTATCTTGCAGGTTAAACAGTGTAACAGTAACTGCTACAGTGCAGTCATTCATATCGGTCTTTTGTCACGCCCTCTCGCCACACATTGTATTTCTCACGCGGAAAAACTATTTATAATATATTTAATATGCTGCAGCGCCCAAAATGTCTCTGGACGCGCCAGTCTCATTATGGAACCGGCAGGAATCAATCGCTGTAAAAATAGAGAGATGAGCAGAGCAACTGAACCAACAATCTTTTCACAAAACTGACAAAACCTTGTCAAACTGTCAAAATCCATGAGCATATTTGGGTCCAATATGGACTTCTGTATGGCTGACGTAACATCAGCAAGAGTCAACGAGTATTTATGGAAAGGTCAAGTTTCAAGTACTCCTTGGCCAGAAAAAAAATCAGTATGTCAAATATGGACTTCTGTCAGGATGTTATAGCATCCGAATATATCAATCTGAATGTATAGTGTAATTCTTTTAGGGCTCTTTGGCCAGAAATATGTTCAGTAGGTCAGAAGGGGACCTCTGAATAGCTGATTTATCATCAGAAAGAGTCTATAACTTTATATCGTTTAAAAACTTTTGAGGACCCTTTGACCAGAAATAAGTTCAAAACGTCAGATATGGATATCTACATGGCTTATGTAGCATTAGAAGGAGTCTATGAGTATGTATAGAAAGTCCAAGATCGAGGACTCTTTTGCCATAAATATATTCCTTGGGTCAAATAAGGCTGATTTGACATCAGAAGGAGTCGATAACTTCATATAGTTTGAAAAATGTTCAGGACACTTTGACAAGAAATACGTTCAAAAGGTCAGATATGGACATCTATATGGCTTATGAAGCATCAGAAGGAGTCTATGAGTATGTATAGAAAGCCCAAGATCGAGGACTCTTTGGATAGAAATATGTATCTTGGGTCAAGAAAAAAATTCAGTGTGCATCACCACATTGCACCACCAGCGCTAACTCCTTCCCATGTTCATTAAAGAGATAACATGTTGCATTGCATTGCACAAACAATCTAACATTGAGCACTGAAGAATAACATATAGGTTATGCACTTCTTGCATTGCATTGCACACTATAACTAAGTCAATCCCATGTTCATTAAAGAGATAACATGTGTTGTTGCAATGCATTGCATAAACAATCTAACATTGTGCATTGAAAAATAACATAGGTTATGCACTTTTTGCATTGCATTGCACACCAGAACTAACTCCTTCCCATGTTCATTAAAGAGATAACATGTTGCATTGCATTGCACAAACAATCTAACCTTGTGCACTGAGGTTATGCACTTCTTACAATTGCATTGCATTGCACACCAGAGCTAACTCCTTCCCATGTTCATTAAAGGACAAGTTCGGTATTTTACACTTAAAGCCCTGTTTTCAGATCGTTTCTGATGAAATACAATGGTTAAGATTGAACTTTGGACAAATGCTGCTGGCCCGAGAATTTTCGGTTTCTGTGGTAGCACCCCCCCACCTCCACAATGGGTGTATAGGTGCACTGGAATAATCCTTCCTAAAACGCATTAAACTTTCGTTTACAAAAACTCACCGAGTGGTCAGGGGTGTTCACTGATATGCTCACATAAAAATCGCTGCAAAAGATGCTTTCCAACAGGTTTTATCGTAGTTTTTCATCCAATACAAGTCAATGGAGTTGGACAAAAACTACGATAAAACCTGTTGGAAAGCATCTTTTGCAGCGATTTTTATGTGAGCATATCAGTGAACACCCCTGACCACTCGGTGAGTTTCACGTCTTTGTAAACGAAAGTTTAATGCGTTTTAGGAAGGATTATTCCAGTGCACCTATACACCCATTGTGGAGGTGGGGGGGTGCTACCACAGAAACCGAAAATTCTCGGGCCAGCAGCATTTGTCCAAAGTTCAATCTTAACCATTGTATTTCATCAGAAACGATCTGAAAACAGGGCTTTAAGTGTAAAATACCGAACTTGTCCTTTTATGAACATGGGAAGGAGTTAGCTCTGGTGTGCAATGCAATGCAATTGCAAGAAGTGCATAACCTCAGTGCACAAGGTTAGATTGTTTGTGCAATGCAATGCAACATGTTATCTCTTTACTGAACATGGGAAGGAGTTAGTTCTGGTGTGCAATGCAATGCAAAAAGTGCATAACCTATGTTTTTTTCAATGCACAATGTTAGATCTTTTGTGCAATGCATTGCAACAACACATGTTATCTCTTTAATGAACATGGGATTGACTTAGTTATAGTGTGCAATGCAATGCAAGAAGTGCATAACCTATATGTTATTCTTCAGTGCTCAATGTTAGATCGTTTGTGCAATGCAATGCAACATGTTATCTCTTTAATGAACATGGGAAGGAGTTAGCGCTGGTGGTGCAATGTGGTGATGGACACTGAATTTTTTACTTGACCCAAGATACATATTTCTATCCAAAGAGTCCTCGATCTTGGGCTTTCTATACATACTCATAGACTCCTTCTGATGCTTCATAAGCCATATAGATGTCCATATCTGACCTTTTGA
Organism: Leuciscus leuciscus; assembly: GCF_965113295.1. Lineage (NCBI taxonomy): Eukaryota > Metazoa > Chordata > Actinopteri > Cypriniformes > Leuciscidae > Leuciscus > Leuciscus leuciscus. Next base: position 13,379,538 of record NC_138724.1, on the reverse strand, counting down.
ACGTATTTCTTGTCAAAGTGTCCTGAACATTTTTCAAACTATATGAAGTTATCGACTCCTTCTGATGTCAAATCAGCCTTATTTGACCCAAGGAATATATTTATGGCAAAAGAGTCCTCGATCTTGGACTTTCTATACATACTCATAGACTCCTTCTAATGCTACATAAGCCATGTAGATATCCATATCTGACGTTTTGAACTTATTTCTGGTCAAAGGGTCCTCAAAAGTTTTTAAACGATATAAAGTTATAGACTCTTTCTGATGATAAATCAGCTATTCAGAGGTCCCCTTCTGACCTACTGAACATATTTCTGGCCAAAGAGCCCTAAAAGAATTACACTATACATTCAGATTGATATATTCGGATGTTATAACATCCTGACAGAAGTCCATATTTGACATACTGATTTTTTTTCTGGCCAAGGAGTACTTGAAACTTGACCTTTCCATAAATACTCGTTGACTCTTGCTGATGTTACGTCAGCCATACAGAAGTCCATATTGGACCCAAATATGCTCATGGATTTTGACAGTTTGACAAGGTTTTGTCAGTTTTGTGAAAAGATTGTTGGTTCAGTTGCTCTGCTCATCTCTCTATTTTTACAGCGATTGATTCCTGCCGGTTCCATAATGAGACTGGCGCGTCCAGAGACATTTTGGGCGCTGCAGCATATTAAATATATTATAAATAGTTTTTCCGCGTGAGAAATACAATGTGTGGCGAGAGGGCGTGACAAAAGACCGATATGAATGACTGTCACGTGACACTTGAGAGCCCTGACTGCACTGTAGCAGTTACTGTTACACTGTTTAACCTGCAAGATAGCTAGCCTGCTAAAAACACCAAGCTTACATTAGCTACTGCTACTATTCCCCACCAATTCACAAGAGAAAAAGTATTTTGTACTTACATTTAATACCCCTGGAACTCAATGGAAGATGATTGAATATGGCATAGTTGGTAGTGTTGTTATAACCAGTCAACTGAACCAACAATCTTTTCACAAAACTGACAAAACCTTGTCAAACTGTCAAAATCCATCAACATTCCGTGCATGAGCTACTTTCTGACATTCTGACACTCAAATTTTGACTCTTGAGTCAATATGTATAGAGCGTTAATGTCTGTGTTTCTGAAGTCTGTGCAGCTTCAATGGAAGTTGATTGAAGATGGCATATTGACAATATCCCTGCCATGAGCCTAAACCAGATATACACCAGATTTCAAAAACGGAATTTATTTTAGGGGGTTAGCAACTTCATGAGCTGAAAAAAGTGATTTCGCTACCACCCCTGCACTGCTATCGTGATTTTTCTAGTACTAGGGGTGTATACCTTGCCAAAAAACAACGATAGCATTTGCCCCCCCGATGATACCGATCAACCCCCCTGGCTCATGGACTATAACCAACGATGAAGACTTAACAGAGCAGCCATCAAGTGTTAGACAGGAGGGATGGATACCACCTTTTTTTAACAGGTCAGGTCTGCCCCAAAAACTTTTCCAATTGTCTATGAATTCTATATTATTTTGCAGACACCACCTCGACAGCCAGCCATTGAGTGAGGACAATCTACTAACTATCTCATCACTCCGTCAAACAGGAAGGGGGCCAGAGCAAATTACAGTGCCTGACATCGTACTTCCAAGTTCACACACCTCTTTAATGTTAATTTTTGTGATTAGTGCCGACGTGAATAATAATATTAGAGATTTTCCAATTAGCATTAGCCAGCACTTTTAAATTTGCTTTGATGTCAGGCGCTCTGGCTCCCGGCATTGCATCATTGTCAACCCTAAATAAGGCAGATCAATAATATTGTTGAATATTAAATGTCCCCAACTAAGCAAGCCAAAAGCCAACACTGCAAAAAATGCTTTTCTTACTAAGTATTTTTGTCTTGTTTCCAGTCCAAATATCTAAAAATTCTTAAATCAAGATGTATTTACTAGATGAGTAAAATGACATAAGATAATGTCCTGTTTTAAGGGGGATTTAATCAAAATTAGTTAATTTTTGCTTAAAACAAGCAGAATTATCTGCCAGTGGGGTAAGGAAAATAATCTTGTTTCAAGATTTGTATTATTTTAGTAATCTTAAAACAAGATTATTTTCCTTACCCCACTGGCAGATAATTCTGCTTGTTTTAAGCAAAAAATCACTTCATTTTGATTAAATCCCCCTTAAAACATGACATAATATCTTATGTCATTTTACTCATCTAGTAAATACATCTTGATTTAAGAATTTTTAGATATTTGGACTGGAAACAAGACAAAAATACTTAGTAAGAAAAGCATTTTTTGCAGTGAAGGCAACAGTGGCAAGGAACCAAAACTCCATCAGGTGACAGAATGGAGAAAAAAACCTTGGGAGAACACAGGCTCAGTCGGGGGCCAGTTCTCCTCTGGCCAACGAGCGAACAGTGTATGATTATGATCCAGGCAGCGTTACAGGTCAGAAGTCAGATTGGTCGTGTTGATGAGGCCTTCACAGGGCTGATGAGGCAGGCACTTCAGGGATGCGTCATGGTTAGGTCCAGGTGCAGATCCACCATCTGATCTGGATACGGCCTGGATCCGGCGGAAGAGGAGAGACTTTATTTATTTATTTATTTGAAAAGGGACAATGTACATTAATCAACATTCAGAACAAATGTAAGCGTACCCGAGTTAGCCACAGGCTAGTTTTCATCGGCAGTCCCCTTGCCAGATGTTATTAGGCATCCTAAAATAGTAAACTGTTAAAGACAATAAAATTATTTATACAATAAACAAAAGGTAAAAACTGTGACATAGACTGTGGTAAAATCACAACCAATCGAGTAAACAAGATAAACAGATAAAATAAAATTTTTTTAGATAATAGATGATACAGTTATTGTTGGTGGATGGGACCAGCGTCAGTGTTGACAGTGTTGATTTTCAATAAGGCATTTTTTAACATTAATCTCAAATGAGTAATAGGATGGAGACTCTCTAATTAATGGTGGTACCGAGTTCCATTGATGTGAAAGTGAAAGTGAAAGTGACACGTGACGGCCAAGTATGGTAACCCATACTTGGAATTTGACCTCTGCATTTAACCCATCCAAGTTAATGCATACACATTAGGAGCAGAGTAGTGAGTAGTTAACACACACACTGCAAACGTGGATACACACACCCAGAGCAGCGGGCAGCCTTTGTGTGGCGCCCGGGGAGCGATTAGGGGTTAGGTGCCTTGCTCAAGGGCACCTCAGTCATTTCCCACCGGCTCTGGAATTGAACCAGCAACCTTTGGGTTACCAGTTCAACTCCCTAACCACTAGGCCATGACTGCCCCATGTGATGATGTGAATGAAATGACGGCCTGACTAAATGCAGGTTTTTTTTGTGGAATTGTGCAGTCCCTCCTAGCTGCACCTCTTGTAACTCTGTTTGCATTCGATTTAAAATTGATAAGGCCAAATAAAGGCGGAGGAGCTAAACTGTGCATGATCTTATAACCTAAACAGACATTTCTGTATTTTATGAGGTTTTCCCAACTAAGCAATTTATACTTCTTTAGAATATGGCAATGATGGTAATGAATTGGCTTTTTGTCTAGAATTTTGAGTGCTTGTTTGTATAATGATTTCAGTGGTTTTAAGGCTGTAGAGTGTGCGTTGGACCAACTTATCAAACAGTAAGTGATGTGGGAGGGAACCAATGAGTGGAAATATACCTTAGCTGCATCAGTTGATAGGAGGTTTCTGACTAGTTGAGACTTCAGGACTGCGTTGTCGTCACGTCCAGGCGCAGGTCCTTCATCGGATCTGGATACGGCCTGGATCCGGCGGACTGTTGTAAACCTCGGTATAAACAGAGAGACTAATATTAGCGTAGACGCCATTCTTCTTATGATGTAACGAGTACATCAGGATTTATGGGAAGTGTTCCCGGTTCCGGCTGGCCTAATCTATGCAGCCTAATACGGAATTATAAAAGTCTATAATGTGTTATGTGTATGCTAGGTCAAAGAGATGTGTTTTTAGTCTAGCTTTGAACTGACAGAGTGTCTGCTTCCTGGGCAATGTTGGGAAGACTGTTCCAAAGTTTTGGTGCTAAATAGGAAAAGGATCTACCGCCAGCAGTCGATTTTGATATTCTAGGTATTATAAACCGGCCGGAATTTTGAGATCGCAATAGATGTGAAGGACTATAATGTGTTAAGAGCTCGCTCAAGTACTGCGGAGCTAAACCATTTAGTGCTTTGTAAGTAATCAGCAATATTTGAAAATGTATATGATGTTTAATAGGGAGCCAATGCAGTGTTGACAGAACAGGGCTAATATGGTCATACTTCCTGGTTCTGGTAAGAACTCGAGCTGCTGCGTTTTGCACCAGCTGTAATTTGTTTATTAAGCGTGCAGGGCAACCACCCATTATAGAGCATTACAATAATCTAGCCTTGATGTCATGATGAACTAATTGTTCCGCATTTGTCAATGAGAGCATATGACGTAATTTAGATATATTTTTAAGATGGAAAAATGCGGTTTTACAGATACTGGACACGTGACTTTCAAATGAAAGATTGGTATCAAAGAGCACACCCAGGTTCCTAACCAACGATGAAGACTTAACAGAGCAGCCATCAAGTGTTAGACAGTATTCTAGGTTATTACGTGAGGAAGTTTTTTGTCCAATCATTAGAATCTCAGTTTTTTCAGAATTAAGAAGTAGGAAATTACTAGTCATCCAATTTTTTATATCAGCCATGAATTCCGTTAATTTTGTGAATTGGTAAGTTTCGTCTGGGCGTGAAGAAATATAGAGCTGCGTATCATCAGCATAACAGTGAAAACTAATGCCATGCTTCCTAATGATATCTCCTAAGGGTAGCATGTACAGAGTGAACAGCAACGGTCCTAGTACTGAGCCTTGTGGTACGCCATACTGAACTTGTGATCGATAAGACATCTCTTCATTTACTGCTACAAACTGATAACGGTCAGATAAGTATGATTTAAACCTTGCTAATGCAATTCCACTAATGCCAACATAATTTTAGAGTCTATTTAAAAGAATGTTGTGGTCAATAGTGTCAAATGCAGAACTAAGATCGAGTAACACTAATAGAGAGATACAACCACGATCAGATGATAGGAGCAAATAATTTGTGACTCTAATGAGAGCTGTCTCAGTACTATGGTACGGTCTAAACCCTGACTGGAAATCCTCGCAGATATCATTTCTTTCTAAAAAGGAACATAGTTGTGAGGATACTGCCTTTTCTAGTATCTTTGACAGAAAAGGTAGATTCGAGATCGGCCTGTAATTGACTAATTCTGTAGGATCAAGTTGCGTTTTTTTAACAAGCGGTTTAATCATAGCCAGCTTAAAAGTTTTCGGTACATATCCTAATGACAAAGATGAATTAATGATATTAAGAAGAGGATCTGTGACCTCTGGGAGCATCTCTTTCAGTAGCTTAGTCGGTATAGGGTCTAACATACATGTTGTCGATTTAGATGATTTGACGAGTTTAGTAAATTCCTCCTCTCCTATAGCAACGAATGAATAAAAAATGTCTTCAAGAAGACTACAATGCACTGCCTGATGCGATACTGTAGTAGACGGTTGCATAGTTATAATTTTCTCCCTGATATTATCAATCTTGTTAGTAAAGAAGTTCATAAAGTCATTACTGCTGTGTTGCTTGGAAACGTCTGGGGTTGAAAATGTATTTTTCGTTAGTTTAGCCACTATTTCAAATAAACACCTAGGGTTTTGATTATTTTCTTCTAATAGGTTTGAAAAATAAGCAGATCTAGCAGCTTTTAAGACCTCTAAATCAGTGGTTCTCAACTCCAGTCCTCGGGACCCACTGCCCTGCACATTTTGTATCTCTCCCTTATTTAACACACCTGAACCAGATCATCAGCTCGTCAGGAGAGACTCCATGAACTGATTTGAGTGTGTCAGATAAGAGAGACTTACAAAATGTGCAGAGCAGCGGGTCCCGAGGACTGGAGTTGAGAACCACTGCTCTAAATAATGATCTGAGATGTCATCGCTCTGCTGCAGAATTTCAACGGCATCAGCACTGATTCCATGTGATAATATTAGATCTAGAGTATGATTACGAGAATGAGTAGGTCCTGACACGTGTGGTCTAACTCCAATTGAGTTCAGAATGTCTTTAAATGCCAATCCCAATGCATCTTTTTCGTTATCTACATGTACATTAAAATCACCAACAATTAGTACTTTATCTGCTGCCAATAATACAGTGCGTGCAGAATTATTAGGCACGTGGATTTTCTGATCATATTTTATTCCCAGGAACATTTTGCCAATTCCAAACCATATTAATCTTAATAACTACTATTCATTTTGCATTTAATTATTTATAAGTGATATATAATTGTTCATGAAGGCTGGAAATGAAAAACGCCTTTAATTCAGGTGTACATAATTATTAGGCATGTTTTCTTTTACAGATAAAATAAGCCAAAAAAGAGATTTAACTAAGACTGAAAATTCAATAATTATTAAATGCCCATGAGAAGGATGCAATACTAATGCAATACTAGAGATTGCAGTTAAGGCATGACCATTGGAAAGTGAAATGCTCATTGGGTCAGCAGGGTCAGACAAATACAGGTGGAGAAGAATAGACACATGTTAACTGCAAAAGAATGAAGAATTAAGGTGAAGAATTAAGTGTGAAACCATCAGGAACCCTTTAGTCTCCAGTGCCACCATTTTCCAGAACGCCAACCAACCTGGAGTCTCCAGAAGAGCAAGGTGCCAGGGTCTCAGAGACTTAGGTTAGGCAATGAATCCTAAAAATGACCCCCACTTAATAAGAATCACAAGCTGAAGTATAATAAAATACATGAAGACTGATTTTTTTATAGGCTTTATAGACAGACAGATTGAGAGTGACTCTTGAAGGACCAGCACCACATCCTCTTCTATCACTGTTTGAAGAATTCATCTTCCAGAATCTGACAGTAAGTTTTGGGAGTTTATTTTTAGTCCATCTCTGCAAAACGCACTTTAGGGTAGGAGATGGACTAAAAATAAACTCCCAAAACTTACTGTCAGATTCTGGAAGATGAATTCTTCAAACAGTGATAGAAGAGGATGTGGTGCTGGTCCTTCAAGAGTCACTCTCAATCTGTCTGTCTATAAAGCCTATAAAAAATCAGTCTTTGTGTATTTTATTACACTTCAGCTTGTGATTCTTACTAAAGTGGGGGTCATTTTTTAGGATTCTTTAACTAACCTAAGTCTCTGAGACCCTGACACCTTGCACATCTGGAGACTCCAGGTTGGTTGGAGTTCTGGAAAATGGTGGCGCTGGAGACTAAAGGGTTCCTGATGGTTTCACACTTAATTCTTCACCTTAATTCTTCATTCTTTTGCAGTTAACATGTGTCTTTTCTTCTCCACCTGTATTTGTCTGACCCTGCTGACCCAATAAGCATTTCACTTTCCAATGGTCATGCCTTAACTGCAATCTCTAGTATTGCATTAGTATTGCATCCTTCTCATGGGGATTTAATAATTTTTTACTTTTCAGTCTGAGTTAAATCTTTTTTGGGGCTTTTTTTATCTGTAAAAAAAAACTTGCCAAATAATTATGCACACTTGAATATAAGGCGTTTTTCATTTCCATCCTTCATGAACAATTATATATCACTTATAAACGATTAAATACAAAATTAATAGTAGTTATTAAGATTAATGTGGTTTGGAATTGGTCAAATGTGCCTGAAAAAAAAAAAAAAATCAGAAAATCCACGTGCCTAATAATTCTGCACGCACTGTAACTCTGATAGAAAATCAGCAAATTCTTTGATAAAGTCTGTATGGTGCCCTGGTGGCCTGTATACAGTAGCCAGCACAAATGTTAAACGTGATTTATCATTTACACTAGATAGTGTTACATTTAGCAACAACACTTCAAAAGAATTATATTTAAAACAAGACTTCTCAGTAATTCTGAAGATATTACAATAAATTACAGCAACACCTCCCCCCTTTGCCTTTCAGACGAGGTTCATGTTTATAACAGTAATCTTGCGGGGTGGACTCATTTAAAGTAATATAATTGTCTGGTTTTAGCCAGGTTTCTGTCAAACACAGCACATCTAGATTATAATCTGTAATCATATCATTAACAATTAGTACTTTATCTGCAGCCAATAATACAGTGCGTGCAGAATTATTAGGCACGTTGATTTTCTGATCATATTTTATTCCCAGGAACATTTAGCCAATTCCAAACCCTATTAATCTTAATAACTACTAGGCTATTCATTTTGCATTTAATTATTTATAAGTGATATATAATTGTTCATGAAGGCTGAAAATGAAAAACGCCTTTAATTCAGGTGTACATAATTATTAGGCATGTTTTCTTTTACAGATAAAATAAGCCAAAAAAGAGATTTAACTAAGACTGAAAATTCAATAATTATTAAATCCCCATGAGAAGGATGCAATACTAATGCAATACTAGAGATTGCAGTTAAGGCATGACCATTGGAAAGTGAAATGCTCATTGGGTCAGCAGGGTCAGACAAATACAGGTGGAGAAGAAAAGACACATGTTAACTGCAAAAGAATGAAGAATTAAGGTGAAGAATTAAGTGTGAAACCATCAGGAACCCGTAGTCTCCAGTGCCACCATTTTCCAGAACTCCAACCTACCTGGAGTCTCCAGAAGAGCAAGGTGCCAGGGTCTCAGAGACTTAGGTTAGGCAATGAATCCTAAAAATGACCTCCACTTAATAAGAATCACAAGCTGAAGTATAATAAAATACATGAAGACTGATTTTTTTATAGGCTTTATAGACAGACAGATTGAGAGTGACTCTTGAAGGACCAGCACCACATCCTCTTCTATCACTGTTTGAAGAATTCATCTTCCAGAATCTGACAGTAAGTTTTGGGAGTTTATTTTTAGTCCATCTCTGCAAAACGCACTTTAGGGTAGGAGATGGACTAAAAATGAACTCCCAAAACGTATTAAAATGTATTCTGGAAGATGAATTCTTCAAACAGTGGTAGAAGAGGATGTGGTGCTGGTCCTTCAAGAGTCACTCTCAATCTGTCTGTCTATAAAGCCTATAAAAAATCAGTCTATGTGTATTTTATTACACTTCAGCTTGTGATTCTTACTAAAGTGGGGGTCATTTTTTAGGATTCTTTAACTAACCTAAGTCTCTGAGACCCTGACACCTTGCACATCTGGAGACTCCAGGTTGGTTGGAGTTCTGGAAAATGGTGGCGCTGGAGACTAAAGGGTTCCTGATGGTTTCTCACTTAATTCTTCACCTTAATTCTTCATTCTTTTGCAGTTAACATGTGTCTTTTCTTCTCCACCTGTATTTGTCTGACCCTGCTGACCCAATGAGCATTTCACTTTCCAATGGTCATGCCTTAACTGCAATCTCTAGTATTGCATTAGTATTGCATCCTTCTCATGGGGATTTAATAATTATTGAATTTTCAGTCTTAGTTAAATCTCTTTTTTGGCTTATTTTATCTGTAAAAAAAAACTTGCCAAATAATTATGCACACTTGAATATAAGGCGTTTCTCATTTCCAGCCTTCATGAACAATTATATATCACTTATAAATAATTAAATGCAAAATGAATAGTAGTTATTAAGATTAATATGGTTTGGAATTGGCTAAATGTTCCTGGGAATAAAATATGATCAGAAAATCAACGTGCCTAATAATTCTGCAAGCACTGTATTATTGGCTGCAGATAAAGTACTAATTGTTAATGATATGATTACAGATTATAATCTAGATGTGCTGTGTTTGACAGAAACCTGGCTAAAACCAGACAATTATATTACTTTAAATGAGTCCACCCCGCAAGATTACTGTTATAAACATGAACCTCGTCTGAAAGGCAAAGGGGGAGGTGTTGCTGTAATTTATTGTAATATCTTCAGAATTACTGAGAAGTCTTGTTTTAAATATAATTCTTTTGAAGTGTTGTTGCTAAATGTAACACTATCTAGTGTAAATGATAAATCACGTTTAACATTTGTGCTGGCTACTGTATACAGGCCACCAGGGCACCAAACAGACTTTATCAAAGAATTTGCTGATTTTCTATCAGAGTTACAGTGCGTGCAGAATTATTAGGCACGTGGATTTTCTTTTTTTTTTTCTTTTTTCAGGCACATTTGACCAATTCCAAACCACATTAATCTTAATAACTACTATTACTTTTGTATTTAATCGTTTATAAGTGATATATAATTGTTCATGAAGGCTGGAAATTAGAAACGCCTTATATTCAAGTGTGCATAATTATTAGGCATGTTTTCTTTTACAGATAAAATAAGCCAAAAAAAAGATTTAACTAAGACTGAAAAGTAAAACATTATTAAATCCTCATGAGAAGGATGCAATACTAATGCAATACTAGAGATTGCAGTTAAGGCATGACCATTGGAAAGTGAAATGCTCATTGGGTCAGCAGGGTCAGACAAATACAGGTGGAGAAGAAAAGACACATGTTAACTGCAAAAGAATGAAGAATTAAGGTGAAGAATTAAGTGTGAAACCATCAGGAACCCGTAGTCTCCAGTGCCACCATTTTCCAGAACTCCAACCTACCTGGAGTCTCCAGAAGAGCAAGGTGCCAGGGTCTCAGAGACTTAGGTTAGGCAATGAATCCTAAAAATGACCTCCACTTAATAAGAATCACAAGCTGAAGTATAATAAAATACATGAAGACTGATTTTTTTATAGGCTTTATAGACAGACAGATTGAGAGTGACTCTTGAAGGACCAGCACCACATCCTCTTCTATCACTGTTTGAAGAATTCATCTTCCAGAATCTGACAGTAAGTTTTGGGAGTTTATTTTTAGTCCATCTCTGCAAAACGCACTTTAGGGTAGTAGATGGACTAAAAATGAACTCCCAAAACGTATTAAAATGTATTCTGGAAGATGAATTCTTCAAACAGTGATAGAAGAGGATGTGGTGCTGGTCCTTCAAGAGTCACTCTCAATCTGTCTGTCTATAAAGCCTATAAAAAATCAGTCTATGTGTATTTTATTACACTTCAGCTTGTGATTCTTACTAAAGTGGGGGTCATTTTTTAGGATTCTTTAACTAACCTAAGTCTCTGAGACCCTGACACCTTGCACATCTGGAGACTCCAGGTTGGTTGGAGTTCTGGAAAATGGTGGCACTGGAGACTAAAGGGTTCCTGATGGTTTCACACTTAATTCTTCACCTTAATTCTTCATTCTTTTGCAGTTAACATGTGTCTTTTCTTCTCCACCTGTATTTGTCTGACCCTGCTGACCCAATAAGCATTTCACTTTCCAATGGTCATGCCTTAACTGCAATCTCTAGTATTGCATTAGTATTGCATCCTTCTCATGAGGATTTAATAATGTTTTACTTTTCAGTCTGAGTTAAATCTTTTTTGGGGCTTTTTTTTTATCTGTAAAAAAAAACTTGCCAAATAATTATGCACACTTGAATATAAGGCGTTTTTCATTTCCATCCTTCATGAACAATTATATATCACTTATAAACGATTAAATACAAAATTAATAGTAGTTATTAAGCTTAATGTGGTTTGGAATTGGTCAAATGTGCCTGAAAAAAATAAATAAAAATCAGAAAATCCACGTGCCTAATAATTCTGCACGCACTGTAACTCTGATAGAAAATCAGCAAATTCTTTGATAAAGTCTGTATGGTGCCCTGGTGGCCTGTATACAGTAGCCAGCACAAATGTTAAACGTGATTTATCATTTACACTAGATAGTGTTACATTTAGCAACAACACTTCAAAAGAATTCTATTTAAAACAAGACTTCTCAGTAATTCTGAAGATATTACAATAAATTACAGCAACACCTCCCCCCTTTGCCTTAACCTCGATTAAAGTTTGGATGCGTGTCTCTAGTTCTGAAATCTTCTCCGCCAGCCTGACTATCTCCCTGCATTTATCACATGTAAAACCTGTGCTGACAGAGAAGGCTATGCTAAACATGTTACATGAGGTGCAGGTGACAGTAAGAGGAGAAGATGACATGACTCATCGTGTTTGTTTGTTCAGTTGGGCTCTATTCAGTTGGTTTCTGGATGACGATCATCTGGTATTCTTCCTCTGGAGGAAAATAGGTAAAAAATGGTGAGAGCTACAGGATATGAGCGTTAACAGCCCGATAAGATAAGTAAGACGGGCTGATAATGCGCTGACCCACCTGTCGCCACCATGATCTCGTGTTTCTCGGTCCAGATGCGCAGTAACTTCAGGTCGTCCTGGGGGTCGATGTCTCTGATCACGCTCCTGGTTGTCATAATCAGCTGATTCAGCAGTCCCACATACTTCACCGCAGTCGCGTTGTCTAGTGTCGTTCTGATGGGAATGCCTGAAAATGACCAAGTTAAGATCAATGGAACTACGGCTTCTAGAAAACAAACTAGTTTCACACTTAGCCTATAGTATTTATCATAAAAAAGCAGCTTAATTCTAATAAATCCTCATGCAAAATCAGTTTCTTCATCACTACTGTTGATTATTTAGTATAACTCTACCATATTATATTTTATTATATTATATCCATTCTCTATACCAGATTATCCTATGTAGTTTTGTAAAATGTTACATTATGTTAATTAGCCTATATTGTTTAATTATATATTACATTAGCCATTCTCTATACCAGCTTATCCTATGTGTTTTGTAAATTATTATATTATATTCTATAATATTTTATTATCCATTCTCTATACTTGTCCTATGTAGTTTTGTAAAATATGATATTATATTATAAATATAACAGTTAAAAACCCTTTAGAACCTGAAGCTAAAATAGGTGTTTTTCACATAATTAGATTTTTTTACTGTAAAATTCTAAAACAATGTGCTATCTTCATGTGCAAGGTGTCATCTTTTACAGAAAAAGATTAGCTTTCAACAAATTACAGTTATTGACCATTATTGTGTGTGGTGAGTTTGTAAATAGAATTAAAATAGACAAAAATAAATAAAAACTAGAATAAATGTAACGTTACTGATTTTTGTTTAGAAAAAAAACAGAAAAAATCATGAACGAAAGAAACTAACACTTTAAAGTTGAAAAATGAACTATAATACATATATACAAGTCTTTTTTGTGACATTGGATTGCACAGTTTTCATTTAGGACACTTTTTTTTCATACACGCACACATATAAATGCATGCATTCATAGACACGCACACATACACATGCACGTGAGGTCTACTACAGCCGGACATGCCGGACATTCCGGACATTATGACATGCTTAACGTTAGATAATGGCCATCCGCTTCCCAAATTTCATTAAAAATCATTCCAATCCCCTCTTCTGCTGTCTAACACTTCTTTCGCCATGTATTTGTTCGTTTCTTTTATTATTTTATGCAATCCAAAACAGCGCTGCTGTCATTTGCAGACGGAAAGCATGACATTAAGTTACGGTAATAAGCCGTAACGTTATATTGGCGAAAAGCGCATAATGTCTACTTTCAGGAACTATTTGAATTATTTTGATAGTGCAAACGGTTAAATAGTTAGCAGTAACGTTACAGTGACATGAATACAGCTTTGTTGGCTGTGTCGTCGACGACACATCCAGTTTTAAAGGGTTAATATAAGTACAGTAAAACCATGGTAAATTGTGATTAGGCCTACATTACCGTCTTTGTTAAAGATGATATAGCCAATAACCCCAGGATACCGTTGAATAATCTTTAAACTGTTGTCTATTATTATAGACTTCAGAGATGAACAGAACAGTTAGGCAGATTAATACACGAAGACATAACGTAAATATAATTTGTACGAAATGAACAAAAATATAGATCAAATAAAGTCGTTTACCATATTGCAGCACAGGTGAGTTTTCCGTTTGTAAGAAATGTGTTGAAATTAAGTTGTCTGTCTGAACCGTCTATGGTCTGAACAAGTCAATGTAATGTCAATGTTTGTTCCTCGTTGCTACGGAAACAGAAGTAAATAGACCAATTTCGAGCCGACGTCACAGTTACGTCACGGCGCTACGCGCTAGCTGGTGGCAAAACAAAGGGAAAATTGGAGGCGGCTAATACAAACCACAGCACAGATTCGGCTACATAATAAGGAGCTTAAAATTATTATTGTTATTAATTGTCATCTTGTTGTGTTGTTCGGTGCAAGAATCGACGGAGTACAGGCTCCAATTTGAAATTTTATCGCATAATGTTTTCTAAATTATTGTGATTATTTGTGAATCATCTAAGTTATGATTGTATAACGTTACATTGTTTTGATTGATTGTGACTAGACTTTTTGAAGAACCTGGTAAGAAAGTGTAATCAAATAACTTGCATAGTTAAAAAATGAATATGCTGTATCTGGAATTTTTATTTCTAGAAAATATTCACATCATTAAAATTGCACCGTAATGTCACTCTTTACATTGTCGTCTTCTGTCCGCCTTGGCGCTGGCTAGGCAGAACTGCGGATCGTAGGCTACCACACAAGTCTTGTGCGCATTTAGTACAGTTATCCACAACTTTCCCGAACTCTGACCTTTCCCGTGATCGCTATGGCAACGTAGAACAGGCCGCTAACGAACTTCCGGTTTACGTTAGCCTGAAGATACTGCTATCGGAGAGCCTCAACAAGCCCAAACAACTTGCTTGGGTAATGACGAGTAGAGCTTAGATCGGGCCCAAAAAATCAAGCCCGACCCTGCCTGAGCCCGTTGTGTCCGAGCCCGGCCCGACACATTAACTGTAATTATGAGCCCGAGCCCGATTTAGACCCAACCATTTTTAGGGACATTCTACCAGAAACGTACATTATCTGTCCTTGAATTGTTACAGTGAATAAAAAAGTATTTCATCCAAAAATTTCTAAAACTGGCTCATAGTTGATTTCTGTGAGTTGTTCTGTAAAGGAATATGTCATTCATTAGGTTCTCAGATATTTTTTTCTTTATTAAAAACACTTTTGAAAATTACAAATCCTGTCCATGTCCTTGTCCTCAACCAAATTGGAGCAATAGCTTTCATAGTTTTGTTATGCTAAAAACTGTTATTTAGGGGGAAAAAACTCCATCAATAACAAGTTTAAGCTGTTATCATTCACATCAACTGATCAAAAACATGAAATTATATATAAATTCTACAAATAAATTCTATTTCACAACTGTCCCCATGTTTTGGTCAGTCCTGTCACGTTTACATAAAACACTACATAAAATGTGTGAAATATGCCTTTAAGGGTATCACTCAGAGGAAGTGACATCATTTGACCCCGGTGAAGCTGACATTGATCAAGGCTGAATTAGACTTGCTAAAGACGAGCTAAAGGGTCAGGCCCTGTCACGGTAAAACATTCCAGAAAATAATGAAAATGTTTTAAATCCAAAACATGTCTAAAAAGGTTACTGAAATTCCTTGCTTGCATGTTAACAGTTTTTATGCTAGCATGCTAGCAGGCTGAGTAATAGAAGTTTTAAATGGCCAACCGTCAGGCCCTGTCACATTCCTGTGTGACACTATTATATTATATATGTCCTTGGCTGAATTTTACCATTGTCTAATTTTACATTAACATTAAAATTATAATAATAATTTAAAAAAGAAATGCCAATCAAAACTTAAATAAAGAACACAAAACATAACTTTTTCTGCATCATCAAAATCCATAAAGTCAGTCCTGTCACAGTACCGTCAGTCCTGTCACACAGGAAATTATGACAAAAGTGTACTATTTGAGGAAATATTAATTAATTAATCTCTTTAACTGTGTAGATGAAGGTGGGGGTATATATCCACTACTATGTTTTTGTAAAAATCTCCTATGTAAAGGTTATTATTTTACAACTATATGAGTGCCTGGCGGGTATTCTGTGATTTTGTGTACTACAGTTGACCGAAAAGTTACTTATATTTCTTAAAGGAATTATAAAACCATGTTAGATACAATCAGGGACATGTGATCAATAAGAAAATGCTATTTGTATCGAAGAAATTCATTAGGAAACCATTCTAACTTATACAAATTTGTCTGTGACAGGGCCTGACATTTTAGTTGTGAAATGGTATAAAAAAAAAATGTATGTGTTTCTCATAGTTTAACATGTCCTCCATATGACTCAACGTTCAGATTTAAGAAAAATATATTTTTTCCCCCAAGATTTTTTACAAGTGGAAATGTACGTTTCTGGTAGAATGTCCCTTTAATACGTGGGCCATTATAAGCCAGATAATTTTTTAACATGTGCTGAGGGGGTGCTAGATATAATATATATAAATACTTTTAATAAATGAGCAAAAATTGGCCACTTAATATTTATTATTCAATTATTTTAATGATCACAATTAAAGTATTAATTTTATTAAATTGAACAAGCACAACATTCGGCATTCAATCAAATATTATTAAAGATTTATTATTATTAATATGTTATTTCAACACAATGTCTCGTTATTTCGACATAATATGTGTGCCGAGTGTGCGTGCAACAAGTAAGATGTGCATTTGTAAATCCGGTGACACGCGTGCATTGATTTTTATTAATAAACTAGTGTTTTCTGTCCGTGTCTGCCAGTAGCACCTCAATGCAGTACACGAGATCCGGGGGGCGGAGTTGGATCCAGATATAAGGGGTGGAGATTGGTAGGTTTAGGGGTGGGTTTAGGGATTAAGGGGTGGAGATGAGTAGGTTTAGGGGTAGGTTTAGGGATCAGGGGGTGGAGATGGGTAGGTTTAGGTATATGTAAGGTGGGAGGAGTTGGATCTAGATCCGACTCCTCCCCGTGGATTTCATGTTCTGCAGTGAGGACCATCTCGTGTCTGCTGCAAAGATGAAGTTGACGATCGCCATCTCTGAACGCACCTATAGCCTAGAGAGAAATGCACATCTTGGATTACATAATCAGATAGCCTATTTCTTTTCATTTTGAATTGTTTCGTTTAAATACATTTAAAGCTTTCTTTAGATAGGCTATATTTCTCATGTCTGAGTAATGAGCAATTTATGATGAGATGCGCTCCTGTTCACGAGCAATGCAAGTGACCGCGGTGCGCCGGCGCCT
Source organism: Leuciscus leuciscus (assembly GCF_965113295.1). Taxonomy (NCBI): domain Eukaryota; kingdom Metazoa; phylum Chordata; class Actinopteri; order Cypriniformes; family Leuciscidae; genus Leuciscus; species Leuciscus leuciscus. The sequence continues at coordinate 13,362,451 of NC_138724.1, read as the reverse complement.
CCATGTCATGATTTATATTATCTGCTATATGTGCTTCTTATTTATTAAATCCAGGCAATTGGTTGATGAAAAATGTATTACAATTAAGATACAATTTATACAAAACGAAATTCACTTTAAAGAAAGGCTTTCTACAAAACAAAACTTAATGAAGAAAATTAAGTTTAATCATGTCTGATCCATTAACAAAATCATGTCTGAACCACTCTATGTCTCCCGATGCATCCTATCATGGTGTTCACTCTTCAAAATCAACATAGATGGAAAAAATTACATTATAATATTTGAACAAATATGAAACTAAATGCTCTTATTTAATGGCTACAACAAATATAGTAGGCCTACATACTCCCTAAAAATACTCTATTTGTACAAATTGCTGCACATTCAAGTTAATTCTAGAATTCATTTTCAAATTATTGAAAACAATAAACATTCCACTTAAAAAAAAATATACAGTTGTACTGCAGTTTTTTCTAAGTACAAGAAAAACTCTTTCTGCGTAGAGGGTCCGTTTATGCTGGAAACAGGTCCCATTCATAAAATCCTTCAGTTTTCGCGTGTTGTTTGTGCACCCGACAACGGTACAGCGGACAACGGTTGAGCCACAAGGAGCCATTGCTTATCTGTCAGCATTACTACTTGTCAATTTTCAGTTTCACCAGAGAAAGTCGACGCGAGTATCCCTTGTGTGCTAGCTTCATTAAGCGTTAGGCTAAACCGGAACTGAGATACTTTTTATTTGTATTTTTTATTGAACAATATTAACAACCATAATTGGCCTCAAATGAAATGTCTTCACAGACAACAGACAAGCCCCTTACATAGGATAGAAAATACAAATAAATAAGGTAAAAAAAACGAAAAAAAAAAACATTCACATCCTTTATCAAAGTAGATAAGATTAAGGCATTATTTTTCTTCATTAACTTTAGTGATAAAAAGTAATGACACAGTTCTTTATGAAAAACATTAAAGTTTGGAAGTGTTTTCAGGAATCTATTCTTGTCTAAAAAGAATTTCCCAAGAATAATGAACGTATTAACTGCCAAGTCATGCGTTTCGTTCTTCATAAACATACCAAAAATTAAAATTTCCTTTGTTAATGCAGGCAAATCTTCAAATTTAGGAAATAGCCAGTAATGCAAATCCTCCCAAAATGTATTAGCAAATTTACATTCATAAAACAGATGTTCTGTTGTTTCAATCTGATCAACACAAAATGAGCAACAGTTAGTGATGTGACATTTGAACCGAGGCGTCGGAGCGTGTGTCGAGAAAAAGTGGGCGTGCCAGATGAAGCCGCGATTCGAGGCTTGTGTTGTTAACGTGAAAATCACGTGACTAATGACAAACGAGGCCTCGGTTTGTGTAAATACGTCATCGGTTCGGTCTGAGTGTCGCTTCCGGATAAAAGGAGGTTCGAAACTCGCGCCACCTTGTGGGTGTTGCAGGAGTAGTAGATGCAGTTGTAGTAGTGTCAGAGAGTCAGAGAGTTAGATAACTATCATTGTTATTGTTGTGTCATATGTGAGGGCTGTATATTATGACATTATCAGGTTAGAATAGTTATAGTATATTGTTATTATTAATTATAGTAGCTATATTATAGTCTTGTTATATTAATTAGATAAGATTATTTGGATTGCTCTGGATTTTTGGATCTGGACTGGACTGCTTTTTGATTTGGATTGCCCTTTTGGATTTGTTTGCTTTTTGTGACTCTTCCTTTTTCCTGGTAATGGAGACAGCAAGAAAGAGGGAATCCTCCCCTGTCTGGGCTCAACAGAAGCATCAGTGTCCTCATTTATACCAGTGCCATTTTTACATTCCCCTGCATCCCTTGTTCCTTGTGTAAGGATCTTTTCCAAGCCGAGATTTTGTCCAAGAAGAGGAATCGTCTAAACCCCAACACACTTGAAATAATTGTTTTTTGTTTCTCAATAAAAAAATCTATTGTAATCCTTCCTTCCGGACTATTCTGTTGCAGTTTACTTTAATCTGTTATCTATAATCTGCTAAATGAATAAATGTATGTTATTGCACTCCCTCTAACATAAGCACTGCACTCAACACAGTGTCACTGTTGTTGTTCATACTGTCACTATCCAAACAATTTATGAATAATTCATTAACTGTGTGTGTGACTCTGCACAAATAAATTCAGACAGTGAAAGATACATATTTTATATTATACACAGTAATGGACAAATGTCTGATCATGTCTTTTTATTATTGCAAATGAAAGGTTACAGACATCAACAGTGAGTACAAAACAAATAAATAAATATTTTTATTTATAAAAATATTTTTATAAAATATACATTTAAATATAAATATACAAATAAATATAAATATTTATTTGTATATTTAAATTACAAATAAATATTTTTATTTATAAAAGTGTTTTTTATAAAATATAATTTTTCTTATAAAAATATATATTTTTTATAAAATTAGGTAGGTAGGTAGGTAGGTAGGTAGGTAGGTAGGTAGGTAGGGAGGGAGGGCGGGCGGGGCGTGACACTGGTTCAGAATGAATTCATTTGTCTGCTATTTCTTTGCACAGTAGCTAGGTGTCACTAGTGAGCAATGCTGAATGAAGCTTCGAGTAATGAACCTTTGGCTGAAGCAATGGGCTGCCAGGTTTCAGTGGTTCAGGAAGCCTCATTTTGCCATCACTAGCAACAGTTAACATCAAAACCGAATCGACATCTTAAAAATTCTCTAGATGGATACACTCCATTAAGAATTTTAAAATGCACTTCCTTTGCTTTTGGTGCAACTGGAAATTTAACCGGAACTGAGATACCGTCAACAGGAAGTATCGAGTGTCATGGCGACGCCCAATAAGACTCGCAGGAAAGTTGTGGATAGGCATCTAAATATGTATATGCCCTCAGTTTCTCTTTACCCTCGGTTTCTCTATCGGGTAGGTGTAGAAGTGCGTTAACGTTAATCCTGTCAGATCGTCCATTCATTGAATGAGCGTGTATGCCGGGTCAGCCAATCTGGGATGTCCGTTAAAATTAACTTTTGCAAATAACAATCGCGGTCCTGGACAGTGAGTGACCTTGCACATTAAGATAAAATCGGATTTTCTCCAGTCATTGTTTAAAAACAAGCTAACAAAACTTGCAAACTAACGTTAGTGAAGCGGCCAGAAGGATCGTTCTGCCACCACCTAAGCTCCGCCCACAATATGGGGAGGCTGCAGACCTGGAGCCGGTAGATCTACGCCCCAGGCAGTTTTACGCCCCTGCTGTTCCTGATGCGTCCCGTTCATAGACTTTGCCCAATTTTGTGGTTTTTGTTAATTTAAATATAAACGTTACAGTGTAGATCTGCACTATGGATTAAAATATCTGTAGATATTCAGTTGGGCTTCACTCAGCCTACAGATGACTGTTTGTTTTATTCAGCCTACAGAAGACTATTTTTGTGAATTAAAAAATTAATAATGCACACAGTTGGATCAGATGACAAGTAATGATATATGACCTACTGTAGAATATTTATATATGACCTACTGTAGAATAGTTAATTGAATATTGAATATAGAATATTCACTGTATGTTTTTATATACAGGAGACTGAGTGAAATATGTTGTTGTGAATTTATATAAAGTTACATTTAGATATTAACCATATTTAGCCCATTAGACATACAGCACCGTGTAATCATATGGATCCTCGATTAAATATCTGCTGTACTATTCACTATTGGTCGTCATACAGCTACAAAACAGTGTCCTACATAGCATTTTATGAAGACAAACGCAATTTATCCCTTTTCTAAAATTCCAAGGGCCATTTAGAAGAAAGAGACAATATTGTTGTTCACAAAAACATTATTTATCAACACCATTTATGAATTATGATGACTCCTGTAGATGACTCCCCTATGGCTTGCCACTCTTCTTTAACTGTTTTTCTATCCTCCTGTCAAAGTTCTTCTGCTCACTGATAAAAAAAAAATAATGAAACATTAAAAAAAATTAAAAAGGACATCCATGCTGAATTTGATCTTGTCAAATTCACACGCAGCAGGACTCACTGTTACATTTTGTATAAAATTCCTGAATCCTTAATTTTTTATCACAGTTGCTTTGGTACATTTCTCAGATCACTACTGAAATTCTCATAACTACTTTTGAACAAATTGCCAATGCTTTTTGCCAATTCATCAATTCAGGACACATTTACTGTACGAAAAAAAGTGTAATAGAAATGTATTGAAAACATGCTTGACAGTTTATGACAACTAGTCAACCATTTTGCATTTAATGACTTATGCAAGGAACTAATGCCTAGATGTTTTGAGTATGACAATTCAACAGAGAAATAGTATAATAGGTCTATATTTTGATCAACATGACATAAAGAGTTGATAATGTAGGAAACAGCAGACAGTTGTACATTATCAATTGCATGAATGTACCGAAGCATTTGCAATTTGTATAAAATAATGAGAAATTGCTTTTATGATGTGCACAAGTGACAAGATGATGTGATTTCAGTTGTGATCTGAGAAATGCACCAAAGCAACTGAGATAAACTATAAGACTTATTGGAGACCCTGCAGAATCACTGTAGACCCCCTATAAGAGTCACAGACAAAAGAAAGTGTTACGAGAACACAAACTACCTTTTTAATTTGAGTTTTATATCTGTGGGTATTTCATAATCAAATAAAAAAATTAAACATTAAAAAAATGTAAAAAGGACATCCATGGTGAATTTGATCTTGTCACAGAGTGTGTGAGTGTGCTGGCCAGAATGTATATCAGGTGAGTGTGGATTGCATCAATTTGCTCCTGATCTTCAAAGTACAACGGCACAGGCACTTGTTGGTGGAACACTTTTGTAAAAAGTGTCAAGACACTTTGATTTCTTTTGGCCACTGATGATGGACTGTGCAGAGAAAATTGAAAATGACATTAAAAACATTGTCTCTGTAAGTCATTTATTTACTAGAGAAGCTATTGGTTTGGAATGCAGTTAAAAAAAAAGAGATGGGTGTTTATAGATTATACAAGTTTAAGTTTAGAGAGAGAGAGGGAGATTTTCATTTCCTTAAGTAGCTAAAGCAAACACACATGCATGCAAGTTAAAGAGAACTTGGTAAAGACAGAGTATGATAAATCCCACATTAAGTGCACACAGCCTACATTTTAGTCCAGATCAGTAAGATATTTTAAGAAAAATGTATATTTAGATATGAATTAGATAGTTAGATCATCTCATTTATAAGAAACGCAAACCAGAAAGGAGTAAAAAGAGTCTTTCCAGAAGAGGCCATCTCACGCAAGATAAAGACAGACAACAAAAGAAAAGTCAAAAGAAAATTAATTTTGATAGTGAGTAGAGAAGACAAGGGGCAGCTAAACTTACACGTGGTTACTTAGCTAAGTTTAAGCCAGACAGAACATCAACCTGACCGTCCAGAACTTTTTGTCTCTCGAAAGAAATTATAGGCCATCCATTGATATATAGAAATGAATTGATATCTACCTAGCTCTATCAAGCTAATCGTTTATAAATAATAAATGTTGCATCACTGCATTTTTTTTACAGTCTATGTTGCTAAACAACAATAACTCTAGCAGATTATTTAATATACCTCAATTCGTGTCGCTGTACAGGCTCCCCCTACTGGACGCATAAGGAACAGCAGGGGCGTAAAACTGCCTGGGACGTAAAACTGCCTGGGGCGTAGATCTACCGGCTCGATGGACTATAACACGTCTTCAAGAATAAACTTTTTTTATTCCGTTATTATATTGTTTCTGTTAATGTTGCTGACTCACTCGACAGGCAGAAATGATATAAGCAGGCTGTTAAAACTTGTGTACACAGTTGTGTTACTTTTCTCAGCGCTGATGAGTCATCATGAGTTAGTTGATGACGATAGACCAATTACAGTCGTTTGTGGTGGCAGGATATTTGAATCAATGTGCAGTAATCACTTCAGTAATTATTTAAACGGCAATGTGTTTTATATTATAACAACACATTTTGACAAACAAACTTATCCAGTGAAAGTAAAATAAATAATAAATACAAATTCACGAATTATTATTCTTGTTTGGTTTTCTTATTTGACTTTTATTTAGCCGACAGCGCCCCCTACAGGATAATATTGTACAATACTTTTAATCTCATTCGGTCTCAATCTCATCGATTTTATTTCGCTATGACCGAATAACACACAAAAGCAACGAAAGCGTTTTAACAATTTAAAACTGATATCTACATTGTTATAACCTGTTAACTGCTTTAGTGTTTACTTTTTTTATAACTTAGTTGAAATACAATCGTCTGATTTGTGAAGGATCAAGTGACACTGAAGACTGGAGTAACGATGCTGAATATTCAGCTTTACATCAAAGGAACAAATTACATTTTAAAGTATATTCAAATAGAAAATCGTTATTTTAAATTGTAATAATATTTCACAATATTACAGGTTTTTTTTCTGTATTTTTGATCAAATAAATGCAGGCTTGATGAGGATAAGAGACTTCTTATGTTTCCAAACTTTGACCGGTGCGGTACTACATACATACGGTACACAGTTATAATCTTGATTTCCTCCCCAATGTTTACATTTCTGCTAATCACAGTTGCGCACATTTGACCAGCAGATGTCGCTAGCATGCGGTTTTTCGAAACAAAATATCACGAGAAAAATATTATTTCTTTTTAATATATATATATATATGTCATTTATTTTAAACCTTGCTTTAAATATATGTATATAAAAAATTTGTTTAATGTAAATATTCTTGCTAACCTTCTGTAACCAATGGCGTCAACAGTGCAAGGCGTCACGTGAAGACGCCCAGGCACGTGCACGCGCACGCACACGCACGCCCCGGAGGAGCTCTGCAGAACAGGTGACTGACTGACAGCAGTGGTTGTGCGGTGATGATGACGTAATGTTGCTACAGATGGCGGTGTGTGCCAGGCTCTGTGGAGTGGGTCAGTCGCGGCGGTGCCGGAGGCGCCAGAGGCACAGCCAGGATCAGAACAGCGACTCCGAGGTGGACATGGACGAGGAGGAGGAAGAGGAGAGGGTCGTGGGCAAAATGAAAGACGAGCCCAATGGCAGCAGAGGCTGTCAGAATAGGCGCGGCGCGGGGCCTAGCGCAGCCGGGGGACTCTGCGGTTCTGCGGGCTCTGCTGGGCCTCCACACCCGCAGTCACTGCTGGATCTTCCGCCGGAGCTTCTGGTGCAGATCTTCTCGTCTCTGCCCGGCACTGCGCTGCCCAACCTGGCACTGGTGTGCAAGAAATTCAGGCAGATTCTGAACACGGAAACAATCTGGAGGAGAAGATGCACAGAGGGTAATAATGTGGAAAACCATTTGGGTTTTATATTGTGGCTTTCTTCTTTACAGTCGACATATATGAAGTGGCACTGACTCAGTAACACACACACACACACACACACACACACACACACACACACACACACACACACACACACACACACACACACACACGTGTGACGTGTATATTATGAAACCGACTCATAAACACACACACATACATATAGATTATGACACCGACACAAACACGCACACACACACACACACATATGTGTATATTATGAAACCGACTCATAAACACACACACACACACACACACACACACAAATAGATTATGACACCGACTCAAACACACACACAGACACACACATGTACGTGTAAATGAGTCTGTGCCATGACGGTCATTGTTTCGCCTGGATTTATAATTTTATTCAAAACTACATTAAAAATGTAATTCTAACAGATAATGACTTGAATGGACTTCTATGATGATCATGTTGTTGTTGTTTTTTTCAATAAAAACATTCATTTGGATATTTTTTTGTGGGACCTAAAGTCAGAAATGTTTTGGTGGTGTAATCAACCAGAAATTGTCAAATTTGCTCAGTGAGACATGATCCTGGATCAACATATTTTGTTGATACTTGAACAACACTCATATTTGTATGTGAGTGTGTGTATAAAACCTGACATTCCAGAAAAAAGAGATGTAAGGACCTTTTCATAATCTTTTTTTTAAATTATTTTTATTAAATTATTAAAAAATAATAATTATTTCTTTTGTAATTATTTATTATTTATACAATATTTGAAAAACATTTTCCTTTCATTTCATATGATCAGAAAACCATATAACAGAAACAGAAATTACCTTTTTTGAACCTTGTGACTAAAACATACTTTTTTTTTTTTACATATTTTGACCGTCTCGCATAATGATTGAGTTGTGTACACTCGTGTGTAATCAGTTAAAGTATGACACCAACATTAATACAAATATTAAACCATTTCGAGCCCGATTCAGACCCTGACAGTGTCATTGAACAAGAGGATTGTGCTGAACGGATTTCAAGCACAGACTTTACAAGCACGGATTTCACGGGATGTTTAATGTTCAGGAACCGTGTTAAAAATACATTTTAACCTCTTAAGTTCGTCAGCCTTAGGAGAAAGTTTTCTCGGAGTGTAAAAAACAAAGACGACAACTCTTCCTCTTCTCTAAAGCAGCCTGTTTATGCTCAAACTGCAACATTACACACTAACTAAAGTAAAAAAAAAGTGAAATCATAATCAAGGACCACTTTAAAAGGCTGTCTAGATAGGATACTTCTTGAGATATTTCATATGCACACGTAGTAAAAATTCATATATTTTAGTTTAGTGTGTTTGCCTGTCAGTGTGTTGCTATGGAATGAAATGCATGATGTACACACTGGATTGGTGCATAAGTCACGCGATTGGCCAAAACTGTTGGTGGGAAAGTCCTGATTAAACATTCAGGGTCTGGATTCACAGACATGGCTTAGATTAAGCCAGGATTAGGCTTTAGTTCAATTAGGACATTTAAATAGCTTTTATAAATGTGCCTTAGAAAACAAAAAACTGGTGTGCGTCTTGAAACAAAACACATTTTATTTTATTTTTTATATATTCACATATTTTTAGATGTGTCAGTGCAAGTTGCTTCCAGCTCAAACATGCCTTTTAGTCTGGGACTGTGTGCTGATAAGTGAACCTGTGAGGGTGTCACTTGTCTTATCTCAGTTATTACAGTTCTTACATAACCATCTGTTTAACAGGCCCTAACACCACTGCAATAATAGAATAAAGTCGAATAGAGTCTTTATAAAAAGTCAGTCTTTTTAAATAAAGTCAGTGGGACAGAATACTGTAAACTTGTGTATTATGTTGATCATCAGCTTAAAATTTTGCAGAGGTACTCTGTGCATTCAATTTTATTCTGAAATGTAAGATACTAAATAGACCAGTAAGTTAGTTGACATGTTTTTGGTCTAGATGATTAGTTATTTGTTTTTCCTCTTCTTTCAGAATTCGGGATGAGGGATGACCTGCGGAAGATGGAGACTGTGGGTATGTCGAGCCGAGATCTGTATGTGAAACGTAAGTAAATCTACTGTAACCACAAAAGCCTCCTATTCTGCCAGTCCCAATGAATTTTAGGTAATTAAAGGATAGTTCACCCAAAAATAAACATTCTGTCATCATTTACTCATGATAGATAAACCTCATTGGTTCTTGCAGAAGCTCAAACGTGATGCGTAACACGAGAATTAACCTCATTGGTTCTTGCAGAAGCTCAAACGTGATGCGTAACACAAGAATGAACCTCATTGGTTCTTGCAGAAGCTCAAACGTGATGCGTAACACGGGAATGAACCTCATTGGTTCTTGCAGAAGCTCAAACGTGATGCGTAACACAAGAATGAACCTCATTGGTTCTTGCTGAACCTCAAACGTGCTGCGTAACACGGGAATGAACCTCATTGGTTCTTGCAGAAGCTCAAACGTGATGCGTAACACGAGAATTAACCTCACGTTTGAGCTTCAGCAAGAACCAATGAGGTTCATTCTCGTGTTACGCATCACGTTTGAGCTTCCATAAGAACCAATGAGGCTCATTCTCGTGTTACGCATCACGTTTGAGCTTCTGCAAGAACCAATGAGGTTCATTCTCGTGTTACGCATCACGTTTGAGCTTCCATAAGAACCAATGAGGTTCATTCCCGTGTTACGCATCACGTTTGAGCTTCCATAAGAACCAATGAGGTTCATTCCCGTGTTACGCAGCACGTTTGAGGTTCAGCAAGAACCAATGAGGTTCATTCTCGTGTTACGCAGCACGTTTGAGGTTCAGCAAGAGTTTTGTTTTTGCGCGTCACGCAGGATCAGTTGAGCTTCTGTTTATGTTCACTGATCAATGTTTAAATGTGAATAAAACCCTAAATCTGTTCATATAAAGCGATCGTGTCTCTATAGAAAACGTGGACAAAACCGCTCGATTCATATTGATTAGTTAGTTTTACGATCTCGTTATGAACTTTTTGAAGTGTAAAAGTGGTAGTTGTGTAGCTGTCAATGGAGGGACGAAAATATCACAGATTTCATTAAAAATATCTTCATTTGTGATCCGAAGATAAACGAAAATTTTACAAGTTTGGAATTAAATGAGGGCAAGTACATTTTCATTTTTGGGTGAATAAATCTTTAAATACACAAGTTTGGGGTCCAGAAGATTTGTTTTTTTTTTGGAGAAAGTAAAGATTTTTTTTCAGCAAAAGTGACAGCAAAAGATTTCAATTTCAAATAAATAATGCTGTTCTTTTGAACTTTCTATTAATAAAAGAATCCTGAAAAAAAAAATCTATCACTTTTCCACAAAAATATTAAGCAGCACAACTGTTTTAAACATTAATAATAATCAAGTTCAAGTTCATTTATTTATATAGCACATTTAAACAGCCGCTAGACAGACCAAAGTGCTTTACAGAACAAGCATATAAAAATAAAAGCAGCAAAACAACACATAAACACATAAAGAACAACTAAGCTAAGATTAATTTTAAAACAAAGAAACAAATGTAAAATAGTAAGAACAGCCCAAGAAAAGTAATCAAATGCTAACGAGAATAGCTATGTTTAGCAATAGCATAATAATAGCAATAATAGCAATATTTTGAATAAGATTTCATTTTTATTCATTTTATATTTTCTGTTTTTCATTTTTTAGTATGGTTTAAATTTGAGTAATTTTATGTGCTTCTGTCATTTTCTTTAACAGATCATGGACAGTCTGTTGTGATTTTCGTCTATATAGCTTTCATTTAGTCTTATTTCAGTTTTATTCATTTTAGTACTTCAACGTATTTTATTACAGTTCGTAACCAAAGCAACATTTCTACATTTTGTTTGAAGTTTCATGTAGTACAAATGTTTCATATTATATCAGCTTTATTTCAATTAACGATTTGTAATAGTTTTAGTTTTAGTAAACACTGGAACTCCCGTCTGCCATTGGTTGGACAAACAGGTAATGAACTATAATCAACCTAGTGATCTGCAAAAATCCTGATTCCTGACAAATCCCTGCAGACTGCGGCGTCTAGAGCCTAATGTCTTTCTTTCTAAATGCCATGTAGACTTTTCAACAAAAAAACAGATCTGTTAATGTAATGTTGTTGCTCCACCTCATTCCATGCCATTTGTCATGTCATTTTTCTCAATGCATTTTACGTTTACTTTAGTTCACAAAAGACTGATTAATGGTCAGTTAAACCAACTTTGTTTGGGTGGTTTGTTTAACTTTAGTAACTATGTTGGTTTAAACCAAAAATATTTCAGCAGGTGAAAACATGCATGCTTAGTGCTTATAGGGGAAGATTCCTTAGTTTGACATTTGTATATAATTCAGTTGATTTAAAATTGTAAACATGCCAGGTGCATTAAAATATAATAAATCATATCCCCCCCAAGATGGCAGACGAAGGTACTAAAGAACTCTTATCACTCTCTTGGCCGTATAAACATTCATTTTCACTTGCGTATGCGAGTGTCATTCTCACACTGTCAGCTATTGTCCTCCTTTGCCTCTCCTCTCTTCCTGTGGCGCACTCACCTGCGTACCTCTCCAGGTGTGAACCCGCAGGTGAAGTCGGGACGCTTTATGAAGCTCCTCCCTGATTATGAGCATATGGACTATCGGGACGTGTACACACACTGTATGTACTGTTCGTGTGAGAAGGCTTTGTGGTGGGGGATCCAAATCACTGCCTGTGAAGGTGCTGGTTGAAGATGCTCTCTGCTAATGATGTTTTGTTCCAGGTTCATTGCAAGTTAAACTGTCGGAACATGCTATCCATCAACAAAATATAAAAATAATTAAAGGGATAGTTCACTTTGAAATTAATTTTTGGTATGTTTTAGCTTACCTCAAGGGCATCCAAGATGTAGGTGTCTTTTTTTCCGCAGTAGTTTCAATTTTGATATTTTTAGGTCAAACCGTTCTTGTCTGTCAGTCATATAATGCAGGTCGATGGTCACTGTCTCAAAGAGCATGCACAGAGTCCAAATTAAAACAATTCCCCGTCGTCCAAATTAAACAATTCCCCATCGTAAGTACACATTGATGGCCTAAGACACGAAACGAGCGGTTTGTGTGAGAAAACGAACAGTTTTTATATCGTTTTTACCTCTTGAACTCAGCCACGTCCAAGTGATCTGAGAGCGCGGGCGGGTATAGATATATACAATAGATTTCGCCTTGGCTACGGTTTCGCAGGTTCCTCTAAAGGTTCCTAATTTAGTTTTAAAGGTCTCCTACAATAGGTTTAAATGCATCCAAGGTAAAAAAAATGCTTTAATTTTCTCATAACATATATTGCAGCATCACCTCTTTTTTCTCTTATCTGTTCTGATTGGTCAGATGACCCAGACTATTGTGATTGGTCTACTCTGCTCCAATCAGATGGCTCCTTGAGCAGGAGATTTTAGTAGTATGTTTTAATTTAGTTTGTCGTACATATTAAATGAGATTTAAGGGTGGGTGAAAGCAGATGTTGTTCGTAGGCAGCCAATGGAGACCACAGGCTAGCATTATGCAAATTTGTTACAAACCTACACAGGTTTGTGCAGGAAATGAGACTGGATTTACTGAAGACTCGTTTCGGGCAGTTCAGAATCGTAATTTTAGTTGCCAAGGCAACATTTTGAATTAAAGGGATAGTTCACTTTGAAATTAATTTTTGGTATGTTTTAGCTTACCTCAAGGGCATCCAAGATGTAGGTGTCTTTTTTTCCGCAGTAGTTTCAATTTTGATATTTTTAGGTCAAACCGTTCTTGTCTGTCAGTCATATAATGCAGGTCGATGGTCACGGTCTCAAAACACAAGCACAGAGTCCAAATTAAAACAATTCCCCGTCGTCCAAATTAAACAATTCCCCATCGTAAGTACACATTGATGGCCTAAGACACGAAACGAGCGGTTTGTGTGAGAAAACGAACAGTATTTATATCGTTTTTACCACTTATACACAGCCATGTCCGAGTGATCTGATCTGACGTGTGCGCAGACTGGTGCATAGATATATACACACTAGATGCCGCCTTAAAGACATCCGTTCCAATGAACTGCCGTAGACAAGGCGACATCTAGTGTGTATATATCTATGCACCAGTCTGCGTACACGTCAGATCAGATCACTTGGACATGTCTGTGTATAAGAGGTAAAAACGATATAAATACTGTTCGTTTTCTCACACAAACCGCTCGTTTCGTGTCTTAGGCCATCAATGTGTACTTACGATGGGGAATTGTTTAATTTGGACGACGGGGAATTGTTTTAATTTGGACTCTGTGCATGCTCTTTGAGACCGTGACCATAGACCTGCATTATATGACTGACAGACAAGAACGGTTTGACCTAAAAATATCAAAATTGAAACTACTGCGGAAAAAAAGACACCTACATCTTGGATGCCCTTGAGGTAAGCTAAAACATACCAAAAATGAATTTCAAAGTGAACTATCCCTTTAAGTACAGTATTTCAATAACCAAAAACAATTTTTAATAGTTTTAGTTGTAGTTATTCAACAGTGTGTCACAGATTCTTAACTTATTTTGAACATGGAACATTCCTTTAAGGCTGAATCCCAGTTTGCATAGTTCTACTGCACACTAAAAGTGTTTACTTCACTGGTGATGGGAAAGTGCATACTTTTAAGTGTGTAGTCACCGCTATCAGGACCGACTGTGACTTGTTACCATCATACATGTTGTAACCATGTTAATCATTCATTAATCTATTTAAATTCATTGCATTAAGACACATTATTACTTTTTATATGCATTTAAATTCTGTTTTAGCATTACATTTCCTGACATTTTTTTTTCTTTTTTACAACTGGAAAAGTTTTCTGTAGCACAAGGATTGGTGGTTTGGAACGCACTAATGCTAATTTCACAGATTATTTAGTATGAATAGTATGCATATTGGGACACTGCCTTGTTTGGGACAAATTGATCTGATAGCAGCACAAGGGCAGCTTCTGCTGAGCGCCTTTGCATGTGTGTGTCCTGCATGCGTGTGTGAACGACAGAGGATGGCAAAGGCTGCGCTAACATCATCTGACTGTGTGAGATGCAGATGAATATAAAGTGACAAAACATGGATACGTTTAGCCCTCTAACTCCAGGAATTTTTTATTTGGTTTCCAAGTTGCATGGCAAAAAAAAGTTGCATATACTCACACACTCAACGTGCATTCATGAGTTCATGCAGAAATGCCCTTGCGGTGATATCACCCCATCTAACGTTCTTCTGGGTTTGTTCTGTGTTGTATGCATATTTGTGACACACAAATGTCATGATTTGTATTTGTTTTCTAGTGTTACACCCCTATAGACACATCCTGGGTCTCTGGCAGCCTGATATCGGCCCCTATGGAGGACTGCTGAATGTGGTGGTAAGACTAAGATCACAAACAAAAAAAGATTACATTTTGTAATTATACTTGCAGATAATATAATATTAATGAAATAAAGGCCACTTAAAGAGAGTAGACTTTCATGACTTTGTTTCTTAACACACTTAAGTACAATTTTAAAAAGTCGACTTGTCAGTCAAGTTTAAAGTTTTACTTTAAAATACTTTTTAAATCATTGTTTTATTGATCTACACTTTAACCATGGACAATACAACTATGAAATTATAAATAAAGATGTACTTGAGTCCAAAATAAGTTGGTAAAAAAAAAAGCACTCTAAATTTAATTTAAATTTAATACATTTTAATTGAATTGCAAATTAACATTGTCTAATTGTCTGAAAACATTACAACTATTTCACACTTAAGTATATTTTTGGAAAGTATATTATTTCTATAAAAAGTACTTCAAAAATAAAAAGTATGCATAAGTGTACTACCTTTTACAAGGGACTGTCGGACAAATTAAAGTAATTTATTACCTTACGTTTCATTCTCGCCACATTTGTTTTGGTCTGTGCATGTCATACTTGCCCCGTTGAGGCTGCTTTGGTTCATTTCAGTCCAAAAATCATGTATGGATGTATAGTTTGAAAATCCACTTGGAATAGTATAGTTTTTTTAATGTATGATTTGGGACATACTGCATAGTATATAGCACCCAAGAGCTTGTCAAATATAAAACTGTATATTGTATATATATATATATAAATAAATAAAAACTCTGAATCAATATCAATATGACCACACACATTAAATGTTCAAGCGACAAATGTACCATATTTTAGATGTGTAACTCTTTCTTGCTTTGATCATTTTAGGTTGATGGTCTATTCATCATTGGCTGGATGTATTTACCACCCCATGATCCCCGTGTGGAGGACCCCATGCGTAGACGGCCCCTTTTCCGTATACATATGTGGGAGAAAAACAAAGCCACAGTAGAATGTATGTACGGACACAAGGGCCCTCATAAAGGAGACATTCAGGTAAAATGTACCATAATCAACCATAATGGACTAATTTTGCCACAGTTTTTACAAAATATTTACTTTTTTTTCCAGACTGTGAAGAAAGATGAATTTTCCACCAAATGCAACCAGACCGATCACCATCGGATGCCTGGAGGAAGGCAAGAGGTACATTAGGAAACTGGTGCTGGTCCGACAGATTTATATTGACAGAAACCTGTCAAAATAAAAGTTTTATGGTTTAACACTTGAAAATGAAGAAATTTAGACATTGACATTAGTAGGGCTGGGTAAAAAATATAGATTTTTGAAGAACCGTTATCATTTTTTAAATCCCAAGAATCGATCTTATAGTCTATGCTGTTTTCAGTTGACGAATGAACAGAACTTTTTCTGGAGCACACGTGAACTGATATCTAGTAGTTTTACTACTGCACAAAACAAAAATGAATGAACATCAGAAGGTATGTTTAAAGATCAAGTACAACTTACCAAAATCCGTATCATATCACGTGTGATCGCTCGATCAGTGTTTCAACCACAGAAAGACATCAATAAAACATAATGTTACCTCAGAAAATCAATTAATGTCCAAAAACTTGTTAGTCAGCTAGAAAAATGCAGCATTTTGCTAAATATATGCACCAGATTGCCATGTTTTACAGTTGTACTGTAAAATAATATTTTCTTAAACTCTTGATTTCTTATTTTACAGTACGAGTTACAATACTCATATTTTTACAATAATAATCGGTTTCACTTTATTTTAAGGTGACGGTTACATTGTACTTACTCGGATAAGTACTGAGTAATATTAATTAACTGCATGTAATTACTGTTATTGTTAGGGTTAGTTACTTGTAATAATGCATCCTTTATTTCTTCATATCACACAATATGTATGTAAATATGGCGTACCTCATCCGTGTGCTTGTGCAGGAATTCAGAACGTGGTTGGAGGAGGAATGGGGACGAACGCTGGAGGACATTTTCCACGAGCACATGCAGGAGTTGATCCTCATGAAGTTCATTTACACCAGCCAATACGAGCAAGTCTTCTTCATGACCTCTTCTCACCCCAAATTCTCTGTGTAGCAACTAACACATTCATCTCCCCAGTTACGTTTCCGGACAGATGTGTTTCGTGTGTTTTAAATACATGTTTGTTGGTTTCAGTAATTGCCTGACATACCGGCGGATCTATCTGCCCCCGTGCCTCCCCTCAGACCTCCTGCAGCCGGGCCTCTTCAAAGGGACGTATGGCAGTCACGGCCTGGAGATCATCATGCTCAGCTTCCATGGCTCCAAGGCCAAAGCCACCAAACTTACTGTGAGTTTGATATCCAGAGGTATAGCTGTCATGATGCCTGGCAATCATCACAGGAGGAAATTGTATTTGTTGTTAATTTATTGTTGACTCTAAGCATGGAAACATAATGAAGATTCAAGTTTCTGGGCATAAAGTTTGAATTGGCACAAGCTGCTGACACACTAACTAAGGCTGCGTCAGGTAATTATTGCACAACCGCTAAGAAAGTTTGTTCTATATAGTATGAATGTGTGTTGGACGAATGTATATCTGGACGTACTATATTTGGCGTGCTGTCGCTCTCATGTGACCTACCAGCGTCAGTTACGCCGCTTCACCTTACAATTATAAAACCCTCACCCTTTTTGCCTTCTCTTTTATGAGGACTGTGAATTCATACATGCCTCTTTTGTCACATACTATTTTTCCACCTGTAATATAGTAGGGAAGTATGTGATTTTGTTATATATATGAAGAAGCATGTTTAATTTAATAAGAACAAGCATTAACTGCTTACATCTTTGGGTCTACAATTTAACATTTATGTATTTAAGCAATAATATTTAAATTGCAAATGTTTGATGCACAATTTCATTATTGGAAACAATATATATATATATATATCTTTCAAAATACTGTTTTTCATACTTCTACTACTAATAATGTTATCTAAAGTAATATTATTTTTAAAAAGTTATTATGAATGGTTTATAATTTAAATAATAATAAACAGTAATTTTATATAAATAATAATGTAGCCTATTCAATTTTGAAAAAAATTAATAAAAACAAATTAAGCATTTTTACTACATTTTAACATTTAAATAATATATTTTTATACATTATCATAGTTTATAAGTTTAATAGTTAATAATTAATAATTATGTTGTTATTGTTATATATATATATATATATATATATTAGATTAGACATAAGAAATACATTTATAAATTATTTGTTAGTATTTGTTAAATGTAATATAAGCATATACAAAATAAATAAATTGATTTGAACATAATTTTTATAATTTTTCATAAGTAATAATAAAAACATAATTATTTATAATTATAAGAATTATATTTATCATTATTTTTCCACAAAAAGTATTGGTTGAAATTATTTCAATAGTTGGAAATTTGACCTTTCACATTCAGGAATATCAGGAGAAAAAGTTGAGTGCCAGTGCTACCGGATATTACCAGTAGGTGTACAGTCAGGTGTTATGATAAAAAATAAAAAAAAATATGAAATTGTCAATTTTTCAAATCATTTCTTGTTAAGCCGTCTCTCTCTCTCTCCTTGTTGCTCTTGGTCTTCAACACTCAGTTTAATGTTAATGACAAAGTTATGTCTGAAATGTTTTCAACTCAAGTATTCAATGCTTAAATGTGTGAAATGAAGGCCTCCAATACAAGCACTGTATTTACAATGTTCACTTTTATGTTTTCATATTGTCCCTAAACCGAATAATACATAATAAATGAATAAATAACAAAAATTGAATTTTTTCCCCAAAGTGTCCAGCTCTAAAACTTTACAAAGGTTCAAGCTAAGGTTTGAACATCTACATTATGTCTTATTTTGCTTGTTGATCACCTCACTTGTTTGTTTTCTAGGGGGATCCCAATGTGCCAGCAGGTCAGCTGACGTTAGAAATAGACCTGAACCGGCCGGTGCGTCTACCAGACCTGGAGACCCAGCGCAACATGGAAGAGCTGTCTCGTCTGGTGCGGGGGGTGCACGAGGAGGCCCAGGGCGGTTCACAGGGCCGGGACGCCCCAGCAGAGGCTGCAGAGGCCCCCTCCGCCCCGGAGGGCTCAGATTCAGCGCCCCCTGCTGGAGCGGAGGAGGTCGAGCTGGGAGAACCTGAACCTCAGCCTTTTGTGCTGCCTCTGGGAGTCATGGCCCGTAATGAAGTGTACCCTCGCACCTGCAAGATGTGGTGAGTGCCGTATCGTACGTAAGTAAGTAAAGATTTATTTATAAAGCACCTTTTAAAACAGTGTTTACAGAAGAGAAATACACGAAACAAAACATACATACATGTACAGAAATAAGATTTATATAAGATTTATACATTTCTATAGCGCTTTTAACAATATAGACTGTTTCAAAGCAGCTTTACAGTGATAACATATCTAAATAGTAAAATGACTAAGTTCGTGGTACTAAATGGAAGAGTCAGAGAGCCTCTAATTTCATATTCTAAACATTATATAAGGATTATTAAATCAGGCATGCACCAATATATTAATTTAATTTACATTTTAAAGTTAATGTACATTTTTATTTTAATAATATTGATAAATTTATTATTAATTGTATTATATTTATATATTGTAAATACTTATATTTGATAAAAATAGTCAAATTAAACTACTTAAAACATATTACAATTTTAATTTGTTAAAGTGAATAACTTTATATTTGTATTTTGTCTATACAATATTAAAAATTATTTATGACAAATTATATTATTATAATATCTACTTATATACCTTTTTTTTTAATTAAACAATAAAAATAATTTTTAATTGTTAATGGATAATTATTATAGTCCATATAAAAATAATAGAAAATAGAAAAGAAAGTGATTAAAAATGAATTGTTTAATTAAATTAAAAATGTATATTACTTAGTATATAATTATATTCATTTAATATATTATTATAATTTATATGTAATATTTTAATAATCTGTTAAATTGAATAATTCTATATTGTTATTTTATGTATATACAATATACAATGTTATTTATATGACATAAGTATATAATTATATTATATATTTCTATACAGAAATGCTACCCCCAAAAAATATATAAAATATAAAATAAAATTATTTTAGGTTTAATTAAATGAAAATATGATATTAATTAGTATATTATATTAATGAATTTTTAGATAATTATATTAATTAATATATCACATATAAAATGTATTTAATGTATTTTATATTATTCTACATTATACATCTAAATCATAAAAAAAAAAAAAATTTTTTACTTGAGTTCTTGATTTTATATTAAATGTATGTTTATATGATAAATATAATTTATATATATGTGTATATATATATATATAAAATATGAATATAAAGTACACTTGAAAATGATTAAATTGTGTAAGTATAATTATTAAATTAATAATATTAATTTGTA
The DNA here is from genome assembly GCF_965113295.1 of Leuciscus leuciscus. Taxonomy (NCBI): domain Eukaryota; kingdom Metazoa; phylum Chordata; class Actinopteri; order Cypriniformes; family Leuciscidae; genus Leuciscus; species Leuciscus leuciscus. Next base: position 13,342,176 of record NC_138724.1, on the reverse strand, counting down.
TGAATTAAATCGAGGCAATCATTTTAAATAGTTTTGTTCTAATCTGGATTTTCTTTCCTTCCTTCAGTTTTTATGGAACAGGCTTGATCGCTGGTCACGGCTTCACGAGTCCGGAGCGCACGCCGGGTCTGTTCGTCCTGTTCGACGGCGACCGCTTCGGCTTCATCTGGCTGGAGCTCAAGTCCTTCAGCCTGTACAGCCGGCTGAGCGACCAGCTGACCCACGCTCAGGCTCCCAGCATGCAGCGCTTCGAGGCCATGCTCCGCAACATGCAGTCGTGGACGTCCTGATAGCCAACCTCACACTACTGTAGCCATCAGGCACACACTCTGGTATTACGCTCTCCGCCAGACACACACACACACACACACACTCCCGCTTGCATCCGCACAGCTGTATCCACAGCCACACGCCCATACGGTTGTATTATATTAGGCCTTTCTTATCAGCTTTTTAATTAAGTTATTTTTGTAACCTGGAAATGGCGACGAAGATGACGACAATGTGAAACTCACCCGTATACTCTGCTGAGCGTGCCTCTGATACCTTTATCAGACTCTAAATCCTGTGGTTCTGTGCTTTAGGAAAATACTTTAAGCGCTCGTCTTCAGTGTGGCGACATCTGCGGTTGCTTTTAATCGATTTGATCCAGTTTACTTCTTCTGTTTTCCTTTATTTACAACTGCTTCCATTTTTTCGCCAACTTTCATTGAAAACGAATGACTTCCAGACGCTTTGTCAATGTTTTCACCCCATGTATGTATAACATTCAAGAAAACAGCCAGAATCTCTTTACTTTATGTTTATCACACAAGCGAGTAGCTGATTGGTTATCCGCCAAATTTTACGACCATGACGACTGTCTCATTTTCCTCATGATAGTGATTCTGTTCATCTAGCTGTGCAGCTCTCTTCCAAGTGCTCTTCCCTACGCAGACGTTTATCAGAGGCAGAATTCCTCTGAATATACTTTTGTATTTGACTGCAGCATTACTAGCAATTGAAAATGGAAAAAAAGAAATCACTATAATGTAAAGTGAATATATATGTAAATGCATTGGAAATATTTAAACATTTATCAATATATTTCAGCTTTGTTTAAGGATGATTGTATATATGATCGATGAACTAATTTAAATATTATCGCCTGTGTTTACAAGTTGAGTGATAATTGTTTTAAGTGGAATATTCTCCTAGAATTGGCTGTTTACGTGGACTGATATCGTACAACTATTGATTTTATTCCAAATAAGATGTAGTTTAAGCTGTTTGCATTGGGCTCATAACTATTTTAATAATATTTCAAAGCATTTGTGGAAACATGCCAATTTAATCAATCATAATTGATCCTATGTACCTCAGTTTCTCAATGCCCAGTGGATAACATCAAGTCCCGCCCCCTTTTTTCTTCTTGTTCAGTGTCCTGATTCTTTGATTCACGAATTGATTTTATTCTAAATATGTGATTTTAGCTGCTTAAGTTGGCTGCTAAGTATTCAAATGATATTTCAAATGGATTTGTGGAAACATATCCTGATTAATATATAAAGAATTGTCTGGTTTACTTAAATTTTTCAATTCCCAATACATAAAATCATCTTCTGACTAGGGTTACAAAATTCCAGGAATTTTCAAAGTTCAAAACTTTCCATGGGAATTAACAGGAATTAATAGAGGAGAACTGGAATTCTGCAAAATTGCAGGTTAGCCTATAACAAGGGAATTTAAATGGAGTTGAAAACTTAATCTGAAAAACAGATTTAATCCAAATCCAAACTTGTGCATTCCTAAATCTCCTTCCCATGCACACAGTTCATTCATTCACACTACCAGTGATTTTCCGGAATCTGTGTGTGCGTTCACACGCGTCCCGTAAAGACACGTGACATCACTGTGACGTGTAATGTCTCTGCAGCGTCTTAAGTTTGCTTATGATCTGCGATTTCTCTCTCAACCACGCTTGTGCATTTTTTTTCTTAATCGATCATAAATTAGCGCATCACGTACCGTTTAACTTGAGCTGTCATATTTTTTGTTGTTCAATGAAAGAATAGAACTCAAAAATAAATCCAAGTCAAAAATTTCATTAAAATCTTTTTATTAGTTTGCATGCTTATGACCATACAAAATGTTTGTATATGATACAGTTTTTATTAGGGGTGTAACGGTACACAAACGTGACGGTTCAGTACGTACCTCGGGTTTTAAATCAAGTTTCGGTACAGCAGAGGGGAGAAAACTAAACATAATTACTTTTATCTTTTTTTTATTAAACAATTTTTTTTTTTAACATATGTGTCTCTGTGTTTAAATAAATTTAATTATAATTCATTTTCTTAAGACTTAAAAAAAAATCTATCTTACCTAATGCTGTATGGGTCCTTAATTACACATTTCTATAATATTAAAGGTTGCAATTAACCACAGAGCACAAATTCTTAAATTCAGTTGCTATTTATTTTTAGATATAATAATCAACGCTCAAATTTAAAAAACAAAAAACATGTAAATTGCACAAGGCAGGTTTTGCATTAACTTCTAAATCTAATTATAAAGTTAATTTTCTACTCCAATTCGTTTTTGAAATATAATCATTTACACAGTGGCTGTCATAACTTGTTTTCATGACAAATGTATTTAAACACACATTAAATAATCAAGACATTACTAACAGGTTAAGTAAATTTAATGAATAGGCTAATATAGTGCATATACGAAATGCTGTACGGTTCGGGACGAATACATGTACTGTCACACCCCTAGTTTGTATACATTACCCCAAATGTCCAATTAATTCCCATTAAGTTTCCAACTTGGAACATCTCCAAAATTCTTCCCATGGAAAATTTCTGGAAATTTACAGTAAATTTGCAACCCTAATTCTGCCGCCATTTTTTATCCATTCAGTGTCGTGACTCACAGATTCACTAATTGAATACGAATGCCATGTTGACTTCAATTCAGAGTTTCCCTCCAATTTTAATGACAATTTAACAAAGCACTGTGCCTAAATCTGTAATTTATACATTTGTGCTGTTCTTTAATTTCCTTATTTTTAAGTTTGTAATTATATTGAAAGTTAAAACAAGTTGTCAATAAGTGTGATCATTTTATGTGTATTAAAACAGCTCCATTAGCGAGTCAAGCATCCGGTACGGCTGATGTTGATCTGGTAATATGGAGAAAAAAATGACTTATTTGGCAATATTGTCAATAGTTGGATTATTGTCATCTATGTAAATTCGCCAGCTACAAAGTCTCGAAGCGCAAATTCATGACTAGTTTGCACCTCGTTGCATTCAAATTCAGGGAGGTTTGCAGCTTTAGCCTTCGTTTGTTCTCAATAAAATGGAGGAAAATCTTAAATGTTGTCCTGATTTTATTTTTAGTGCAAAACAGTTAATTCAAACTTTAGCATCAAAATATACTCAGTGCTTATTTGATTTTCTCAGGTGAACTATTTAAATTCTTAAAATCACAGTAATTATTTTGTGTTATTCATACATTTAAGTACTTTGTGTTCATTTGATAAGATAAAGAATTCTTTTTATGTATTTTTTACAGTTCTAAGTGCTCTCTTTTCTCTCGGCCTTGTCGTATTAGATCTGGAAGCGTCTCGGTCATGAACACTAGGTGTTTTCCCTTCAGGTTCTTGCCGGGTTTCTGTTCCAGTCCAATGCCGAGATACTCGGCCTCATCCTCATATTCAGGCCAGTGTGTCAGACCCGGACCATTCGGAGACCTGCCGAAAAATAGACATATTAGAGTGCAGAAACAATATACTTTGTTCTTCTACACACAGAGAGAGAAAATCAGGACGGCTATTTTACCCAGTGTGTGCAAAGTTCCCCCAGTAGGCCATCACAGTCCTGCATAGCTCTTCCTCTTCCTTTGTGAAAGGAGCTAAAGGGGTTGAACCATTAAATTATGTTTTACTACTTATTTAAAACCCTTTCAGAAAATGTCAGTGTTGGAAAAGAGTTCATTTGTTTTTGTAATCACGAGTCTTACCGGTTGCTTTGAGATGAGCTTTAGCAAAGCAGGTTCCCTGAATAAAGAAAAGTTCATCCGCATGGTCGACTCCAACAAAGCTGGGTCTTTTCTTCTGGATCATACTGGGAGGATGCTGGAACTCGTACAGGTAAACCGGCGCTCCTGAGCCTAAAATCACAACAGGGTTCCTTGGTTTTACACACATTATTACTCAGAAGCAGTTCACTGTGATTTTGTGGAGCAAAAGGATCATGCAAACATGTACAATAGACATGTCTCTCTCTCTCTCTCTCTCTCTCTCTCTCTCAAATAACTAAATGTTAATTTATTTTAATTTAAATATATAATATTTTCAATGCATTCTGAAATGTTTAACAATTAGAGCTTAAGTTTTTTAATTATATTGAATTAAAAATGTAAACAAATGATTAATACTAAGAAATGTATTTTAATATATTAAAAATAATTGCATAATTTAACAATTAACTAAATAAAGAGAGAAAATGTAAATGAAAAGAAAGGTTTTAATGGCACACACATTCACACACTAACTGTCAAATGTTTTGAAGATTTTTTTAATGCATTTAAAAAAAGTCTCAAATCACCAAGACTGCATTTATTTGATTAAATGACAGTAATATTGTGAAATATTATTACAATTTAAAATAACTATTTTCTATTTGAATATATTTTAAATGTAATTTATTCCTGTGATCAACGCTGAATATTTTTACTCGAGGCTTCAGTATCACATGATCCTTCAGAAATCATTCTAAAATTTTGTATTTTGAGATGGCCTCGACCACCCACTTGCGATCCCGTTTAGACGCCGGGCACCCCCTTATGGGTGACCCAAAGCAAACAAACAGCTCTAGAGTGGAGGATGGTCTCAACAACCTCGGTTGAGAGACCTGAACTTATGAGCTGAGCCCCCTCAGAGGCCGAGCCCACGGTTTCTACAATTCTGGGTGGGGGTGAAGGATCATCCCGCTCGCCTGAGAGAGATGGTCCTTCCTGAGCGGAATCGCCAGAGTAGAGCCGTCGAGGAGAGACTCTAGGAATGAGAACCATAATTGGGCCGGCCAGAACGGGGCTACTAGCAGAAGACAGGCCCCGTCCCGGCAAACTCTCTGGAGCAGAACTCCCGGGAGCAGAGCGTACAGGTGTAGCCACATCTACACATCATTACCATAGCATCCAGCCCCAGGGGAGCTGTATACGTAAGGCCCCCCTGATGGTTGATATAAGAGACCACCGCAGTGTTGTCCATGCGGACAAGCACATGATGGCCCCTCAGGTCTGGGAGGAAGTGTTTGAGTGCTCGAAACACCACCATAATTTCCATGCCAGAAGGATGCAATACCATGCTCTTCAGAGGGGGCGAGCATCCCAGTGCCGCTATGCCGGAGACCACTGCGCCCCGAAGCACATGAGATGGCGGGGTTGCAAGAACAATGTCTTCCCTCGGAAGGGTGTACCCTCCTACTTATGGTAAAATGGATCTAAGGACCGTTATTATCTCTAAGTATGGATTTTAGAAAAGGCACGAAGCACTCGGCGCGTGCCCTCATAGTATTTCAAACAGGCATATAAAGCCAGACAAATATTTCATTTCATTTCTCAAAATTAAATGCAGTTTCAATAAACAATCAGACAAGTATACATGGTCTGAATGACATTTTTTCTATATTCATATTTGAATACAAAGAATCATTGCTTACAAACACATATTAGTTGTTATAATAGGAACAAGAGAAAAGGTTTCTTTTACTCCTTCAGCTCAGTTCCCTCTGCATTATAGATATATTGCGGACTCATAACCTACGCGATGCCGATCCGAAGATTCTTTAATGCATCCAGAATACGCGCTGCCTCAGCAAACCGCAATTTAAGCTTTCTTCCTTTTTATTTATTTATATAGTTCAAAAGGAAAGCCAAAAGGGGCGGAGCTAAAACTCCTGAAAGTGCATTCTTTTCTACACATTGGGAATTTTATGAATGAACACTTTTTCTTTTACGAGAGCTGACATACATGCTCCGCTCCCAGACAAACAACACTTTAATCGTGTGTATGCCCACTCGTAATGTAGTGAGGGCAGGGAGGGACACACGATTCAAAATGCTGCTTGCTTTACATGCTGGAGACTGGCGTGGCGAGTCTTCAGTTTCTCCCGTCTCGATACGAACAACATCCAGATCCTCAGTCAGAACTGGGTAGGTGCAGTATCGGTGATTTACTCGAGGACAGAAGAAACTGCAATGCGTGCTTCACACCCTGAGATGAGACACTGGACCTGGCAGGTGAAGACAGAGAAAGGGCGAAGCCCGTCTCTAACCCCTCTGCCAGATCCACTTGCGAACCCAACGACCACTCTGCCTCGGCAAGAGGAACGCGAGCCGAGGCGGGAATGTAGCATTCTCAATGGTAGCCGTTCTCACAATGCCCCTCGAAGGCTGACTGAGCGTGCTACGCTCCCAACAAACAACACATAGTACATGTGTAAATATTCATACAACTAAATGTTCTGGGGGCCGTGAAAATTTAAGTGGCCGTGGCTGGCAACTTTATGGGTGATGTAACGAGGGCAGGGATGAACACACTTCCTGAAATGCTGTTCGTTTGCCATTATTTAAAAAAAAAATTAAGGGTGAAAAAACTCCTGCCTAACAATTTTCTACAGACAGACAAAAAACACCAGGGACATAGATTTCACATAGAGCACTTGCTGAAGACACAGAAGCTAGTGACTGTTTGTTCCAGGTGTGCTTTATAGTTTCCTGGTCGATGACGTCACCCGCCTGTGACGTTCCGTCACGCCATTGGACTGATTTCATAGGTGCTTCACGACGCAATCACGCAGAGGCGTTCCCACAGCGTCTCGACGCAGCTCGAGTTCCCTTGAAAGGGAACTAACTTTTTCCTTGACATTGACGGAATTTTCCGTCATTTATGACAACACTTTCCCACCATTGACGGAAATTTCCTGTTTTCACTTTTATACAGTCGGGGGCGCTATAACATTTCTTCTGAAAGAGTACAGAATCTCCTGATCAAAACACTGGCGAAGAAGCAGCAGAAACAAGTGACAGAAAATGTCTTATGCACATGTGAAAATAACGTGATCATCAAACATTAAACAGCATATAAATCAAAACTGCCTAATGTTACTGAGTGTAATGTTTATGTTTTGATCATCGTTGAATCAGATCTGGATGTAAATGCGATTTTTGTTCAAAATGTTGCTTTTTGCATGAAATTTAACCACATTCAAGTGTTGATAAAAACATAATGCATAAAGCTAGAATTATTTTTTTTTAAAGCAGAGGTTTTGATCTTTTTATTTTTATTTTACATATTTCATGTAAAATATTCATACAACTAAATATTCTGGGGGCCATGAAAATTTTGTGAAAATTATAAAAAATGCAACTAAAATGGTGGCTGCCCACAAAAAATAAAAAAATACAACGCTGGCAGGAAAAGAGTTAAATGACTCTGCAAATATGATGAAACCCTTTAACTATATACAGTGTTTACAGTTGCAATAGTTAAATATGAATGAATCTTCTCACCTCTGTGGTATTTTGCCAGTTGGAGGGCGGGGATATTAAAAATCAGATCCCCCATCATCTCTCTGTAAATGTCTCTGATTTGAATGGGGTCGTTTGTGTCGCCCAGGTACTCATTTGCCACCAGGTCAATTATCCATCGATCCCTGGGCTAAAGGGAATTGAGTTCAAAGCACAGAATTCAAAGAAAAAAGATTTGAACTATTAACTGAAACCATAATATTATATAATGTAAATGTGCAACTTACGTCAGGGTAATTCAGGGTCAAGGCTTTTGTGGCTTGCTCTTTATCTATCCCATCAATCCATCCAGGACCTAAAAAATACTAAGGCGAAATAACATTCAACTTTATGCATAAAAAAATAAAACCTAAAATATGAATATATTATAAATGCATCTGAGATCTTTGTGTGTGTTGATTTCATACAGTTGATACCTTTTATTTTCATCAAGCGTTTTGATTAGCTTGAATTTGTGAATGAATTTTATATTTTTAAAGACCTTTAAAACAAAATACAGTAGCATAATAGGGGAACTTTAGGGTTAAAAAAGGCATTTTACCTTAATATCAACATTTATTCATTTATTCCAACTGATGTAACCTGAACTGTCCTGGTCTAAGAAATACTTTGAATAGCCTTTGAATAACTCTTTTTGTTGAATTTTTGATGTAAAAAAAAAGATCAAATTAAAGTAAATCACGCCAGGTAAAAGATGCACCTGCATAAAAAAAAATAAAAAAAGTATATATATATACATATATATATATATTGTGGATACTAATGCATGTTCTGTTGCTTTCTTTATTGAAATAAAAGCTGTTTGGAGTGTGATATTGAATATAATTATAAATGTAATATTTACTCACTGTGGGCAGTAAATAGCCACACTCATCATCAGTAATACCAGTGATGAGAGGAACTTTACTGAACTCTTGTTTCCGAATGATCTCCTCTACAGGCTTGGGAAGTAAATGAGAATCCACAGCAACACTGAAGTGCATCACCTCGAACTATGAACACAGTTTCAGTTTATAGTTTTAGTATATATTTCAGTTTATCATAATTGCTTGTCAGTACATTTGGCAGTACACTTCAAACCATATTAAAGCACTCTTTATTTCAACAAATTGCATTAAATATAAATTTAAACTAATACTTTTTACTTTTTTACTTAATACTTTAATTTAATGGTAAATAACAGTTCGCACAAAAATTAAATTAGCCCATGATTTACTCACCCTCAAGTCATCCTAGGTGTATATGACATTCTTCTTTAAGATGAATACAATCGGAGTTATATTAAAAAATGTCCTGGCTCTTCCAAGCTTTATAATTATAGTGACTGGCCATATAGTCCTTAAAAGTGCATCCATCCATCATAAAAGTGCTCCACACTGCTCCAGGGGGTTAATAAAGGCCTTCTGAAGTGAAGCGATGCGTTTGTGTAAGAAAAATATCCATATTTGAAACTTTATCGACTAAAATAACTAGCTTCCGGCAGACGGCCGGAACATATGTATATATGCGGTAGACCAATCATAACAGACTGAGCTGCCAGGCCAATCAGAGCAGAGTAGCTCACGGAAAGAGGGATTTAGAGAGACTGGTTCATCTGATGAGTCGTTTGAGAATCGTTGAAAAATGTGGTGATGTGCAAATGTATATTATGAGAAAATTAAACTGTTTTTTTTACCTTTGATGCATGTAAACCTGTTGTAGGAGACTCCAAAACAACATTAGGAAACTTTAAAATAACATAATAGGGGCACTTTAATATAACTCTGATTGTATTAGTCTGAAAGAAGAATGTCATATACACCTAGGATGGCTTGAGGGTGAGTAAATCATGGGATCATTTTCATTTATGGGTGAACTATCCCTTTAATGGCTTATTTTTATGAAAAATGTCACACCTTTTTGGAACATTCCAGAACTTCCTCCTCAGACCAGCCCATGATGCAGTCAACGATCTTTGATGAACTGCTACTGTCACAGTTGCATGATTTGGCAGCATTCTGCAATGATCATCAACATGAGGACGCAAGAAGACTTTTAAATAACAAAATGATGAAAATATAAGAAGGTTATGAAAGGAAATGATACCTGGGCTATCAGCAAAGGATTATCCATCATTAAACCATGCAAAAAGGCAGTCCCGCTTTCTGCAATGGCTCGATGAAACAGACCAGAAGCCAATGGTGAAAGAATCTTAAATACATAATGACACAGAAAGTGACTCCATCATTCAATACAAATAATTTTGCAATCATTACAGCTGAATTATTGTTTCTACAGTTACTAAATAAAGATGCACACCAGCGTGGATACACTGACTCCTCCAGCAGACTCTCCAAAGATGGTCACTGATCCAGGATCTCCACCGAAACTGTGGATGTTCTCCTGAACCCATTGAAGAGCAGCCACCTGGTCCAGAAGACCATAGTTTCCTGGCGCATGTTCATCTCCTGTGCTGCAAAAAGAAAAGGAAACTTTCATCTGAATCTGTGATTAAATACAGAAAAATGTATTCACTTAAATCATGTGTACTAGTGTTGCACCAAGATGAGGTTTTTTTAATGTAACACTGAAGCCAGAATTAAATAATGATGAAATTTCGTCAATCATTTTGGCCCTTCAGAACTTTTTCGCTAATTAAATCTGTCACTGTTTCGATGAGAAATTGTCAATGATTTTGGCCAAATCTTTTCAGTTTCAGAAATTTCGGAGCATCACTAAAACGTACATTGCACAAAAACATAAATACATTTTAATGCCAAGTTACAAGCATTAATTGCAACAATTTAATGCCATTAAACATTTAATTCATCCTTAAATTTAACAAATTAACAAATGTGATTTTTATATTATTATTTATTTGCTATTACCTATAACTTTACAAAAAATGTAAAAATAAAGTTTTTTTTTGTAGTCAACCTACACATTTGAAAATGACAAATTATTTCCACATTTTTTTTTACAATATTACGCTATTGAAATTTTAAAAAGCATTAAAATAATCTATTTGACAATGAAAATGTAATCCAGATTTGATTAATTTATCACAGACTAAATTTTTACCTACTTGTAGTAAAGATCCATTAAATCAAGATTCCAATCTTCTATTGTGGATTTTTAATCCAGTTATATTTGCATCTTATTTTTTATAGTTTTTTTAATAATTAATTAATACAGAATTATTTTCTGATTATTTATTTTAATAATTATAAAGCATCTGATGTAATAACAATGTAACATGAAGTGATTTCATTATGCACTGCATCATTTAAGAATCACACTTGAATCAAATTGCTGTCAGAGCAAATATTCACACCTCATAATAATAATAAATTAAAATTGATGATCTTTCCGCTTTCATTAAGCATTTCATATGATCCAGGGAATCTGCAGCTGTTAAATAATTTATGGCACCAACCTTAAGAATCCCAGCAGTCCCAATCTGTACTGAATCAGCACCACGACCACATCCTGATACGCTGACAGAACAGAGCCATCGTACACTGAAGCTGAACCAAGAGAAAGTCCTCCACCATGAATCCAAACCATGACCTGGAAAACACGTGGAAACATTCTCGACCCAATTTCTATGAGGACGTTCAATCCCAAAAAGCTGTTGTTGAACTTACTGGCAACTTGGCGTCTTCTTCACCAGGTTTGACTGGAGTGTAGATGTTGAGATACAAGCAGTCCTCTGAGACCTCAGGAATCTCCACATCCATAGAGAGAAACTCCAGCTCAAGGACACTCGCTTGCCTGTCCTGAATGCACCTAACGAATTCACAGTACATTAGATACTGGAAATGTCTAAACACATTTTAATTGAAATACGGTTGTGTGGCATCTCACATTGGTGGCTGTTTGGTTGCATCTCTCACTCCTTGCCATTTCTCTGCAGGCTGGGGCCGAGCCAGTCTCAGAGACCCCACTGGGGGCCTGGCAAACGGTACACCGAGATAGCTATTGATGACAGTTTCCTTGCCCTTCACAGTCAGGAAGGAACCTCTTAAAGATCCTAATTTTGTTTCCACTACAGGTCCTGTCAAGAAAACCAATAATAATATAATATAAAGATTTAATTTAGTTTGCATAAGGCAAAAAATATCCAATTTGACCCGCATTTAGCAAATGAATTATGGTTTTATGACAAAAAAAAATGTAATTCTGAAATTGATAACTTGCCTTCATTCCATTCTTTTATAATCTGTGGAAGTTTTTGAGTCATGAAAGTAAAGTGTTGTCCCTTAATGTTTTTGCCAGGTTTCTGTTTCAGTCCAATGCCGAGATACTCGGCCTCAGCTCCATATTCAGGCCACTTTGTAAGGCCCGGACCGTTCGGAGACCTGAAAAAGGTTTTTTAAAATATAGTTTAAAATACTACTAAAATTCATAAAACTTTTAACAAAAGTTTGAATTTAATGACCCTAAAAATTTCATTTATTGTAACCATCAAGTAAAATGTAATATATTTTTCTTATAATTTAAATACATAATATATTTTTCCTACAATTTAAATACAAGCGAGTGTACAGATCTTGTACAAAATATTTAATATATTATCTAACATTAACAAAGGTTAATAAATGTAGTAAAAATGTATTGCTCATTGTGGCGAGTGGGGCGTGATTCAGTGATGTCTGCAGCGGGAGAGAGAGCCAGAGGACAAGCGGTGTGTAAGAAGGTCAAGTGCAAATTACAGAGAGAGAGAGATTGGGCACTCGTACAGGCTGGGAGACTGAATGCTGGAGGATTATTGCTGGATTTATGCATTATTTGAACTGAGTTATTGAGAGCGCAGTGAGTGCGACTTCTTTTATTTGTTACCTGTAGAAAGTTGAATAAAATACGAGTCCCAGTTACGCCAACCCTGTCTGTGGGAACTCCATCTACCCCAGCCCCGCCCACTCACGTGCCTTTAAACTAAATGGGTCCTCAAGACGATCCTGAGGCCTTCAAAGACCTGTTTGAGAGGTCCGCAGAGGCATGTGGGTGGCCCCAAACTGACTGGCCGGTGCGCCTCATCCCACTGCTGTCCGGAAAGGCGCAGATGGCCGCCCAACATCTGCCAGTTCAGAACCTCCTGGTCTACCAAGACCTGAAACGTGGCATCCAACAACGGGTCCTGAACAACACTGCTTCAGATCGTTGGACCTCTGAGAAAGTGGCCGACCCTTCTTGATGGCGCAACAGCTCCGGGACGCTTGCCACAGATGGCTGATGGCCGAAGGAAGCGACGTCGAGGAAATCATCGACAAAGTGGTGCTGAAGCAGTTTGTTGCGCGGCTGCCTAAGAAGACAGTGGGTTCACTTTATTGATCGGTGTCCAGCAATGGAGGTGGGGACACTGATCCGGGTCCCTGTGAGTATTAAGGGGGGTACGTATCAGGCTTTGGTGGATTCAGGATGTAACCAAACCTCAATCTATCAAAGCCTGATTCAGCCGGAGGCATTGGATACGAGCCACATGGTTAGGGTGCGGTGCGTACACGTGGACGTGGTGAACTATCCCTTAATATCGGTGGCTATTCAATTTCGGGGTCAAAAGCATAGAGTGGAGGTTGCAGTTAGCCTGCACCTCAGACATCCGCTGATTTTGGGTATGAATTGGCCAGATTTGAGTCTGTTATTGGGGTATTTATGTGCGGATGTCTCTTGGAAGAATGGAGGGCGGGAACGGGGTCGTGGGGAAAGCTGAGCCAAGGGAAAGGAGCGCTGTTGAGAGGAGAACCCTCATGGAACGTGATGATTTTCCCTTGGAACAGACTCAAGATTAAAAGCTTAAAAATGCATTTGAGCAGGTCCGTTCCATCGACGGGCAGCTTCTCCAAAAACCCGACCACTCTTCTATCATTATTTTGCTATTTTAAAGGACAGGTTGTATCGAGTGACCTAAGACACTCAGACATAGCAAGATACAACTCAGTTGTTAGTACCAAAAAGCCGTCTGGAAATGCTTTTCCAGGCGGCTCACTGTAACCCTATGGCCAGACATTTGGGGCAAGCAGCAACACTTAATCGTCTAATGATCCGATTTTTCTGGCCGGGCATTCATGAGATTGCACACAGGTGGTGCACGTCTTGTCGTGATTGTCAGTTGGTGAACCCACCGGCCGCTCCAAAAGCGCCTTTGCACCCTCTTCCTCCAATGCAGGTCCCCTTCGATCGAATTGGTATGGACCTTATCGGGCCATTAGAACAATCCGCACGTGGGCATCGCTTTGCATTAGTCCTAGTGGATTATACAACACGATACCCTGAGGCAGTGGCGCTCGGCAGCATTTCCGCGAAAAGTGTAGCGGACGTGCTGTTTCCATTTAATCTCCCGGGTGGGAATCCCGAAAGAGATTCTCACCGACCAAGGCACGGCGTTTATGTTACGGACCCTCCGCAAACCTTACGTGTTATTGGGCATTAAATCAGTTCGCAACAGCGTCTATCACCCACAAACAGACGGCCTGGTGGAGCGATTTAATCGCACATTAAAAACCATGATTCGAAAGTTTGTTCATGAAGACGCCAAAAATGGAGATAAATGGCTGGAACCCCTCTTGTTCGCTGTGCACAAGGTCCCTCAAGCCTCCACAGGGTTTTCCCCCTTTGAGCTTCTCTACGGACGTTCATCCCCACGGGGTGTAAGACGTGCTGAGAGAGACTTGGGAAGACGGACCTTCGGGTAGTAGAAAGAAATTCAGGATGTCCTGGACTTGAGAACAAAACTTGAGACAAACAAAGCCGGCTATACAACAGGTGAACTAGACTACGCGAATTTACACCGGGAGATAAAGTACTTGTATTGCTCCCTACTTCCAGTTCCAAATTAACAGTGTAATCACGACGCGTCACACGCCGCGTTGGAGATCTCAATCATGAGGTAGTGTGAACGGACAGGAGTGGGGCACATCAAATTGACTATCTCAAACTCCTTAAAAAATGGAGCGAGGCGGAGCCAGATCTCAGTTCAGAAGTGAGCAGTAAAAACAACTCTCTCGCTCTGGCCCCGGGAGGAGATCACCTCTCGCCCTCGCAGCTCACTGATGTACCGAGTTTGCAAACAGAATTTGCAGACTCGCCCCTGTCTGGTTGAACGAACCTGATTCAGCACCCTATTGAGACCGAGCCGGGCGTGGTGGTGCGCAGCCGGCCGTATCGTTTGCCTGAATACACAAAAAACGTGGTTCAGACCGAATTAGAGGTGATGCTGGATATGGGAGTAATAGAGGAATCCAACAGTGATTGGTGAGCCCGATAATTTTAGTGCCTAAAACGGATGGCTCGGTCCGATTATGTGTGGATTATGGCAAGGTGAATGCTGTGTCAAAATTCGATGCATTCATTTGTTAACATTAGTAAATGCATTGGTTAACTAACAATTGGAAATACTTATAAAGCATTTATTCATTTTATTTAATATTTCTACATTTACTAATGCATTTTTTAAGTCAAAATTGTCTCTGTTAACATTAGTTAAGGAATTGTGAACTAACATGAACAAACAATGATTGATTGTATTTGTAATATCTAACATTAACAAAGGTTAATAAATGTAGTAAAAATATATTGCTTATAAATAATGTTAACTAATGCATTAACTGATGTTAACAAATAAAACGAACTGTAAACAGTTTTTTAAACAAATGTCATGTTAAATTATCACAGTATTTATAGTATTAATTCATAAATATCATGTTTTTTCGGAAGCTGCATCACATGCCTTTTTACAACCTTAACTGACAGCAGGGGTCTTCATTATGATATCACTTCCTGTTGTAAGTATATGTTTCTGCATTATTGGTTGCACCACATGATTTGATTTGGCAGACATTAGATTTGTTTCAAATATTGAACAAACTGCTTCAAAGATTATAGCAAACTACTTGATAATGTTTTCAAGAATTTCATCCTTTAAAAGAAGCTTTTTATTCATGATATCCGTCTACCACCCTGGCATTTTTGTCTTTATCACTCCAAAAAAATTCAACTGGTCTTGTCGGCAGAATCTTATTTCACCAAGTGCAACAACTTTGAGACAACTTTGTTGATCCTGGAACAACATTTCAATCAACCAATCAGATTTAAGGGCCAAGATTACAGTTTATGTCAAGTTTAGGCTTACAACCAGGGTTAGGTGCTTCTACATCAGTGTTATTCACCTTTCATTTCCCTATTATTTTAGGGATAAATTATGGGTAGGGTAAGCTTTAGGGGTTAGCGTTAGGACTAAACTTTCAGAAAGGAATGTTGTTCTGGTATCAAAAAAATATGTTGACCAAAGAACGCGTCTAACTTGACAAAATATCACTTACCCAGTGCGAGCAAAGTTCCCCCAGTAAGCCATGACAGTTCTACAAAGTTCATTTTCATCTTCTGAGAGTTCATCTGAATTAAAATCGGGAAGAAAGACGTAAAATAGGAAAAACTAAGAGAGACACTGTATTGATTGTCAATACCTATAAAATCCTTACTTTGACAAATTTTGTGGTTAATGATATCAACAAGACTAAAGTTTGAGATCTGAAGGTATGGTCACATTTGACGTTTTTCAGCAAATTTTCACAGTCAAAATCCAGTCATTTCAACAGTAATACACGTAATTGGAAATTATGAGTGAGGCCGAAAGTTTTCCCCACGCATATTTCCCAACCTGTTAAAGCAAATTCACTGTGTTGACCAACTGAAAGCTGCTTGGTCTGAAAATGATTTCTCTGAGCTGTGCTTCATACATCGCTACACTGCTGACAATATACAATGGACCATTTTTCTGTGGAATTTTGTGAAAGTTTGCTAATGTGACTGTACTTCTAAAACACTAAATCTATTTGTTACATTTCCTAATATTATTGGGGTTGTACCTTCCAGCTTTATAAGTCCATCTGCAAAGCAAAAACCAAAAACAAATGCAATTTCATCTGCATGGTCACTTCCAACAAAACTGGGTCTTTTCTTTTGAAGTGTACTGGGAGAATGTTGGAATTCATACACGTATACTGGTGCACCAGCATCTAGAAATAGACGAAATTGATAATTATCTGTGTGTATCACTCAAACAGCATTTAACACAGTCATACTTCTACAGCGCATTGAACAACTCTCACCTCTGTGGAAATTCGCTACTTTGCGAGCTGGGATGTTGAACATAAAGTCTCCGAACATCTCTCGAAAACCATCTCGGATTTTGATCCTGTCAGTGGATGTGCCCAGATACTCATTTAAAACAAGCTCAAGAATTGACTGATCTTGAAGCTAAAGGGGATAAAAATAGACCAGAAATATTATACAAAGGTATGTCTAAAAGGTAAATATACAGAAATTGAATAATCAAACACTGCGCAGTCTTCACTGCATACATTATAAATTCAATATATTAAAACTACAAAAGTTATTCAGTCAAGAGGAGTGAGTCATTTTCTCTTTGATTTACATCAATGACACAGACAGCAGCAGGTTTATAAGGCAGCTGTCACTTTAAGACCAGACGCATATGAGGCGGATCTGACATGCATCCTATTTTCTCACAGCAAGGATATTCGACAAAACAGAAATTTTGACAATTTTGTGTGTTTTTTTTATTCAAGCTCAAAGAGAACTCAATGTGGCACTGGCGTGTTGTCTGTTTCAGCATTCTGTGTGCACATTTCAGGTGTTTGTTCACAGAGAGCTGCACCTTTTATAATGATTATTATTATTATTATTTATTTATTATTAATGACAAAATTTTATTATTGACCTAACTTATTAACTTCAAATCTCAGAGGATACTTCAAGTAAATATATTAGGACAAAGAGGTGCAGTCAACAAAAAAGTTGGGGAATGTTTTCATCAGTAGTTGATTAGAAATGCAATGTTGAGAAAACACTTACAAGTGAAATGATTTATGTAAATCCAGTGATCAAATGCTGTGTGGGTCTCAGTTTTCAGTGGTAGGCTCATGACTAGTGGCTGGTCTGTGTGCGTAATTCCACAAACCTGGAAGACCTTCTGAACATAAGCAGTAGGCTTTTTTATAAAAGGAAAATTTAAAAGAAAAAAAAGAAGTAGTAGGGAGAATCAAAGAATTACGAATAATTTACTGCCACTGTGAGAATAACATGTAATCATGTAATCAATAAAAAAATCATTACGAGTGTTTTAAAGGTGCTCTAAGCGATGTTGGGTGAAGTCACTTCTTGTTGACGTTCAAAGTATTGTCAAACAAAACGGAGACTAGCTCGACCTTCCCTCGTCCTCATCTCTTCAGTTCATGTTATCAACTCTATAAGCCATGCAAACGGTAGTGGAAAAAGCAATGTAAAATATATTTGTTATCGCACTAAAGTTCAGTTTATTGACATATTTTGTGTTTTAAACTGCTAAAGACCTAAATGCAGAGTAATATAGAGAGTTAAAATGTTTTGTTTTTCCTTTTAAATGTGATTAATGCATGGTGGCTAATGCAACTTTCATTGTTGTTATGATATGATAATATAAGCAGCACGAGCTTGCTGTTGAATTGCATGTGAATTGAAATGTACTTTGCTATTTTAAAACTTAAAGGTAGGATCAGTAGTTTTTGAAATATGCTGTTTGGATGTTAGTCAGTCCGACACCAACAACAAACGTGTAGCCAATCAGCATTAGAAAAACGAGAAAGAACGAGCAAGAGGGAGATTTGAACTGAAGAAAGACTGCAGAAATAAAGATGAGGCATAATACAAAAGAGAAAAGCTCAGAAGAAATCACTGGAAAATGAAGGGTTATGTCTGGGCAAGAGCTTTAGGACCCATGCTAATTAGAAAATTAGAAAAGCTTTTAGAAAAGCTTTCCAGCGCTGGAGAGAGCTAATGCGGGAAGGCCTGAAAACAGACGTGGAGGTTGCTTTGATTCCCTTCACACATGAGTAACACTGAGTTTGAGTGTCATTGTGTGTCTGGAGCTGCTGTGCTGTAACTAACAACCAACTCTTGTTTGTAATTACTATTGTGTAGTGTACGTACATTTTTTGTGTTTCCTTGTCATTCGTTTACATCTGCGCTTTATTTTTCGTGAAGCATTATTCTGTTGCGCTTCTATATAAAAAGACATCCACTTTCGGATTACGTGCATAACAGAGGCCAGTTAGTGAAAGTCGCGCTGACAACTGCTAGTGAATGCAGTGTTAAGTGTCATTGTTAGTGCACTCTCACTCGCATGCAGGGGGATCAGGGATCGAGACCGACTCGGAGCAGGGCTGTAACGGTCACCAGCTGGAGTGCCCTTGAGAGCCACCAGAGGGCACTCCACATCAGACACTCACGTTCACTCTCAGACTACATTTCCCATACTCACTGCCCGGACTCATCTCTGATCACTCATCACAGTCACCTGTACCTCATTATCACTGATTGCATTCACCTGTGTCCCATCACCCTGTTAGTCGCAGTCTATTTATACCATGTTCATTCATTCACTCACCGCGAAGTCTTGTTTAAGTGTTAAGCCGCTTGTCCACCAGCGTCTCGATTTCTGACGCGACGCCAAAGCCCATTCATTTCCTATGGGACTACGTCAGGCAGCAAAAACGCCCCCGCAAAGCATGATGGGTCGTGTCGCGTCGATTTGGTCAACAGCGGCGCTGCAAAAAAGTATCTCGGTGGATACTTTATGCAAATGAGAGCGTCAAAACGCGGGGCAGCAGCCAATGGAAACTCGGCGGCGAGAATTTGTGTATGGCCGTTGCTATGGTTTCATATTTTTTTTTACATTTTTCCCGGCGCGAAAAGCAGCGAAAACGTCACAGGCGTCGCGTCGGAACAAAAATTGATCGGACGCTGGTGGACAAGCGGCTTTACACTGCAATTCTGAGCGGTTTCCCTGGTTTCTAGTCTTTTGGTTTATTTGGATTTCTTGCCCTGTTCCCTGGATTACTCTTTTGCCTCTGGTCCCTGCCTGTTTTGTTTGTGTTTCTTTGTTGGTTTGTTTGGACTGCCTACCTGTGTTTTGACCTATTGCCTGTTTACTGGATACGCCTCTGGATTACCCACAATAAAGCTGCATTTGGATCTTAACCCTCGTGTCTCAGAGCGGTTCGTAACAAGGGCTGTGTTAGGATTGGAGTGTGAGTTTTGGTCTTGGAGGCGGAGGCGGAGCAATGAAGAAGGGGTGTGTTTGTTTGGGTTGATTTCAAATATCAACATTGGCCAACAGCATATTTCAAAAACTACTGATCCCACCTTTAAGTTGAGTTCATGTTATCAATTCTATAGATGCCGTGCTGTGGAATAAACGGTCAAGCCATGATCCCGAACCCATCTGTGTCTGTGTCCCTGCTCTTTACCACTACCCACGAACATACACAACACAACACAGAGTAGCAGCGGCGGTGCTAGAGACCAGTAAGCGCACAGAGAGAAAGAGGGTTACATCTTTGGTGCCGTGACCCGGAAGGGAGTGATGACTAGGGGGGTGAGTGTGACGGAGGCCAGCTAGTAGTCGCTGTGCAAATAAACTTCACTCCTCTGATCCCAATAGGCTCTCTAGCAAAAGATGCTAGAGGCTGCAGTGTTAAGCCTCCTGAGGCCCGCGTAGAGCGGGGCGAGTAGGACCCGGGTGAAGGGGTTACATAAACATTTAATCAGTTACTCCCCAGCATTGTATATATTATGTACAAATGAAGATATAAGTAATATACTCTTACATCTTGATTCAACATCTTCAAAAATGGCACAATCTGCTCTAAGTCCATCCCATCTGTCCATCCTGGAGGTGAAAAGAACTATGGAAAAACAGTTGCTAAATATTAACGTAATGTAAAATTCTGACTGAAGATCTCATTTTGAAAAAAAGAATTAAAAAAATCTCATTTTTGTATTTTTAAAAGTGAAAAGGTCTGTCTTTACATTAGGCAGTATATATCCACACTCATCATTAGTGATTCCGGTGATCAGAGGCACTTTAGTAAACTGGTGGGATTGAAGAAGATCTGCTGCAGGTTTTGGAAGGAAATGGCCATCCGTTGCCACTCCAAAACGAAGCATTGGATGCTCCTGTTTCAAAAGACAACACACCGTTTAGTGCATAGGTGGACTGTTTGCATACATTTATGAGTGTTCACAGAGGTTCAATTAGAAAGACTAGTATTTGAACAGACAGACCTTAGCAATTGTCAAGATGTCTTCTTCTGTCAGCTGCATCACACAGTCAACAATCGTCTTTGTGCTGGAAATATCACAGCCAGATACACTTCCTACAGCCTAGAGAGAAACAAGTGATATTTACAGTAAATTTATTTCATTTTTACTACAGAAAGTTCTAAACGAATTTGTTTAGAAATTGAACTGGTGTAACTGACCTGAGCTAATGCAAGAGGGTTGGGACTCATTATAGCATCCATTGCTGCTGTACCGCTCTCTGCGATAGCATGATGAAAGAGGTTTGCAGATAATGGTGAAAGAACCTATGAAAAAATGTAAATGGGTCAGTGACACATTCACATTTTGCCTTATTTTTGGTTTCGTTTTCACATTGGACTTCTAGTTTGCTTCTCCTTTTTCGTATGTCCCCGCTCATCATTAGTTACCATGGTTTTTGATTAGTTCTCACATCTATTTAATATTGAGTTTGCAATCTTGTGCGTATTATACCCTCTGTTTCAGTTATTCATTGTCTGGTGTTGTTTGAGTTTAAGTACACACTGTTACTTTGAAACTCTCTTTTGTGTTGTTTAATTCAAGTTACTCTTCGAACGGATACCTTTCTCTTTGTTATCCTTTGTGGACAAGATTGTGACAGAACACCAGACCAACTGGTGGAAAGGAAAGGACTATGGATCAAGCAGCAAAGTTTATCGCCCTTGCCTAAAAATGAGTACCAAAAGTGAGTAGAAACTATTCTACTCACTTTTGTCAGCTCGCCCAGTGCTCTCAGTTTAATGATGTGACTCTAAAATCACTTTACTGGATTGGAGCTAATTATTATTCCCCATTGGGCCTACCGTATACGACCAGAGGAACCTGGAGAGAAGCCATCCTCAGATCTCTCAGACACAGAGCCCACGTCCTCCGGGTGCCAGAGCCGGTCTTCCACCACTGATCCCAGGCAGTCCCAAGTCTGTTTCACCCCCCAGCTCAAAGTATGCATCGCCGCTGATGATGCGCCCACCTATCCTCCCTCTCCTGCCTCCTCTGCCGAACCCACTCAGTCCTTTGGCCCCGCCTCCGCTGGCTCCCTCTAGTCCCTCGTATCCTCCTCTGTTGACTCTACCCAGCAATTTAGATCCACCTAGGGATTTCCGGTCACCATCTCTGCTGTGGCAAGTGGATTCCCTGGCTGCGCCTCGTGCCGCTGAGCCCTTTACTCCACCTTGGCCCGTAGACCAGTCGGCTCCACCTTGGCTCCTCGCTAGGGATGCACCGATATATTCGCCAATAAATCTAAATCCAATTTTTTATTTAATTTTTGAGAGCCTGATTACAAAAACAAAAGTCTCACCCTTAAAATCAGATAATGTGATAAATCAGATATACAATATATACACAAAATAAACATAATATTACAACTTACTTATTGAAGGAAATAATCCATTATTTATCAGCTTTAAGATATCGAACAAATTTTCTCATCAGACCGATAACGATAATATTAAAAATGAACATATATCAGCCGATACCGATATAGTGGCCAATATATCATGCATCCCTGCTCCTCACCCCCTCGGCTCCTTATTCCCTTCGGATCCAGCTTGGTCAGATGTCGCTCTGCCTGCGCCACGGACTTCTGGGGTCATCAGCTGCGCTTCATCCCTCCACCCCTCCGGCTCCACTTTGGTCCTTGGTCACACCAGCTCTTCCTCAGTCCACCGGCATCCTGGCTCCACCTCGGTGTGGTTCCGCCCTAGCCTCTTGAACCTAAGGTGTCGTTTGGTCTCACCATCTCCTTGGCTGCGCCTGGGCCTCCAGTTCTCCGGGGTCCACCATTGGCTGTTGGACCGCTAACTCCACCCAGGGTCCTCCCACCATAGATTCCATCATGGGGATCTTCAGTCTCGTCTGCCCTGCTGTGGTAGTTTTCTGCTCCTCCATGGGGGTCGTCAGTCCTGCTGCAGTGGTCTTCTGCTCTGCCATGGACGTCCTCTGCTCCTCAACTCTCCTGAACCTTTATTTTGTAATTTTTTTTAATGAAATATTTTTCATTTATGGCGCCAGGCGTCACTTCCGGAGGGAGAGTACTGTCACATTTTGCCTTTGTTTCGGTTTCATTTTGCCTTTGACTTTTAGTTTGCTTCTCTTCGTTCCTATGTTCCCGCTCATAAGTTACCATGACTTTGAAAGACATGATGCTAATTTTTTTGTATGAAAAATGCTTGACATTTTTTTTCATTTTAGAATTAGATTACTTTATGCCCTGATATAATAAAAAGAAAAAAACATTATTAAATGAATGAATTATGTTTGACATAATCTTTTATTATTATTTCTGTGAAGCAGTGAGAAGATCAGCTTTCAAGCTCTTCTCGTGCTCCTCCTGCCAGCAAGCTCAAGTCTACTTCAACTGCCAGTCACTGAGCTGGGGAGGGTCTAGCTCAACTCAAAAGACGCCATTAATGCCAAAATTTCACCAAGGAACCATGGTATCACCTGCACCATCACCTCCTTTTCTGGAGGGTGCTACTGATGATAAATTGGGCTTTTACAAAAAAGTCCACTACATTAAATCAATCTGCCCATCCTCGTGAACTTTTAGGAAGTGTGCCAACATTGTGAAAAAATGTTTACACGAACACCTCCCAGCTGAATACACTGGAGGGGGAACTGATGGAAGTGTTATAAAAACACTAGATTTTAAATCCATCAAACCTCCTCTTCTTTGAGGCTACATTCTAGTCTCAGCCTCAGACATCTCGCCCACGGACAGTTGGCTGAATGTCTGATGCATATGGTACACTTTTCTGGAAACACTTCAGGAGTCTCAAAGTCGCGATTGGTTGAATTCTAAAGATGTCCAGGAGACATGTGTGTCGCATTTTTTATTGGTCCACCTGGAAACAAATGCTGTGACACCAAAACCTTGTGCAAGAATAAAGCTGTTGTGTTTATTTTACAAAACTGTGACAACAAGCACTTACCAGGATCAACTAAATGCTGGATTTTCAAAAGTATGAAGGGAGTTTTGTGGCGCCTTTGTTGCAGTAAACTTGCACAACGTTCTTGAATGAATCATTTATTAGATGCACACTGGTCTGTTAATGTAGGGACATCGACATTATATTGTCACGCCCCTAAACATGACATGGAACGAAGCGAACTCTGATTAGTTGCGTTAATTGTCAGTCAAACATCCTCTTGTGCGGCCCTTGGGAAAGAAAAGCTACGATAGAGTCAAGACTTTCTGCCGTCAGTCTGAAGGTCTGGCTATGCGAGACTACATTCTGCCTAACACCCCCAGCTAAGCTGGAGAGAGGGCATCCTATAAAAGTTCAAGTTTGAGTGTAATTAAATTAAAACTTAAACTTATATCTTCAAAGAAGCCAATATTACAGAAAAATATTTTTTTAAATCCTTACATGTAAAGACACACTGACTCCTCCAGCAGACTCTCCACAGATGGTCACTAATTCAGGGTTGCCTCCAAAGCTGTGGATGTTCTCCTGAACCCAATGAAGGGCAGCCACCTGGTCCAGAAGACCATAGTTTCCTGGTGCATGTTCATCTCCTGTGCTAAAGGGCAGAATATGGTCATACAACTCCATCAGAGACCTTAGACATCAATTCCACTGAATCAATTACACTAATCAGAGATTCTAAAGCATCACAAACATGAACTAATAGGACTGTATGGCCATTCAAACAGTCTCGTGAATGCATAGCATGGCCTTGTGAATGCAAACCAAACCTAAACCTTAATAATGCTCCTTTTATATGTCCTTTTTTTCCTGCTGGTGCGACAAAATTTTGTTAGAGGTCGCACTGGTGCCTCCACCATGCTGGCCAACTGATAAGAGCTGCCATTTCTGTTGAGAAACATCAGACGGCAAACGAAACGAAAGTGAAACAAAATAGTGCTACTCATTTGAGCTACTCTACGCGGACTGTTTATCCGCTTGGGCCAATTATAGACAATAATGTTCAGGCGAGCTCAGAACAGGTACTTGCGGGCCGATCTCGATCACGCGACACCGTTGT
Source organism: Leuciscus leuciscus (assembly GCF_965113295.1). Taxonomy (NCBI): domain Eukaryota; kingdom Metazoa; phylum Chordata; class Actinopteri; order Cypriniformes; family Leuciscidae; genus Leuciscus; species Leuciscus leuciscus. Next base: position 13,317,462 of record NC_138724.1, on the reverse strand, counting down.
TACACAGCGCTGGGAGATCCAGTAAGAAAGTGTTTGAATTCACAGCAGAATTAATAACAAAGCTGCAAGATATAGTGTGAAGCATTCAAATTCAGTGCAGAATTCTGTTAAAAACCATATCCAATCAAACAGCGCTGACGTGTAAACCAAGAGAAACACTGTGTCATGAAAAAGTTATAGAAGGCTTTTCAATCCACAAATCACCAACATTCACCATGGATTTAATGTAGTAACGCTAACTGTACCATGGTATTGTGGCAGATATAGTAAAAAAAAAATTGTTTTTACATTAATTATCTCAGGGTTCGTTCAACCTTTTGAAATTCAAGCACTTTTCAAGGGCTTTTCAGTGCTTCAGTACTGTGTGCGCTTGTTGGTGAGACTCCATACTGAGAAAAGAGAGGGGAGAGCTTGCTTTTTTCCCAGTTGACCCAAAGCCCCAGATGGCTGAGGTGCCTGAGCACCAGTTCCCTGTGTTCGCATAACAGTGAGCGACAGTGAGGAGCACTAGGGCCTAACCTGAGAAGCACAGAGTCCTGAAGTAGAGGCAGTGAGTGTGGTGTGAAACTGACCTGGCTCTGTGGGTCCCGTGAGGGACTGGCTAGGGAGGTGTGAGGAAGCAGTATGTCCTCTAAATGCGAACTCCCTGACTGTGGCGAAGGAAGAGGTAGCTGGGAGTGCGGAAGCGGAGCGTCGCTAACTGCCAGCGCACACCCAATATGGCCCAGATGCTGAGGAAACTGCTCTTTTATTGAGAAAGTGGGTCCTCTGGGGGAAGGAGTGGTGCATTCACCACCTCCCGGTTCAGAGCAGCTCCCTCCACCTCTGGGCCACCCATCTCAGGGTCGCTTAGATGGATACTTTGAGGGTTTAGCATCACCTTCCTGCGGGGGGCTCGACTGGGCGGACAGGATGACTCCGGTCGCGCTGGAGCTGGTGTACCACCAAGGTGGACATCATCTGGCCGAGGGCCCGCGCCGTGACTTCCGTCACCCGGAGGGCGAGATCAGTCGCTGTGCACAGTTCCTGCATCAACCCCGGCTCAGAACTACCCTTTTGCAGCTCTTTGAGAGCTTTTGTCTGATGAACCTATAGGATGGCCATGGCATGCAGGGCGGAGGCAGCCTGTCTAGTGGCACTGTAAGCCTTAGCATCGGCACGGACAATTCCGCCAGGTGGCAGCACTTTGTGGACATAAATACACCGCAACTGCATGTTCCACCTGTGGAATGTCCATGTAACCCTTGGCAGCCACGCCATCGACGGTAGTGAGAGTGGAGGAGGCAACAGAGCGGCTTTGGGCAGTAAAAGGTGCCTTCCTGAACCTTCTGAACCTCCTCGTGCACTTCTGGAAAAAAAGGTACTGGGGCGGAACGTGTCTGTGAACCGTGCACCACACCCAGGAACAAATCATTCAACCACGAGCGCTCGTGGCAAGGTGGAGGGTTCCACTCAACCCTGATGCCCGTGGCGGCCCGGGCAAGTATGGCCATCAACTCTGAATCTGATTTAGTGTGAGCGACCACCCCAGAGGGGGGCAGCTCAGCTTCATCATCCTCTCCAGAGGTCAATAGCCCACTCTCCGATGCAGCGATTGAAATCTGGTCCTCATCCAGAGTGCCAAATGAGAGACAAGGTGCCCCACGAGAGGGACCCGCGCCATCTCTCGGCAGCTCGACGGCAAATGGCATGCTAGGGATTGGGAGGTCCGTGGGGTCTGGCCCAGCGGTAGAGCTCCCACTGTAGCCCTCAGGTCTCCCAAAGTGTTAACCAGATCCACGGCTCTGCTATGAGAAGCAGTGGCGGGCTGGTTAACTGCAGAGGGGACTAAGTGCCTCCATGAAGGAGAGTTGCAACCGCAATGCCAACATGGACATGCTTCCACAGTGAAATCCTGCACCATTCACAAACATTCGCATTTGCATGCTCTTGGCCCTTGAAAGTGAGACAGCAATCATGGTTGTCAGTTGAAGCCTGGAAATGATCGCATCCAAAAACACATGGACCGTGCTTGCTCTTTTAGGAAATCTGCTCTGACACGCCGAAGCGCTGAGGGGTGGAACGTGGCACTTCTCGGTGCACAACTCTCTCAGGATGTGAATCACTGCTGGATGTGCCCTCACATCAGCAAGAGAGATCTCCACATGATGGTACTCTTTAAAGGAATTAAAATAGCAGTTTAGGAGGAATCTCCAAAGGAAAGCTCTTTTAAAGCAATTCAATTGCTGTTCTCTGCCACAGGAATCCACTCTTTCAGAAGGATGACTGTAATGAGCGATCCGTGTCACAACCGCTTGGCTCCGAAGCAAAGTATGAATGAGAAGTGCATGCTGGCCGTATTTATACCTGTATGACCAGGTAGGACTGGCTCGGCATGCAAATCTCATTGGCCAATGTCCATTGGCTCATTTAGTTACAACTTCAAGGTGATTGGGCTCCCAGGCGAGACCCTAATACATCAGTATCGATGTAACGTTGAACGTGACTGACTGAATGGGAACTGCACTTATTAATGCAAAACAATAGTAATTTTATGATTAAATTATGATTATACTCAAAAATCCTATTTTTATCCTAGTTGTATTATATAGACAAACTATACTGTATGACCTTTCTATCATTGGTCCTAAGGTCCTAAGATGTAAGGGATAATGTACATCCAGCCTGTTACATTATAATCCATTATAATGTACAAAACAATCGTCCTGGCAACAAGACGAGTAGTCATTTTCAATACAGTCGCTGAGTGGACGCAAGATGGCACCAGTCATGGTTGTTATACAGCGTTGTTATTGACAATAGTCATTATCAGAAAATATCAAACCTCGGAATGTTTCCAGCTGTTTTAAGTCATTAGAAAGCTGTACGCATGCTGATTGTGATATGTTCAAATATGCACTTTAAGTAATACATGGATCTTTCTATCTCTCTCTCTCTCTCGTAGACACATTAAGAGAGAGAAAAGCTGCATATACAACGAAAAGATTGATAAAAGTAAAACGTAGTGCTAGGTTTAATTTTTTATATATATTTTTTTATATTTTAACAGGCTGGCAAATCAAAGGAACCATGCAGCTACACTACAGTGTAATAGATAGCTGTGTGAGTTAATGTGACTAACCTTTGTGAGTTAATGTGACTAACCTTTGTGAATGCGATGTCATTTAATCATTTTCTACACATTCTAACATGGTAATAAATCAAAATGTGAGAAAATATGGCACGATGGCTCCCGTCATATTTCATGGGACATGAGTTTATGCGTGCATATGTAATCGAATTCTATGATAAGTGTCCGATCTATCACATCACATATAAAATATATAGGCCTATGTGAAACCGATATTATAAAACCATTCAAATAAAACACAAATCTCCTCCAAAGAGGAGAGTAGAACATGAGATCTAAATAGCAAGAAGATCAGGGCAAAAGGGGGAACAGGTGTGAGATGATGAGTGAGGGCATGAATGCTGATTGAGATAGTGGACAGCTGTGAGAGAGTGCACGTGAAGGAGAAGGAAAACAAGCAGAGGAATCAAACTTGACTCCTGACAGTTGCTAGCACGTTTTAGATTTAACAGAAACTATTTTGGATTTTGTTTGATTTACCTGAAAAATCCAAGTAGACCAAGCCTGTATTGAATCAGGACCACAACTACATCTTGATAGGCAGCCAAAACATGTCCATCAATTATGGATGCAGAGGCCATCGACAAACCTCCACCATGGATCATAACCATAACCTTTTGCAACATTAAAAAACAATATTAAAATGCATAAACACATATGCATGACAAAGCAACACGCTCAACCAAATCATTCACACTTACAGGCAACTTGTCATTTGCTCCAGGTTTAGAAGGTGTGTAGACGTTGAGGTAAAGACAGTCCTCTGCTGAATCGGGAACCTCTATATTCATAGATATATTGGCTATAAATTCTTCAAGTATCTGCTTATCCTGCAGACACCTGGGACAGACACAGAGTAACACAAGTCTCACCACTTGATCTCCAGTGTAACATCTAGGACCTGAAGCAAATGCATTGATCTACAGGTGGATTAGCTTTGATTTTTTCTCACATGAGCGGCTGTTTTGAAGCATCTCTCACTCCGACCCATTTCTCTGCAGGCTGGGGTGGAGCGAGTCTCAGTGAACCCACGGGTGGCTTGGCAAACGGAATGCCCAGGTAAGAATGGACAACTGTGTCTTTTCCTTTTGCTTTCATGTGTGATCCTTTCAGGGCCCCATATTTGGTTTGCAGGACAGGTCCTGTGTAATCCGTTAAAAAAAGAGAGAGAAAATAAAGTTTTTTTTTAATTACTTTAAAAAAAATGAATTGGCTTAATTGCCTAAATAATCCCTCTTCACTTTGGAATATTATAACTAATCATATTTTCTCTAAAGTTGGTGATGAAAAATTACCTTTTTTTAGCTGAACAGCTTTTTAACTCACAGGGCAGACTTTATAACTATTTAGATTTTTTTTTTTTTTACAGAAATATAAAATTCCTATAACTGCTAATGAATATGCTATTGTTTTCAATGCTATTCCCTCAATGCTATTCCCTCTGGTGTGTATTTTCTGTTGCAAGGTTCTACATTTCCATGGCCATGTACATGGTCTTTGAACCTAACTGACACAAAGATCGGAAATATATGCTTTTCTGTAGAGCAACAAAAAAATATATAATTCTAAAATCAGAGCTCCATACTATGGAATTACTTTTGTGCCAATAATAATGAACGTACCCTTTCAAGAAACTAAATAAAATATCTTTGAAACTGAAAAAGAATACATTCTTTCAAGGCACATTTTTTTACTTCGTTTTTAATACACTGCATGTTACTAACTGTTTTATCATCTTTCTTTCGCTGATCTGAACTTACAAATGCGCTTGCAGAGTTTTCATTTATGCTTCTGAAATTTTCGTTCGCCATTCTGGCACATAGCTCTCGTGGGGGCTAGCAGCAGTGTGTTCTCATTGGCTACTGAGTTTTTGATTGACAGCTTCTTGACCTGGAAGTGAAGACATCAGTAGCCGCGTTTCCATTACCCTTCAAATTGCGCAAATTGAAATTGCGAATTGAAAATACGCCCAATGGAAACACGTCAATTTCGCAAAAACTCCCAAAAAAGTTTTTACGCTCGCATGAGGTGGTTTTTCAGGCAATTCGAAAAAGAAATATTTTGCAAAACTGCAATGGAAACAGTTTTTGCGCATTAACAGGTCACCTGACGTAGATGATGCGGTGTGTTTGGACAGAATACGAGACAGAGCTCTTAAATTCATAAAAGACAGAAGAATTACAAGAATAATGGATTCTAAACCTCAAATAAATGCCACAATCAAGACCTCAGAGCAGATATGAGGGAGAAACACCCAGAAACACCTCATATGTGCCGCTCTCAAGTATAATAAGGGTCGTTCCTTAGCATTAATGCTTGGAAAACACACATACATCTCCGTCGATTAATAATAATGGCTAGTGCAGTGGCTGGGATATAGTACATAAACCTACCAACGTCCGTTGCCATGGTTTTTGGAATTATTTTACTTATCGCGAGAGGAATTTTTTTTATTTTAGTCACATAACATCGGTAAATGGAAACGCCGTCATTTCGCAATAGTTTTTTATCGACATTTAGAGAGAAAAAAAATCGCAAAGTTTTGCGCAAATCTGTAATGGAACAGCGTTGTGTTTACATGTGTGGATGTGAACATCTGTATGCGCAATTGTCTATTTCATTTTAGTGATATTAAGTTATGTTTGTTTTTGTAAATATATTTTAACAATCATCAACAGTTTAAATTGTGACTTAATAAACAAAAGTAATTTGATACTCTTCCAGAGAGAGATAATGACAATTCCTTATGTAATACCATATTGTATAAAGTATGGTCTTTGTCTGCTTTGTCTGCCCCCTGCTGGTGAGGTCGACTAACAGCTATGGAGATTATCAATCGGCAATCTACTGATATTCCTGCCGTTCCCGGATGTCAAATGTTGAATTTTCTGTTGAATTTGAACCACTGAATTTGTGGAAGCGAATTTGTACATTTTTAAACATAATGAATATTTTGGAAGTGAAATCTGAAAGGTGAATATGGCTTATTGAATTTTTAATAATGAAAATGTGTGTGAAATTTTAAATATATAGAATATTAAACTATGTTATTCCCTTAACTAAGACGAGTTGATACATACCTCTCTCATCTCAGTGCGTGCACTCAATCGCTCTGGCGCGCGGTGACACTTTGATAGCACTTAGCTTAGCCTAGTTCATTCATTAGGGACCAAACAGAGATTTAAAGCAACACCAAATAACTTTTCCACTTCGGTCCCCCTACAGGTTGGAAGCGGAATTGTCCATTACCGCTGTCGTAAATAATTTAGCCTACCTCAGCCTACTGTGGCACACACGCTCTTGGTTTATCCGGCTTTGGAATGAATGATGTCCACAGACAAGGTAGAGTATGTTGCATAATTTTATGAAAGTATGATGTATTGTGACATCAGAAACGAAGAAAAACTAAATAATGACTATTGTAACGCTGGCCGTAAATCATGGCTTATGTCTCATTCGAACTACAGAAAAACTACCCGAACTGGCAAACTTGCATAGTGTGGTTATAGCAGATATAGGGCCGCAAAGCGAATGCAGAAGTGTCTTTCGCCCTGTTACGACTTGATGAACCACTGAAACGATTTTGGAAACATTATTTTAAGGTAAAAAAAAAACTTTATTGTTGCTTTAAAGTCTTGCTCTGCCCCTCCCTGCATAATATTCCTGTTAAGTCTCAAGTGAATTATTTGGGCATAGTCATTTGCAAAGATGACAATGCGAGGGAAAAACAAAACTTTTATCCGGTAATTGCTAAGAAAAAGTTAAATTCCTGGCTCTAAAGAGACTTAAGCTGCGAAATTACCTGGAATAATTTGTCCCAGGAACTTTTTTCCCCCAGACCTGTTGCTGTCTGCGTTTCCACCGCTGTCTAAAGTAACGTTACCGTGACGATTAGGCAAATGAGTCTGGTAATGTAGGACTGCGCGCTACTTTACAGTTCCTGATGGATTTCATCCTCTGAATTTAAGCTTAATAAAGCCTGAACCTCGTCGTCGGTCTATCGGTCGAGCAAACAACTCTTACTGCACGCAACGCAACCATAGACAGTAATATAAATGGACACAGTGACCTCATTGGATTCAATGGAGAAAAGTGAAGTCAATTAGAAGCTCTCACTTCCTGATGGCTGAGTGTACTGCGCGGACTCAAACTGAGCTTGACGACGTAGATGTGACGTGAGCAACCCGTCTGTCTTCTAGTAGCTGTGCCAAGAGAAATCTGAATCATTCCCTTCCGAAACTTGCAGAGACGGAGAGTGTGAGTAGGAGGTGTCCATGAGCTTGGAGCAGGAGAAACTTTTGCTAAGTATTCTGATTAATTATTTAGTCATTTTGCCTCCACGTCCCCCCGATTGCGCGCGAGCTTCTCCTCCTGTCCATACGGTAATTTCTCTAAGTGTGCGATAGAGAGTCGCGTGGTTATGACGCAATCGTTAGCCTATTTTTACAAAAACTGCTTCTACGGGGCCATAACGTAAGATACAAGGTAATGGAGCCTTTTATACATTTTCGTGTTTCTTTAGAAATAAATAACGGACAAATGGAGTCTTTAAACACCTCAGATGTAAAGTTATTCGCTGTCAAAGTGATGCCAAAATGAATGGGAGTCAATGGAATGCTAACAGCAGGTGGTTGTCTGCTAATCAATGGCGGCGCCCGGCAAAGCTTCAATTTTTCCGAAACATTGGCCGCCTGAACACAACAGATTTAAAAAAATGGTGGGTGAAATAAAATGCTGCGAGTCAACCAATCAAAATGCTGCGTCGAGTCAACCAATCAGCATGTTCAGCACCCAAGTCCCACCCCTGAAAGTTCCTGAACTTTGAAAAAGTACTACCTTGCAAGCAGGGAATATTTAAATGCAGGCATTTAATTTACAAACACAATTTTAAACTCCACAGTTATTTTATTTGGAATTACCAAGATTAGTTTTTCCAGATGGATTTAATAATGATATTATTTTGGTTTCTCAACTTGTAAACACAAATGGTCATTTTTGTTTTCTTATTCTGAATTCCTAACGAAGTATTGTATACTTGTCACCCCACACAAATACCCCATTACCGTTTAGTAAACTAATGTAACATATTCTATTGGCGTCGTCTGTGCGCATGCATGTCCGATTACTTTGACGTTAAACCCGTGAAAACACGATTGCTTCAATGCTTGAGTAAATGCCGTTATCTTATCTTGACAAGAAAACGGTTAGCGTACTGTTGTGCAAGTAAACGCACTCATTATGACACATTAATCGGACTTACCATCCTCTGCTTTCACAGTGTTTTGAAGAGTCAGTGCGATCAGCATGCAGAGTGAAAGCACGACAGACTCCCTCATCGCCATGCCGTGTACAGTCAGTCTCAGTCCCGCTGCAGAATGAGCGTTCACAGGCTCTGCACAAGTGTAACTGCGTGATCTGGCCACACTTTCAACTTTGCAATGGGAACTGTGGTTGCCAGATTTTTTTTTTAAATCCACGGTTTTAAGCTTAAGCGATAAACTTGTTGATCTTCAGCTCTTTGAGGATCACTATTTTCAGGAGTATTTGGGTTTCATGGACGTGAATTTATGTTATTCATAAATGTGAAACAGTTTCTGTTTTTAGAAAAATCAAATACACAAATTTGTGTTGCTAATTATTTGTCGCCTATTATTTTGTATTGTAGTTAATAATACGGTACTGCATTGTAACTAACAAGAAACAAAATAATATCTATTTCAGTTGCTGTCAACCAGGGGACCCAGGGCCCACTAGGCAAACTCCAATGTGGCCTCAAGATGATTTAAAACAACTTTAATCTTAACAGACATAAGAGAATTGGACATTGTGCAACTATATGCATTTGTCTCCAGATATGTGTCATGTAGAAAGATCAGAGCAAAGGCTGTAGAGCAGAAGATGTCAGAGCTGCCACATGACAGAATAACACCAGATAAACCTCCCTTTACCACTGTGGGGGTAGACTACTTTGGACCGTTTGAAGTCAGACAAGGTACAAGTAGAAGTAATGAGAAAAGATATGGTGTATTGTTTACCTGTCTGACAACAAGAGCTGTGCATATTGAAGTTGCACATACTGGACACAGACTCATGTTTAAATGCCATCCGATGCTTTGTGAGCAGGAGAGGTCAGGTGTCAATCATGAGAAGTGACAATGGTATTAATTTCATAGGTGCTGAGATTGAACTGCCCAAAGCCATTTAACAATGGAACCAATAAAAATGTAATTATTCTCATGTAAAAGGGAATACAGTGGATATTACTCTCAGTGAAAAATCCTGAGAACTGTGCTTAAAGAACAAACATTCACGAGAGCTTGCATATGCCTGTGTGAAGTAGAAGCATTAATAAACAACAGACCACTTAGTTACAACAGATGATCCCACAGATCTTGAACCATCGACACCTAATCACCTGTTATTAATAAAAAGGCCTTATTCTTAGCCTTACCTCCTGGACTTTTCAAAAAAAATATGCAGGTCGCAAATGGAAGCAAATTCAGTATCCTGCTGACCTGTTCTGGAAGCGATGGGTGCGTGAATATTTACCTTTGCTTCAGGAACGTCAAAAATGGACTCAAGTAGGGCCTAAAGAAAAATATTTCTGTTGGAGATGTCATCCTGATAATAGCCGACTCTTCCCCAAGAAATGAATGGGTCTTTGGAAGAATCATGAAAGTGTTCAGGTAAGATGCGTATTGGTTAAAAATAAGACCTGTTGATAAGTGGTAAGTCTGTGAAATGGACTGTTCACTAACTCACTTTGCTTACATACACTCTGCTTATTACACACACAGTGCAGCAGCACACAAACTAGCCAAAAAATACAAGGATTACAATGTAAAAGATTATTATTGTGTACATGGGTGATTCTCCAACTAAGAGCACTTTTGGCACTGTGAGCTTATGGAAAATTCACTCTCTTAAATCTGTAGTCGGCAAGTCTGACGGATTGAGAAAACTTAGCCACAATTTTGAATTTTTACAATTCTCATGTCCCTCCCCCATTACCACCGAGCATCCTCCCATCGAGTTTGTGCTCGTCAGTGCGAACGACGCGCCCGTCTCTTCAGCATCGATCTTTTCTAACTTACATGTGTTTTCTTTTCCTTGGTTGTTTTGGACCTCCTAGCTCTGGTTGCACACTTAAAACAATCTTCCTAGCTTCATTAATTTGTCTTCTAACACAATATTAGAATTCCATGGAATATTATTATTTTTAACAGTTTTTCTGAAGAGCGCTTTTCAAAGATGTCATTTCCACCACTTTTCAATTTATGCATTTTATTACAATATATAATTGTAAAACTGATTATATAAGATTATGCATCAGTCAACAACATCAGTGGCTACCTAATCATGTAACAAAATAAATCTTAATACTTCATGAACTTAATGCATTTTTATTTAAAGTTGCTAAATGCCACGAGTTGGGATTTTTGCTAATTTTTCATTTTTTCAGGTCTCAGATACTTGATTTAAAATACATTTAGATCCACATCATTGGTTATTTTTATTTAATTTATTTTTTTTAAACTGTAGTGGTGGAAATGACGGTTTATGGTGGAAAGATTGTTTCTGTTTATTTTGACTTAAATTGCCAGTCCAAAATATTTTTAACCATGCATTTTATTATTTAACATATATGAGTTAAACAGTATACCTAATAGTTTAAAAAATAATGATTACAAATGATATGCAAATTATATGAACCTGCTCAAAACATTCATATAAATATAGATAAATACAAATAAATAACTCACAAATAAATAAGTCAAAAAAGGCTTTTTTTTTTTATTTGTAATAGTTTGCATGCTTATGACCATACAAAATGTTTATATGTTTATATATGATACAGTTTGTATATATTACCCCAAATTTCCAAATAATTCCCTTTAATTTCCATAATTCCCATTAAGTTTCCAACTTGGAATATTTACAAAATTCTTCCCATAGAAAGTTTCTGGAAATTTATCGGAAATTTGCATCCCTAGTTCTGACCGCATTTTTTATCATTAAGTGTCCTGATTGGTGTCCTGATTAACAAATTGGATACGAATGCCATTCCGTGTTGACTTCAATTCCAAGTTTTCTTCCAATTTTAATGACAATTTAACAAAGCACTGTGCCTAAAATTGCAATTTATACATTTGTGCTGTTGCAACTATATTGATTTTATTTTAAATAATATGTAATTTAAGCTGCTTATGTTGGCTGCTAACTAGAATCACATTTCAAAGCATTTGTGGAAACATGCTAATTTATATGTCAAAATTGATCCTATTTACTTCAATTTCTCAATTCCCAATGGATAAAATCAAGTTCAAGTTTTTCCTTGTTCAATGTCCTGATTCACTGATTCACAAATGGGTTGCGAAAGCTGTTTCATGTTGACTTCAATTTTAAAACTGTAATTTATACATTTGTGCTGTTCTTTAATTTCCATATTTTTAAGTTCGTAATTATATTGAAAGTAAAAACATGTCAATAATTATGATAATTTTATGTGTATCAAAACAGCTTCATTGGCGAGTCAAGCATCCGTACGGCTGATGTTAATCTGGTAATATGAAAAAAAAAAAAAGACTTATTTGGCAATATTGTCAATAGTTGGATTATTGTTGTCTATTTAAATTTGCCAAAGTCTCGAAGCGCAAATTCATGACTAGTTTGCTCCTCGTTGCATTCAAATTCAGGGAGGTTTGCAGCTTTAGCCTTCATTTGTTTAATTTAAGAGGAAAATCTTAAATGTTGACCAGCTTTTTAAGTGCCAAACAGATTAGTTAAAGTTACTCAAATTCAAACTTTAGCATCAATGCTAATTTGATTTTCTCAGGTTATCTATTTAAATTCTTAAAATCACAGTAATTTTTTTGTGTTATTCATACATTCAAGTGCTTTGTGCTAATTTTTGACAAGATAAAGATATTTATTTTTTACAGTTCTAAGTGCTCTCTTTTCTCTCGGCCTTGTCGTATTAGATCTGGAAGCGTCTCGGTCATGAACACTAGGTGTTTTCCCTTCAGGTTCTTGCCGGGTTTCTGTTCCAGTCCAATGCCGAGATACTCGGCCTCATCCTCATATTCAGGCCAGTGTGTCAGACCCGGACCATTCGGAGACCTGCCGGAAAATAGACATATTAGAGTTCAGAAACAATATACTTTGTTCTTCTACACACAGAGAGAGAGAAAATCAGGATGGATATTTTACCCAGTGTGTGCAAAGTTCCCCCAGTAGGCCATCACAGTCCTGCATAGCTCTTCCTCTTCCTTTGTGAAAGGAGCTAAAGGGGTTGAACCATTAGATGAAAATGTCAGAGTAAAGAGTTCATTTGTTTTTGTAATCACGAGTCTTACCGGTTGCTTTGAGATGAGCTTTAGCAAAGCAGGTTCCCTGAATAAAGAAAAGTTCATCCGCATGGTCGACTCCAACAAAGCTGGGTCTTTTCTTCTGGATCATACTGGGAGGATGCTGGAACTCGTACAGGTAAACCGGCGCTCCTGAGCCTAAAATCACAACAGGGTTCCTTGGTTTTACACACATTATTACTCAGAGTAGTTCACTGTGATTTTGGGGGAGCAAAAGGATCATGCAAACATGCACAACTCTCTCTCTCACTCTCTCTCTAATTCAGTTCAATGATTAGGCTGCATTCTGAAATGATTAACATAAGGGCTTAAAATATATATATAAATATTTTAATATTTAATTATTAATATACTTTAATATTAATTTAACACAATTATGTTTTAATATAATATAACAATGTTAATTTATTTTAATTTAAATATATAATATTTTCATTCATTCTGAAATGTTAAACATGAGAGCTTAAGTTTTTTAATTATATTGAATTAAAAATGTAAACAATTTATTAATACTAATGTACATAATTTACATTAAAATGTATGTATTTTAATATATTAATTTAAATATTTGCATAATTTAACAATTAACTAAATAAAGGGGGAAAAAATATATGAAAAGAAAAGATACCTGAGGATTTAATGGCACACACATTCACACACTAACTGTCAAAAGTTGGAAAAATATTATGACTTTTTAATGTATTTGAAAAAAGTCTCAAATCACCAAGATTTTTAAACATCATTTATTTGGTTAAATTACAGTTATATTGTGAAATATTGTTACAATTTAAAATAACTATTTTCTATTTAAATATATTTTAAATGTAATTTATTCCTGTGATCAACGCTGAATTTTCACATGATCCTTCAGAAATCATTCCAAACTTTTGAGCGGTAGCGTTTATCATTTTGTTAAAATTTAAATTTAATAAACAACATATTAGTTTTAGTTAATTTAAAGCGTACAACTGTAACCCTGGTTCCCTGAAAAGGGAGCAAGACGCTGCGTCGAGACGCTGTGCGAACATTATATCCACGACGCCATAGTAACAAGTGCCTGTCAGTGTGAAATCTCTGCGCACACTAAGATGAAAGCACATGCGCCCTTGGAGTGGAGCTGAGGTCAAGGTCATAAAACCTCACGAATGTGTGCGGCAAGGCTAGCAATCCGCCGCGTCACAAATATCTTGGAGGGAACCCCTGACGATAATGTTTTAGAAGCAGCCATACTCCTAGTCGAGTGAGCCCGTACAGCCAAAGGTGAAGGCTGACCGGCGACTCCTAAGCAAGTGAGATGGCCTCGCCCACCCACTTTCCAGAGGAGGGCTATCGAGGAGAGACCCTAGGTCCGAGAACCATTCTCGAGCCGGCCAGAACGGGGCTACGGAGTTCCCTCCGCATTATAGATGTATTGCGGACTCATAACCTACACATTGCCGATCCGAGCCAAATACGCGCTGCCTCAGCGTCAGCGAACCTCAATTTAAGTTTACTTCCTTTTTATTTATTTATTTAGTTCAAGAGGAAAGCCAACAGGGGCGGAGCTAAAACTCCCGAAAGTGCATTCTTTTCTATACGTCGGGAAATTTATGAATGCACTTTTTTATCTTTTACGAGAGCTGACGTACATGCTCCGCTCCCAGACAAACAACACTTTAATCGTGTGTATGCCCACTCGTAATGTAGTGAGGGCAGGGAGGGACACACGATTCAAAATGCTGCTTGCTTTACATGCTGGAGACTGGCATGGCGAGTCTTCGGTTTCAATACTAACAAGTATTCAAGAAGTTTATAAGAAGTTCCTCAGAACTGGGAAGCTGCAGTATCGGCGACTCACTCGAGGACGGAAGAAACCGCAATGCGTGCTTCACACCCTGAGATGAGACACTGGACCTAGCAAGTGAAGACAGAGAAAGGGCGAAGCCCGTCTCTAACCCCTCTGCCAGATCCACTTGCGAACCCAACGAATCTGCCTCGGCAAGAGCGGGAGTGCAGCGCTCTCAACGGTAGCCGTTCTCACAATGCTCACGTCCAGCCCCCTCGAGGGCTGACTGAGCGTGATGCACTTCTAACAAACAACACACAGTACATGTGTATCCCCACCCGTAATGTAACGAGGGCAGGGATGAACACACTGAAATGCTACTCGTTCGCCATTATCATTTTTTTTAAGGGTGAAAAAACTCTTGCCTAACAATTTTCTACAGACAGACAAAAAACACCAGAGACATAGATTTCACATAGAGCGCTTGCTGAAGACACAGAAGCTAGTGACTGTTTGTTCCAGGTGTGCTTTATAGTTTCCTGGTCGATGACGTCTCCCGCCTGTGACGTTCCGTCACGCCATTGGACTGATTTCATAGGTGCTTCACGACGCAATCATGTAGAGGCGTTCCCACAGCGTCTCGACGCAGCTCGAGTTCCCTTGAAAGGGAACTAACTTTTTCCTTGACATTGACGGAATTTTCCGTCATTTATGACACAACACTTTCGGCGGATTGACGGAAATTTTGTTTTTCCGTGTTTTCACTGTTATATGGTCGGGGGTTGTATCACGCATCTCTTGAAAGAGTACAGAATCTCCTGATCAAAACACAGATGAAGAAGAAGCAGAAACAAGTAACAGAAACTTTCTTATGCACATGTGAAAATAACAGGATGTTCTATGTTTTGATCATCGTTCTGAATCTGATCTGGACGTAGACTTTGACAAAAATGCACATTTTTTTCAGCTGTTTGTTCAAAAAATGTTTTTTGCATGAAATTTAACCACATTCAAGTGTTGATAAAAACATAATGCATAAAGCTAGAATTAGTTTTTTAAAGCAAATATTCTGGGGGCAAAAAAAAAAACGCTGGCAGGAAAAGACTTAAATGACTCTGCAAATATGATGAAACCCTTTAACTTTATACAGTGTTTACACAGTTGCAATAGTTAAATATGAATAAATCAGTAAATTGCTTCTCACCGCTGTGGTATTTTGCCAGTTGGAGGGCGGGGATATTAAAAAGCACATCCCCCATCATCTCTCTATAAATGTCTCTGATTTGAATGGGGTCGTTTGTGTCGCCCAGGTACTCATTTGCCACCAGGTCAATTATCCATTGATCCCTGGGCTAAAGGGAATTGAGTTCAAAGCACAGAATTCAAAGAAAAAAAAGTGAAGAAAGATTTTAACTATTAACTGAGAGGTTAAAATTACATAATGTAAATGTGCAACTTACGTCAGGAAAATTCAGGGTCAAGGCATTTGTGGCTTGCTCTTTATCCATCCCATCAATCCATCCAAAACCTAAAAAATACTAAGGCGAAATAACATTCAACTTTATGCATAAAAAAAAAAACCTAAAATATGAATATATTATAAATGCATCTGAGATCTTTGTGTGTATGTTGATTTCATACAGTTGATACCTTTTATTTTCAACATGCGTAATAGGAGAACGTTAGGGTTAAAAAAGGCATTTATCAACATTTATTCATTTATTCCAACTGATGTAACCTGAACTATCTCTGTCTAAAACTACTTAAGAATTTCAGCCTTTGAATAACACTTTTTGTTTCATTTTTGATGTAAAAAAAAAAAAGAAAAAAGAAAAAGAGTCAAATTGAAGTAAATCAAACCAGGTGAAAGATGCACCTGCATACAAAAAATAATACCACTATCCTGTGGATACTAATGCATTTTCTGTTGATTTCTTTATTGAAATAATAGCTGTTTGGAGTGTGATATTGACTATAATAATAAATGTAATATTTACTCACTGTGGGCAGTAAATAGCCAAACTCATCATCAGTAATACCAGTGATGAGAGGAACTTTACTGAACTCTTGTTTCCGAATGATCTCCTCTACAGGCTTGGGAAGTAAATGAGAATCCACAGCAACACTGAAGTGCATCATCTCGAACTATGAACACAGTTTCAGTTTATAGTTTGAGTATATATTTCAGTTTATCATAATTGCTTGTCAGTACATTTGGCAGTACACTTCAAACCATATTTCAAAGTCAATAGAATCATGAAATTGGATATAAAGATGTATTTAAACTAAAGCACTCTTTAGTTCAACAAACTGCATTTAATATAAATTTAAACTAATACTTTTTTTAAACGGCTTTACACCGAATGATTAAAAAAAAAAATGTCTTAAAGGGATAGTTTACCCAAAAATGAAAATTAGCCCCTGATTTACTGTGTATAAATAAATAATTACAGGTAAAATAATCGGTTTGTTGACAGACACACTCTTGTTAATGCTAATGGTGAGGAATTACAGTTCCAACATCTCATAATGTACCTCAAACTGAGTAGCGTATCGCTGAGAAAGGTCCTCGAGCCGTCCTTGCAATGGCGGTTTGGGTTTAATAACTAGTTCTTCCAGTGTTTCATCATCGGACTCGAGCTTGGATTGATATGGTAAAACTGACGTAATTGTTTGTTACTGTCTTTAGTTTATGGGGTACAATCCCTGAGCTGACATTCAGCTATTGCAATGGGCGTTTTTGTTTTCGACACGCGCGCTGTATGTGGTAGACCAATCACAACAGACCGAGCTGCCAGGCCAATCAGAGCAGAGTAGCTCGCGGAAAGAGGGGTTTAGAGAGACTGGTTCATCTGATGAGTCGTTTGAGAATCATTGAAAAATGTGGTGATGTGCAAATGTATATTATGAGAAAATTAAACTGTTTTTTTTACCTTTGATGCATGTAAACCTGTTGTAGGAGACTCCAAAACAACATTAGGAAACTTTAAAATAACATAATAGGGGCACTTTAATATAACTCTGATTGTATTAGTCTGAAAGAAGAATGTCATATACATCTAGGATGGCTTGAGGGTGAGTAAATCATGGGGTAATTTTCATTTATGGGTGAACTATCCCTTTAATGGCTTATTTTTATGAAAAATGTCACACCTTTTTGGAACATTCCAGAACTTCCTCCTCAGACCAGCCCATGATGCAGTCAACGATCTTTGATGAACTGCTACTGTCACAGTTGCATGATTTGGCAGCATTCTGCAATGATCATCAACATGAGGACTTAAGAACACTTTTAAATAACAAAATGGTGAAAATATAAGAAAGTTATGAAAGGAAATGATACCTGGGCTATCAGCAAAGGATTAGACATCACTAAACCATGCCAATAGGCAGTCCCGCTTTCTGCAATGGCTCGATGAAACAGACCAGAAGCCAATGGTGAAAGAATCTTAAATACATAATGACACAGAAAGTGACTCCATCATTCAATACAAATAATTTTGCAATCATTACAGCTGAATTATTGTTTCTACAGTTACTAAATAAAGATGCACACCAGCGTGGATACACTGACTCCTCCAGCAGACTCTCCAAAGATGGTCACTGATCCAGGATCTCCACCGAAACTGTGGATGTTCTCCTGAACCCATTGAAGAGCAGTCACCTGGTCCAGAAGACCATAGTTTCCTGGCGCATGTTCATCTCCTGTGCTGCAAAAAGAAAAGGAAACTTTTATCTGAATCTGTGTCTCATGTGACCTTGTTATTTGTACAAGCTGTGACTATACAAATTACAACATGTAAATAGGAAAATGTTTGCGTTATTTTGTCACTTATTGGGAGCAGTATGCTAGCTGGAGCCGTTTACCTCCAGTCTTTGTGCTAAGCTAGGCTAGCGGTGGGTGCGTCAGACAGAGTTACGGCTTGCTCGGAGATGTAAAGGGTATGTATGGACTTATCTAACTCTGGGGGATACGGTGAATAAGCTAAAGTCCCAAAAAGTCAGCGTGTTCCTTTAAAAAATTAATACAGAATAATTTTTGTATTATTTATTGTAATAATTATAAAGCGTCTGATATAATAACAATGTAACATGAAGTGATTTTTATGCATTACTTTTATGCATAGAGGTTTTATGCTTGAACTGCCATAATCCTTCGGGTCCAAAGTCCTTCGGATGAGACGTTAAACCGAGGTCCTGACTTTCTGTGGTCATTAAAAATCCCATGGCATTTCTCGTAAAGAGTAGGGGTGTAGCCCCGATGTCCTGGCCACATTCCACCCATTGGCCCTTACCAATCATGGCCTCCTAATAATCCCCTTACATTGAATTGGCTCTATCACTCTCTTTCCTCTCTCCACCTATAGCTGGTGTGTGGTGAGCGCACTGGCGCCATTGTACTGTGGCTGCCGTCGCATCATCTAAGTGGATGCTGCACACTGGTGGTGGTTGAGGAGAGATCCCCTGATATGATTGTAAAAGCGCTTTGGGTGTACAGTCGTACATGTGAAAGCGCTATATAAATGCACGATTCTATTCTATTCTATTCTATTCTATTCTATTCTATTCTATTCTAATACAAAAAAAAACTTTTCATTAAAATATTATGAATTGTACCAAAGACCAATTTTCAGATTTCATTATGCACTGCATCATTTAAGAATCACACTTGAATCAAATTGCTGTCAGAGCAAATATTATCTTTCCGCTTTTATTAAGCATTTCATATGATCCAGGGAATCTGCAGCTGTTAAATAATTTATGGCACCAACCTTAAGAATCCCAGCAGTCCCAATCTGTACTGAATCAGCACCACGACCACATCCTGATACGCTGACAGAACAGAGCCATCGTACACTGAAGCTGAACCAAGAGAAAGTCCTCCACCATGAATCCAAACCATGACCTAGAAAACACGTGGAAACATTCTCGACCCAATTTCTATGAGGACGTTCAATCCCAAAAAGCTGTTGTTGAACTTACTGGCAACTTGGCGTGTTCTTCACCAGGTTTGACTGGAGTGTAGATGTTGAGATACAAGCAGTCCTCTGAGACCTCAGGAATCTCCACATCCATAGAGAGAAACTCCAGCTCAAGGACACTCACTTGCCTGTCCTGAATGCACCTAAAGAAACCACAGTACATTAGATACTGGAAATGTCTAAACACATTTGAATTGAAATACGGTTGTGTGGCATCTCACATTGGTGGCTGTTTGGTTGCATCTCTCACTCCTTGCCATTTCTCTGCAGGCTGGGGCCGAGCCAGTCTCAGAGACCCCACTGGGGGCCTGGCAAACGGTACACCGAGATAGCTATTGATGACAGTTTCCTTGCCCTTCACAGTCAGGAAGGAACCTCTTAAAGATCCTAATTTGGTATGTGCTACAGGTCCTGTCAAAAACAAATGTGCAACCATTCTTAATATTATACAGTGAGCCTTAGCCAATTTTGAAACAATGCTGACTTTGATAACTTGCCTTCCTTTCGCTTATTTATTAATCGTGGAAGGGTTTGAGTCATGAAATTAAAGTGTTTTCCCTTCAGGTCCTTTCCAGGTTTCTGTTCCAGTCCAATGCTGAGATACTCAGCTTCAGCTCCAAATTCAGGCCACGATGTGAGGCCCGGACCATTCGGAGACCTGAAAAAGGTTTTTAAAATATAGTTTAAAACAAACCCTTGGAAATGCATTCTTTTTATACATATTTGTTTAAACTACTGTACTGTGCAAAAGTCTTAGGCATGTTAATACCCCTAAGAAAATCGGGTGCGTGTCATATGCGTGTATATTAGATGCGTGCCGATCTTAAAATGACAGTAAACATAATGCCGCTTGTCCTCAAAGGGATAGTTTAACCAAAAATGAAAATTCTGTTCTTATTTACTCTCAAACGTTGTTCCAAACCTGTATTCATTTCTTTCTTGTGCGGAACACAAAATAATATGTTTTGAAGAATGTGGCTTCCATAGTAGGAAAATATATGGAAGTCAAAGGGGACCAGCAACTGTTTGGTTACCCAAATTTGTCACAATAAGTTTTATTTTCAACAGAAGAAATTTCAGTTTTATAAATTTTGTGACATCTTCATTTTTAGTTAAAACTGTTCAGTGACAATATGCACTTCATTCATTTCAGTGTGTTCACTGTTCAGTGCAAAGCTTTGCTAATAATTTGGAATGGAAGATACACATAACAGAATACTTCAGCTGGTACACAGCAAGTTGTATTTTCAGCTCTATTATTTTTTTCTATTTTTTTTTTTCTATTTAAAGTATTGCAATATATCGCCATATGTATCGTATTGCAATATATCGTGATATGTATCGTATTGCAATATATCGTGATATGCATCGAATCGTCAGGCCCTTGCCGATAACCAGCCCTAATTTTCAGTATGAAATGAATGACCCTAAAATGTCATGTATTGCAATCATCAAGTAAAAAAGTAATGTTTTTCTTAAAATTTAAATACATGTGAATGTACAGATCTTGTACAAAATATTACTATATTTTTTATATCTAATATTAGCAAAGGTTAATACATTTAGTAAGTATAGTTGCTCATTATTAAAGTTAACTAATGCATTAACTGATTTTAACAAATTAAACCTACTGTAAACTTTTTTTTAATAATATATTATAAAATTATAATTAAAAATTATAATATATACAGTATTAATTCATAAATATCATGTTTTTTTTGGGAGCCACATCACATGACTTTTTACAACCTTAACTGACTGACTCAAGAGGATGGCAGGGGTCTTCACTATGATTTCACTTCCTGTTTTAAGTGTATGTTTCTGCATTATTGGTTGCACCACAAGATTTGATTTGGCAGACATTTGATTTGTTTCAAATATTTATAACATTTGAACAAACTTCTTCAAAGATTATAGCAAACTACTTGGTAATGTTTTCAAGAATTTCATCCTTTAAACAAAGCTTTTTATTCATGATATCCGTCTACCACCCTGAAAAATTTCACCTGGACTTGTCTGCTGAACCTGTGCAACATCTTTGTTGATCCTGGAACAACATTCCAATCAACCAATCAGATTTGAGGGACAAGTTTACAGTTTATGTCAAGTTTGTGCTTACAACCAGGGTTAGGTGCTTCTACATCAGTGTTATTCACCTATCATTTCCCTCTGATTTTAGGGATAAGTTATGGGTAGGGTTAGCTTAAGGGGTATAGAGAGGATTAGAAAAAATATTCAGATAGGAATGTTGTTCCAGTATCAACAAAATATGTTGTCCCAGAAACACGTCTGACTCTGCAAAATCAGGACATGAGATTTGTCTCACTCACCCAGTGCGAGCAAAGTTGCCCCAGTAATTCATGACAGATCTACAAAGTTCATTTTCTTCTTTTGAGAGTTCACCTGAATTAAAACAGGAAGAAAGACATTAAATAGGAAAAACAAAGAGAGACACTGTATTGATTGTCACTACCTATAAAATCCTTACTTTGACAACTGTTGTGGTAAAAGATTTCAATGAGACTAAAGTTTGAGATCTTAAGGTATGGTCACATTTATGGTCTGCAAATTTTCAGTCGAAATCCAGTCATTTAAATAGTAATGCACATGACTGGATATTTCGTGTGAGACCGAAAGTTTTCCTCACGCAGATTTCACAACATGTTAAAGCAAATTCACTGTGTTGACCAACTGAAAGCTGCTTGGTCTGAAAGTGATTTCTCTGAGCTGTGCCTCATACATCGCTACACTGCTGACAATATACAATGGACCATTTTTCTGAAAAAATTTGTGAAAGTTCGCTAGTGTGACCGTACTTCTAAAACACTAAATCTATTTGTTATATTTCCTAATATTATTGGGGTTGTACCTTCCAGCTTTATACGTCCATCAGCAAAGCAAAACCCAAAAACAAATGCAATTTCATCTCCATGGTCACTTCCAACAAAACTGGGTCTTTTCTTTTGAAGTATATTAGGAGAATGTTGGAATTCATACACGTATACTGGTGCACCAGCATCTAGAAATAGATGAAATTGATAATTATTGTTGTGTATCACTGAAACAGCATTCTACAAATTTAACACGCTCATACTTCTACAGCGCATTGAACAAACTCTCACCTCTGTGGAAATTCGCTACTTTGCGAGCTGGGATGTTGAACAAAGAGTCTCCTAACATCTCCCGAAAACCATCTCGGATTTTGATCCTGTCAGTGGATGTGCCCAGATACTCATTTAAAACAAGCTCAAGAATTGACTGATCTTGGAGCTAAAGGGGATAAAAATAGACCAGAAATATTATTTAAAAAGTTTAAAGGGGTCATATAATGGTACATGCACTTTTACAAGTTGATTGTACTGAAATGTGTGTTCGCAGTGCCTGTACACAACCATCATAAAATGATAGAAATCCATCCAGTGGTTTTTTTAAAATCTTCTTATACGTTTCCCCCCATCTCAAATCAAGCTGTTCGATATTGTGACGTCACAAAATCTACGCCCTCCCACAATTGCTGATTGACAGGAGCGTTTCAACACAGACCCGCCCTTGCTCATGAGCGAGCTGTCAATCATAGCCCGCGCGGACCGGCGCGGTCATTGTTGATAGCTGGAGCACTGTCTGTCTATGAGCAGAATGGCGGTGTTCTGTTCTTCGGTGTAATAACGAACACAGCAGTCATATTGATGTTCCTAAATCCGAACCGCTGAAGACGCAGTGGCTGAGTTTTTTTTCGAAGGGAATATTACTCCCGATCAACGTCAATGCTTTCATGTTTGCGAGCATGAATCATTTCACACACCAGACTGCTTTACAAACGAGGGTCAGTATAAAGCTGTTTTTGCTAAGAAGCTGCTCCTGAAAAAAGGATCGGTACCAACTATTCGTGTTTCTGCTGCACCTCCAGAAGAACTGAAGTGAGTGTAACGTTTTATTGACCTTTATATTAATATTTATGTTAATCTTTGCAAATCGCTTGCACGCTTCACGAATGCAGCTATTTTTACACTCAGGGTACATTACGGCATTTTTTCTATGTACGACGTTCTCAATATAATTCATAATCCCGCGTTTATAATGAACAACGCGTTATGGCTATTGTGTTATTATTACAAACGGTGTACGCACAGAACAGAGGGGCGGGGTGAGCAAAGCTCATTATCATTTAAAGACACATGCACTCAAACGGCGTGCTGAAAACAGAGCTGTTTTTGACCAGGTAAAATGAGTGTTTTCTTACAATACTAATGAGAATTTTTAATTAAAGTATATTACAAACTTTTAATTTAGACCCTAAAGAATCATATTAGCTTCTACAAAAATGGCATTATATGACCCCTTTAAAGTATGCAGCTATTTTTACACTCAGGGTACATTACGGCATTTTTTCTATGTACGACGTTCTCAATATAATTCATAATCCCGCGTTTATAATGAACAACGCGTTATGGCTATTGTGTTATTATTACAAACGGTGTACGCACAGAACAGAGGGGCGGGGTGAGCAAAGCTCATTATCATTTAAAGACACATGCACTCAAACGGCATGCTGAAAACAGAGCTGTTTTTGACCAGGTAAAATGAGTGTTTTCTTACAATACTAATGAGAATTTTTAATTAAAGTATATTACAAACTTTTAATTTAGACCCTAAAGAATCATATTAGCTTCTACAAAAATGGCATTATATGACCCCTTTAAAGTATTTTTAAACTACAAACCATATAGGCTAGTCTTGCAGCTTACTATCAGAGTTCCTCTAAAACCCTCCACCTCCACCAGCTCCACTTGCCTAGATCTATGACAGTAGCAAGTCCATTCTTGCTCTGCAACAGCAGCAATACTCAAAAGCAGCAGTGTAACAGATCTAGTCCACCAAACCAAACTATTTCAAAAGTTGTTATGAAATTAATAATATAATTTATAATTTAATATATTTCAATCATAACAACTTTTGAAATAGTTTGGCTTTGGTGGACTATATATGTATAATTGAAGATGCAACTCTCTTACAGCATGATTAAACATGGTCAAAAACGGCACGATCTGCTCTATGTCCATTCCATCTGTCCATCCTGGAGGTGAAAAGAACTATGGAAAAACATTTGCTAAATGTGAATATACTGTAAAATACTGACTGAAGTTCTAATATTTGGAAAAACAAATCTCGTGTTTATATTTGTACAAATTTTAAAAGTGAAAAGGTCTGTCTTTACATTAGGCAGCATATATCCACACTCATCATTAGTGATTCCGGTGATCAGAGGCACTTTAGTAAACTGGTGGGATTGAAGAAGATCTGCAGCAGGAATTGGAAGGAAATGGCCATCCACTGTCACTCCAAAACGAAGCTCTGGATGCTCCTGTTTCAAAAAACAACACACCGTTTAGTGCACAGGTGGACTGTTTGCATAAATGTATGAGTGTTCACAGAGATTCAATTAGAAAGACTAGTATTTGGACAGACAGACCTTAGCAATTGTCAAGATGTCTTCTTCTGTCAGCTGCCTCACACAGTCAACGATCATCTTTGTGCTGGAGATATCACAGCCAGATATATTTCCTACAGCCTAGAGAGAAACAAGTGAAATTTACATTAAATTTATTTCATTTTGACTACAGAACGTTCTAAATGAATTTGTTTAGAATTTGAACAGGTGTAACTGACCTGAGCTAATGCAAGAGGGTTGGGACTCATGAGAGCATCCATTGCTGCTGTACCGCTCTCTGCGATAGCATGATGGAAGAGGTTTGCAGATAATGGTGATAGAACCTGTGAATTTTTTTTTAGAAATGTTTTGGTTCAATGACATAATGTTCATTTTTTGACTGAAAAATACTTGAAAGTCTTATTGGAATATCAGCCTTATGGGTTTAGCGAATATGTAACCAATGAAAAGTGTTAGAAAGAGCTTGTGACTAAACCTTGTAACTGCATTTGCTTCTCAATGTGTCAGTCAAACCTCATAACTCCACCCCGCCTCTATCATGAATGAAGTGCCAGGTTGGTGACCACTGCACTACACCATGCGGACCAATGCCTGCCTATAAGCTGTGAAGGTCACCAAGCACAACCTTGTCAGGCTTAAGCCTGGTTCACACGGGACGATTTTAAAATTGTTGGCCGATTTTCCAAACCTGAGAGACCCCACACACGGCGATAAAAAAATCACGGGTCTAACAGTTTTGGTCGTACAGTGTGTGGTGCGCAGCCACACGGCAAAATCAACACATCACACACGAACCGATTTGACTCCCGAGCATTCCCAGGTCAGACGGGAAATCTCGTGAAATTAAACGTGACTTCAGAGTAAACAATCATGGCGGACGAAGAGGATGCAGTGGCGATAGTTTGTAGTTTGTTTTTAACTGTAGCTGTTTTGATTTTGTTTCCCGGTGCTTCCTTGCCGCCTAGTCACCTCCCTTTCTGATTGTCTACACGCCACAGTCCACAGGTTGCGTGCTCGTTTGTCCCCGGGGGACACCACACACGAGGAAAAATCGGGCCAAAAAAATCCAACATGTTGGATATCCCCGATTTGAGATCGGAGCGGTCCCGACGTCCTTCCAAGCAGACGAGAGCAGTCTTAACACACCACACACGGCAGGAATATCTGATCAGATTATTTTACGATAATCGGAGCATCCTTAAGATTGTCGGAAGGGGTGAATCGGGGCTAAAATCGTCCTAATTATCCTGCCGTGTGAACCAGGCTTTAAGCACTGAAGTACTTGATTGGCCTCGACCCAGAGAAACCTAATTACCAGCAACCAAATTAGACACATCCTGTAACACCACAGCCATGCTACCAAGAAGCTAAGTGTTATAGACTCCAGGAAAAAACCCAAAGCCTCCATACTCAGCTTTTTATGAAATGTGAACTCTTGTATTAAACCAGTCTGAGCCACAGCAGCAGGACAGCCCAGAGCCCCTAAGAGCAGAGCTAACAGGGGAGACTATAGACATAACCTCAGCTAAATCCATAGCACTACATCTAGCAGCTGAACCAGGCGATAGATGAAATACAGTGTGGCTCACAGCAACTCTAACCCTACCAGGACTGAACAAGCCTAAAGGGAAGCAATGTACCGAAGGGAGCATGCAAAGAAAGAATTCCTCAGCTTCCAAGATAAACCAGACTAATGGACTGAAGAAGCAATAGAAAATGGTTTGCAATCCGTGATCCAACCACTCAAAGCCCCACTGCAACCTAAGAGTAGCCTGGGGACAGGGATCAACCCATTCACAAGGAGCATAATCCTGCTTCAAACCCAATATGACAATTTAGGGAGGACAACAAGAAAGTGGAATTTTTCATACTCAATCTCAGCTGTCAAGCTCTACTCGTGCTCACCCTGCTCGGGAGCTAAATCCTACTTTAAATCCCAGTCACTCAAGCTCAACTCAACAGATGCTATTATCCCAGCAAGTTCACCAAGGAAGAGTGCTATACGGCAATATCACCTCTGCCCATCCTCACGAAAAATTGTTTACACGAACACCTCCCAGCTGAATACACTGGAGGAGGAACTGATGGAAGTGTTATAAAAACACCGGCTTTTAAACCCATCAAACCTCCTCTCCCTTGCGGCCACATTCTGCATTACACCCCCAGCTGGAGGGAGGGCATCCTTTAAAAGTGAAGGAGTTGCATTATCTCACCATGACCAACACCTTCAGCGGCCCTCAGTAGACATTACAGAGGAGCATGCTGAACAACGGCATTGCTCTGGACCAGATAAGAAAGCAGATCACCTCATCTCACTGCAGCTTCACACTTTCACTTAACCTCAGTCTATCCTCTGGACCTAAGCCCCAGAAGAACAGACTGAACAACAGCATTGCTCTGGACCAGATAAGATAGTGGATTACATAATCTCATCACGACTCACTAAGCAGGGTTCTCCTAGAGTAGCGAGCAGAGATCAACTGCACCCGCTCTAATCTCCAAGCCTAAAAAGTTGGAGAGGGTGATAGACCTCTTTAATTTCTCCATAGAAAAAACACCTGCAGGACCAAATCAGCGTAAACTGAATGGAGGGGGGGGGGGGGGGGGGGGGGGGGGGGGGGGGGGGGATGGGGAGCGGATAGCTAGGGAGAGAGGGGTAATGACTACTCCTTCAACCCTCACAGACCACCAGCGAGGGATATATCTCCTGAAAGCTGCTGACTGAGACCTCGCCTTTGTAAATTCTCACTGCCGCCTCACCAGCAGTCCATAGAGGTCAGAGTGTGACATCAGAGCATCAATGAGAAAGTTTTTCTCATTTTCCTTGTCACAGATGCCTCTCTGTAGCAATTATAGAAACCACTGAAGGACCAATGCACAGTCCCTCCTCATGTGAATAGTTTACCTACACGGGACACACTATACGAGCTGAACCAGATTACTCCATGATCTCGACAACTCAATGAGAAGATCTGGGAGAAATAAAAGGTTCACAGATTTATATGTGGGGCAGCGGAGGAGGTGTACTATTAATAACACCTGCCTCAACTCTCTCTCCGCATCGAATTCCTCACAACTAGACACGCCACATTAAAATGCTCTCAGCCAGGTCAGAAGCGCCCGCAGAGGTACTTCCTGAACCCACATGAGAACAACAGAGCTAGCAGGAGAAACCCAAAAAGAGAAAAAAAAACTCCTGTCAGACTCCTTCCCAAGCTCTTATCAATCCCGCCCTTGGCAGCACAACGAAGTGCAGACTCTCAACTCTCATCCCTCAAGAGAGAGTCAAGCAAGGGTGAAGCTTCTCACAGCAAATGCTTCAGAATGAATGCATTCAACTCCCTCAAAAGCCGAACGTGCTCTGAGCAAACGCTTGATTCTCATCGCTCTAAAGAGAATCAAGCAAGAACAGAACTTCTTACCTCAAATGCATTGCAATGAGCGTATCTAGCTCCCTCGAGAGTTGAATGCGCTCCAACAGACTCTAATCTTCACACCCACATTCAAACAAAGCGGCTTCCTGAAGACAAAAAAGCTGATGATGTGTAATGCAGGCACCCTTCTGTATGCCTGGTACTTCACACACAGGGTTTCACAGGACACATCTCCGTAGCGTCAGCAACTGACACAGCGAGGAGTTCCTTCGAAAGGGAACTCACGGTTATGGGAAGGGGTGTGACATTTCCCAAACATGCTTGAAACGGTTGACCAATCACAGCACACTGGTCCAGCCAACCAATCAGAGCACATTTTGCTTTTTTTAAAAGGAGGGGCTTCATAGAGACAGGAACAAAACAGGAGCGTTACTGACAGACATATATATATAAAAAATATATTATTATTTTTTTCTTACATGTAAAGACACACTAACTCCTCCAGCAGACTCTCCAAAGATGGTGACTAATCCAGGGTCGCCCCCAAAGCTGTGGATGTTCTCCTGAACCCAATAAAGGGCAGCCACCTGGTCCAGAAGACCATAGTTTCCTGGCGCATGTTCATCTCCTGTGCTAAAGGGCAGAATATAATCATACAACTCCATCAAGAGACTTTAGACCTCAATTGCACTGAAACTATTAAACTAAACAATCAGAGATTTTAAAGCATCACAATCATGAACTTGTAGGACTTAATAGCCATTCAAGTCTGAAGTCCAAAAACACATGGCCTGCTGAATGCTAACCAAACCTAAACCTTTATAATGTTTGATGTGTCATCTTTTAATGTTACTCCAACACCTGGACAGGTAAAACGAGAAAAAGTACTTCAATATATTGGCAGTGATTTTATTTAGAACTACACAGAAAAGTTTGTTGATAAACTTTGATGTATGCTTGAGAAAGCTTAGTCTGAATGTTTAAAGGGATAGTTCACTTTGAAATTAATTTTTGCTATGTTTTAGCTTACCTCAAGGGCATCCAAGATGTAGGTGTCTTTTTTTCCGCAGTAGTTTCAATTTTGATATTTTTAGGTCAAACCGTTCTTGTCTGTCAGTCATATAATGCAGGTCTATGGTCACTGTCTCAAAGAGCATGCACAGAGTCCAAATTAAAACAATTCCCCGTCGTCCAAATTAAACAATTCCCCATCGTAAGTACACATTGATGGCCTAAGACATGAAACGAGCGGTTTGTGTGAGAAAACGAACAGTATTTATATCGTTTTTACCACTTATACACAGCCATGTCCAAGTGATCTGATCTGACGTGTACACAGACTGGTGCATAGATATATACACTAGATGTCGCCTTAAAGACATTTGTTCCAATGAACTGCCGTAGACAAGGCGACATCTAGTGTGTATATATCTATGCACCAGTCTGCGTACACGTCAGATCAGATCACTTGGACATGGCTGTGTATAAGTGGTAAAAACGATATAAATACTGTTCGTTTTCTCACACAAACCGCTCGTTTCGTGTCTTAGGCCATCAATGTGTACTTACGATGGGGAATTGTTTAATTTGGACGACGGGGAATTGTTTTAATTTGGACTCTGTGCATGCTCTTTGAGACAGTGACCATAGACCTGCATTATATGACTGACAGACAAGAACGGTTTGACCTAAAAATATCAAAATTGAAACTACTGCGGAAAAAAAGACACCTACATCTTGAATGCCCTTGAGGTAAGCTAAAACATACCAAAAATTAATTTCAAAGTGAACTATCCCTTTAAAATGGTTTAACAAGTTGTAAGTTGTAAGACTGAAACATTTTTAAAATCTTGAAGTTTGAAGGTTTTAAATATTTTTAAAGATTAGAGTATTTTAAAAAGATTTCAAATCAGCAATAAAATCGTACTCGGTTACTAACGTAACCTCGGTTCTCTCTAGAAGAGGGAACGAGTACTTGCGTAAGTTATCTTACGCTAGGGGAAAACCTCTTTTCCTCGAGATATTGAAGCCAAAAATTATCCTTAATTTTGCAATAATGTAAAACGCATTGCAGCAGCATGCAGACATGGGCGAGACAGCTCGCGCGCCCATAGGCTGCTCTACGGGAACTGCACCAGCCTATCGATAGAGGCCCCTCATGAGGCCCCAATGAGGGTGCTTCGCGCCCAATACGTCATGTCCCGCCGAAAGCGGGTGGGGCTAGGGCTATAAATACGGCCCAGAGAGGCTGGTTTGGTCAGTTTTTTCATCGCTGACGCGAATCAGAACGTGACGCATGCACGGCAAGATACGCAAGTACTCGTTCCCTCTTCTAGAGAGAACCGAGGTTACGTTAGTAACCGAGTACGTTCTCTTACGAGAGGTTCTCTCATACTTGCGTAAGTTATCTTACGCTAGGGGAACACAGTGTAAAACGCCGTGCGTGCTTGAGACATAACACTAAAGTCCCAAGGGCAGGTGCCCGGGGCTCATACAGTGCCTAATCACAAGGGAATCACAGAGAATCCGGGAAGAGGGGCTAGAATAGCATCATTCCTGTAATATAGAGCTCTGATAAGAGCATATTATATCAAGTGTTCCACACAGCCAGGGCGAACACGGCCTGGACTGATAGATATGGGGGACTTACGCACTGCCCACAGAAGTATATATACGATCAGTGATCGACACTCTAGCGGTTTCAGCATCCTGAGCCGATAGGATTCGGGCGGGCAATACTGAAAATTTAAACCGTGAGCAACCTAGCTTGTAAAGCGGGAACCTCGAGGTTATAAAACCTTATAAATGTAGACGGGGAGGCCCAGCCTGCCGCCATACAGATATCTTGCAAGGCAATCCCACTGGACCAAGCCCACGACGAGGCCATGCCTCTTGTGGAGTGTGCTTTGACACCTATCGGGCATTGCAGGCCCTTGGATGTGTAAGCTAGCGCTATAGCATCAACTATCCATCTGGATAGACTCTGTTTTGACGCAGCTAGTCCCTTAGAACGTCCGCTGAACAAAACAAAGAGCTGCTCCGTCTGAAAACAGATGAGCGAGACACATAGGCTCTTAACGCCCTGACCGGGCAAAGGAAGCCTGCGTCCCCTTCCTCCTCAGATACCGGCAGGGCCGACAGGGAGATAACCTGTGCCCTAAACGGTGTGTTGAGGGATTTAGGAACATATCCGTGCTTTGGTTTGAGTATGACTCTCGAGTCATTCGGCCCAAACTCCATACACGTCGCGCTCACTGAGAGCGCTTGCAAATCCCCTATGCGCTTCACTGAAGCGAGAGCCAGAAGAAACACTGTTTTGAAAGACAAGAGTTTCAGGTCTATTGACTGTATTGGCTCGAATGGGGCACCTTTCATGGCTTCCAGAACCGTGGAAAGGTCCCAAACGGGAACTGAGGGTGGTCTGGGAGGGTTCAGCCTCTTAGCTCCTCTAAGGAAGCGAATGACCAGATCGTTCCTTCCTAATGACTGGCCAAGCGGTGGTTCAGCGAACGCTGCTATGGCCGCCACATAAACTTTGAGCGTGGATGGGGTTCTGCCCTTATCCAGAAGCTCTTGTAAAAAGGAGAGAACCTCCGGCACCCCACAGCGTGAGGGTGAAGTGCCACTCGCTGTACACCAGCTAGTGAACACAGACCATTTTGAGGAATAGAGCCGCCTCGTAGATGGAGCTCTAGCCTGCGTGATCGTGTTTAACACTCCCGCTGGGAGGTTAACGGGTACCCGTTGATGGCCCACACATATAGGGACCAAAGCTCCGGGCGAGGATGCCAGATCGAGCCGTTCGCCTGCGAGAGGAGATCCCTCCTCACCGGTATCGGCCACGGGGCGGTACTCGTCAGCTGCATCAGGACTGGAAACCAGACTTGGTTTGTCCAAAATGGGGCGACGAGTAGCACTGGGCATCCGCTCTCCCTGATTCGCTCTAACACCTGGGGTAGGAGCGTGACAGGGGGAAACGCATAGAGCGGGCAGCGGGGCCAGACGTGAGCCAGCGCATCCCTGCTCTTGGAGAAGAATTCCTGACAATGAGCGTTCTCTTGAGACGCAAATAGGTCTATTTCCGCTCTGCCAAATGTCCTCCATAGCATTTTTACTGTCTGTGGATGTAAAGACCATTCTCCTGTCGGCAGATTGTTTCTGGACAGTCTGTCTGGTCCCACATTCAGATGGCCGGGCACATGCGCTGCCCTGAGCGAGCGCAGATTGTGCTGAGCCCAGACCAGGAGGCGTTCCGTCAGCCTGTGAAGGATTCTGGATCTGATACCTCCTTGGTGATTTATATAAGCCACCACTGACATGTTGTCCGAACGGACCAAGACGTGGTGTCTTTTTATCTGGGGACAAAAGCGCCTCAGCGCGTTGTCGACTGCCATCATTTCCAGGCAGTTTATATGCAGAAGCTTTTCCCGTTCCGACCACTGGCCGAATAACGGTCTGCCCTCGAGCAGCGCTCCCCATCTCGAGGTTGAGGCGTCCGTAGACACCACCTTCACACTCGAGGAAGTCCCCAGGCTTACACCTGACCGGTACCAGTCGGTCACTGTCCAAGGTTTCAGAGCTGCGACGCATTTCTGATCGACCTTGAGGCGCGCGAGACCGGAGGTCCAAGCTCTGCGCGGCGCGCGCTTTCAACCAATACTGCAGCGGGCGCATGCGAAGCAGACCCAGCTGAAGCACTGAGGATGCTGAAGCCATGAGACCCAGCATCCTTTGAAACTTTTTGAGCGGGACTAAAGCGCCGTGGCGAAAAATCTCTGTCATGCGCTGAATACTTAGTCTGCGCTGCGGCGACAGCTGTGCTGTCATAGACAGCGAGTCCAGATCTGTGCCCAGAAAAGATATTTTCTGACTGGGAGACAGTGAACTTTTTGCCCAATTGACTGTGAGACCTAAATTCTCGAGGTGATCGAGTAATATGGTCCTGTGTTCTATGAGCTCCGACTGTGATCGAGCTAGAACCAGCCAATCGTCCAAATAATTCAGCACTCGTATGCCTCGGAGCCTGAGGGGTGCGAGCGCTGCATCCATGCACATCGTGAATACGCGAGGTGCCAGGGATAGGCCAAATGGCAGGACTGTGTACTGATATGCCTGGCCCTCGAAGGCGAATCTCAAAAATCGCCTGTGACGTGACGCTATTTGTATTTGAAAATAAGCGTCTTTCAGATCTATCGACATGAACCAGTCCCCTTGGCAAATTTGCGAGAGGATTTTCTTGGTCGTGAGCATTCTGAACCGTCGTTTCAGAAGTGCTTTGTTTAGTCGTCTTAGATCTAAAATGGGTCTGAGACCTCCGTCTTTTTTGGGTACCAGAAAATATCTGCTGTACATGCCCCCTTCGCTCTGAGCTTGTGATAGGGGTTCTATAGCCCCTTTGCTCAGTAACTTCGCTATTTCGGCCCGAAGTAGGTGTGCTACTTCCTTTTTCACCGTAGTATCGATTCGCGCCGCTTTGCGTTGCGGGCGTCGACCGAACTGTAGCGAATAGCCTCTTTCTATAATGTCTAGCACCCACTTCGAAACCCCGGGTAGCCTTGCCCATGCGTTTGCACGAATGGCTAGGGGTTGAATGCGAAGCGCGCTCTGGTCGCTCAGCGACAGAGGGGCTTCAGTGTGCTGCAACATAAGCGTCGCGCTTATGACATTTGAGGCAGGGGGCGCGCTGATAACAGCGGGCAGATTGCCCGCGCTCGACTCCTCTGCGGTGGTCAACCGAGAGGGGGAGGGCTGGGCGAGTCCCGTAAGACCTGTCATGTCTATGTGTGAATGTGGGCGTGGGATAGCGGGCACATTTACAACACTGAGAGCATTGTCTGCCTGAGCAGAGCGAATGCATGTTGGTTTCGTTTTACAGAAACCTTGAGACATGCAGAACGTAGTGTTTGTGGACACTGGGCAGTGGGCACATTTACCACATTTAATGCGCAATCGATCTGGGTCGATTTCATGTGCGCGAGCCCTGTGCGACGGGCTGTGTTTCTGTGTAGGAATGAGCACTGGGCAGTGGGCATTTTGTCTACACTCATAACACCATCGGCCGTGGCCGGAACACCAGAAAATACACTCTATGGGATTTATCTGGGTAGCCGTAAAGCGGCGTTTGTGTGCAGGCAAGCGGGCTGTGTCGCCGACTTGTTTACTGCAGAATACACTGGAACAGTCGCATTTACTGGAACTGAACGAGCGAGAAGTTGCCATAGAAACAGAGAGCGTCAACATGCTGGCGTTTGTTTGCAGGTGTGCGTGTATTACAATAGGCTCGTGCACTGCAATATTGACATTTCCAGAGAAATGTGTGAGAATGGAGGTAGTGACGCACGGAAACCATAGAAACGGTGCTTGGGTGCAGGCGAGCGGGTTGTACAACGCGCTCGTTGGCTGCAAAAATACACATCTGCAGCCGCCTTTTCAGGGAACTGACAGAGCGAGCATTGACGGCAAAATTA
This sequence comes from Leuciscus leuciscus, assembly GCF_965113295.1. Taxonomy (NCBI): domain Eukaryota; kingdom Metazoa; phylum Chordata; class Actinopteri; order Cypriniformes; family Leuciscidae; genus Leuciscus; species Leuciscus leuciscus. Next base: position 13,282,927 of record NC_138724.1, on the reverse strand, counting down.
TTATAATTTTTTTTTTTTGCCGGTAGACCTGGGATCGAACACGGGTCTCTCGCGTGAAAACCTGAGAATCTGCCACTGGGCCACAGGGGAAGACACAAAGGCATTTATATAACGCGAGTATTATCAGAGAAACCTGTGTTTCTGTGTAGGAATGAGCACTGGGCAGTGGGCATTTTGTTTACACTCATAACACCATCGGCCGTGGCCGGAACACCAGAAAATACACTCTATGGGATTTATCTGGGTAGCCGTAAAGCGGCGTTTGTGTGCAGGCAAGCAGGCTGTGTCGCCGACTTGTTTACTGCAGAATACACTGGAACAGTCGCATTTACTGGAACTGAACGAGCGAGAAGTTGCCATAGAAACAGAGAGCGTCAACATGCTGGCGTTTGTTTGCAGGCGTGCGTGCATTACAACAGGCTCGCTCACTGCAGTATGACATTTCCAGTCGCCTGAACTTCAGAGGGGAATGAGAAATGTGTGAGAAATAGAATTCGGCCCGGCCGCAGCGGGACATTATCACTCTTTTCTCCTTTCGCCAGTGACGCACGGGAACCATAGAAACGGTGTATGGGTGCAGGCGAGCGGGTTGTACAACGCGCTCGTTGGCTGCAAAATGCACATCTGCAGTCGCCTTTCAGGGAACTGACAGAGCGAAGCATTGGAGGCATAATTAATCTGCCGTTAGACCGAGATTCGAACACCGGTCTCTCGTGTGAAAAACCAAAGATTCCGCCACTGAGCCACAGGGAGGAACACAAAGGCTTTCAGATGCACGAGCATATAAGAGCGTCAACATGTTTTCTTCGGCGTTTGCTTGCCGGCGCTGCAATATTTATTAGGGCTGGGGGAATTAACGCGTTAATCTTTGCGATTAATTTGAAATGTTTAACGCGTAAAAAAAAAAAAACGCAATTGACGCAGCACTTTTTTTTTTTTGCCTCGTTTTAATGATTTCCTGTTGCGTCTGCTATTAAAAAGGCCGAAATATGCCGTCCCGCCCCTCCATGTTCGGCGGTCAGGTTACATTCTCGGGCAGCTTTCATGAGCGGGTCTTTTCCGCTCGGTATGTGCGTCGCGCTCTGTGCTAATAAAATAATAATAATAATAATAATCTGTTAAATTGATTATGTTGATTGATTATTGAAAAAGAATAATATATTGATATATTGATGTTTAATATTTTAATATAGGGCTATTTTCTGTTCCCTTTTTTTCCTGTGTTGTTTAATTAGGTGATTCTAAGTTTAAATATTGATGATTACAAGCTTGGGGGAAGCGCAATTAATTGCAATTAATTACAGAAATTGTGCAATTAATTAGTTAATTTTTTTTAATCGATTCCCAGCCCTAATATTTATATTTCCAGTCGCCTGATCAGGGAATTGAGAAATGTGTGAGAAAATTCAGGTCAGTCCAGCCTCGGCGGGACTAAAACGCTATTTTCTCCTTTCGCTGGTGATTGACGCGTGAATGGGGCGCAGAGGCAGGGTAGCTTTCTTGTACGTAAAGAAAAACGAACCCCGACCGTCCGCTTCCAGCCTCCCCTGTGAACGGCGCATTTTGCGCGGCTCGAACAGAGGGAGAGAGAAAGCTAGCCCCGTGACCGTCCGCTCCTGACATCTCCTGTGAACGGCGCGGTTTGCGCGGCTCGAACAGAGGGAGAGCAGGTATCATCCTCCAAGCAGGCAAGGCAAGCGGGCGCACCGGCGAGCTTTGCGGGTTGGGGGGGGAAAGGGGCGTCTTGAAAAAGAGTGTGGCGAACACACACACATACACAAAACACAGTAACAGAGAAAAGGATATGTACGCCGGAAAGCGTCAGCAGGAACGGCGACTGAAGGCGGCGAGTTGTCGACCGGCAGCTTCAGATGCAGATAAATCCCGCTGGGTGCTTGAGTCAGACGGCGCGGCTTCCTCTCAGGATCCAGCGATGCGTAGCTCGCTGAAGAGATAAAAAACTGACCAAACCAGCCTCTCTGGGCCGTATTTATAGCCCTAGCCCCACCCGCTTTCGGCGGGACATGACGTATTGGGCGCGAAGCACCCTCATTGGTCCTGACGTCATGAGGGGCCTCTATCGATAGGCTGGTGCAGTTGCCGCAGAGCAGCCTCCCTCAACACACTCTCAGTGAGCGCGACGTGTATGGAGTTTGGGCCGAATGACTCGAGAGTCATACTCAAACCAAAGCACGGATATGTTCCTAAATCCCTCAACACACCGTTTAGGGCACAGGTTATCTCCCTGTCGGCCCTGCCGGTATCTGAGGAGGAAGGGGACGCAGGCTTCCTTTGCCCGGTCAGGGCGTTAAGAGCCTATGTGTCTCGCTCATCTGTTTTCAGACGGAACAGCTCTTTGTTTTGTTCAGCGGACGTTCTAAATGGTAAATGGTAAATGGACTGCATTTATATAGCGCTTTCACAGACCCAATGGCCACCAAAGCGCTTTACAATATTGCCTCACATTCACCCATTCACTCACTCATTCATACACTAAGGGACTAGTGTATGTTCTAAGGGACTAGCTGCGTCAAAACAGAGTCTATCCAGATGGATAGTTGATGCTATAGCGCTAGCTTACACATCCAAGGGCCTGCAATGCCCGATAGGTGTCAAAGCGCACTCCACAAGAGGCATGGCCTCGTCGTGGGCTTGGTCCAGTGGGATTGCCTTGCAAGATATCTGTATGGCGGCAGGCTGGGCCTCCCCGTCTACATTTATAAGGTTTTATAACCTCGAGGTTCCCGCTTTACAAGCTAGGTTGCTCGCGGTTTAAATTTTCAGTATTGCCCGCCCGAATCCTATCGGCTCAGGATGCTGAAACCGCTAGAGTGTCGATCACTGATCGTATATATACTTCTGTGGGCAGTGCGTAAGTCCCCCATATCTATCAGTCCAGGCCGTGTTCGCCCTGGCTGTGTGGAACACTTGATATAATATGCTCTTATCAGAGCTCTATATTACAGGAATGATGCTATTCTAGCCCCTCTTCCCGGATTCTCTGTGAGTCCCTTGTGATTAGGCACTGTATGAGCCCCGGGCACCTGCCCTTGGGACTTTAGTGTTATGTCTCAAGCACGCACGGCGTTTTACACTGTGTTCCCCTAGCGTAAGATAACTTACGCAAGTATGAGAGAACCTCTCGTAAGAGAACGTACTCGGTTACTAACGTAACCTCGGTTCTCTCTAGAAGAGGGAACGAGTACTTGCGTATCTTGCCGTGCATGCGTCACGTTCTGATTCGCTTCAGTGATGAAAAAACTGACCAAACCAGCCTCTCTGGGCCGTATTTATAGCCCTAGCCCCACCCGCTTTCGGCGGGACATGACGTATTGGGCGCGAAGCACCCTCATTGGTCCTGACGTCATGAGGGGCCTCTATCGATAGGCTGGTGCAGTTGCCGCAGAGCAGCCTATGGGCGCGCGAGCTGTCTCGCCCATGTCTGCATGCTGCTGCAATGCGTTTTACATTATTGCAAAATTAAGGATAATTTTTGGCTTCAATATCTCGAGGAAAAGAGGTTTTCCCCTAGCGTAAGATAACTTACGCAAGTACGAGAGAACCTCTCGTAAGAGAACTGACATGAACTGTCCCATAAATGTCGTTTCTTGTGCTCAAATAGCACTAAAAAAGCATATTTTTTCAGGCAAGACCAGCCAATGCACATGTGCAGTCCCAAGGTGCATCTCAAATCACTGACTGTTTCTACAGCAACTTTATCAATTTATCTATATATCAGTCTTTTATTTAGAAGGCGGGACTTATTCCAAAATACTGCGCATTCAACTTTCTCCCATTCATAGTAATATGAGTGTACAGTCTTTCTATATCTATAGTCTTAGCACTCATGAAAGTTACATTCATGTTTTAGCATGTTCATTTTCTATCATGTAGTTAAAGGTTGTTAGCACATTTCTAGCATGTTTTAGATTTAGTTTAAACTATTTTGGATTTTATTAGATCTTTATGTTGGTAACAATTAGTTTTTACCTGAAAAATCCAAGTAGGCCAAGCCTGTATTGAATCAGGACCACAACTACATCTTGATAGGCAGCCAAAACATGTCCGTCAAATATGGAAGCAGAGGCCATCGAAAGACCTCCACCATGGATCCAAACCATAACCTTTTGCAACATTAAAATACTATTAAAATGCATAAAATATTAAAATACATAAACATCAACCAAATCATTCACACTTACAGGCAACTTGTCATTAGCTCCAGGTTTAGAAGGTGTGTAGACGTTGAGGTAAAGACAGTCCTCTGCTGAATCAGGAACCTCTATATTCATAGATAAATTGCCCACCAAGTGTTCAATTATCTGCTTATCCTGCAGACACCTGGGACAGACACAGAGTAACACAAGTGTCACCACTTGATCTCCAGTGTAAAATCTGGGACCTGAAGCAAATGCATTGATCTACAGGTGGAATAGCTTTGATTTATTCTCACATGAGCGGCTGTTTTGTAGCATCTCTCACTCCGACCCATTTCTCTGCAGGCTGGGGTGGAGTGAGTCTCAATGAACCCACGGGTGGCTTTGCAAACGGAATGCCCAGGTAAGAATGGACAACTGTGTCCTTTCCCTTTGCTTTCATGTGTGATCCTTTCAGGGCCCCAGATTTGGTTTGCAAGACAGGTCCTGTGTAATTCATTTTTTTTTTTAAATAGAAAGAAAGAGTTTAAAGCATTTTTTTTTCACAGTATGATTTGCTACAGAAACGTCAACTTTTGGTATGGCAAGATGTCTTAACATTGATTTCTTTTCTAACATTTAGACTTTGACTTTATGAATACATAAATGACAGCTTAATGATTTTTTATATTTTTTGTGCATTTATTTAAAGACTGCATGCACCCTTTTTTTGTCACTGGTGTGTTACCTTACTTTGGCAATATTAAAGGTTTTTATGATATATTATTTCTTTTTTTCAGCACATGTAGTCAGAGTTACAGAAAAATAATAATAATGCAACAAATAAGGAGATTATGTTTTATTTATTTTAATCAGGTTTGTTATAAGTGTGCTTGATGTTAGTTCATTTGCGCAACCATGTATTAGCTATAACAATGAAACTATTTGAAAAACAGCTAAAATCAAGAAATTATGCAGTCCTTTAAATCTTAACTTTTGAGTGTAGCAGAATTAAATGGGTGTAAAATTATTATAATTTTCATTATCATGATCATTATCATTTATATTTATTTAATTTATACATGCTGTAGGCTACTCCACCTGAAACTATGCATCATATACACGCATTTAATAGTGTTTTATTAAAGCAAACCCCGATCGGGGTTCTGTGAATGCACTTTCAACGGAATATCCCATTTAGTAAACCCATTTTACTAAAGCAACAGCATTGTTGCTTTACTTTTTGACGTCAGAAAACGCGTGAAAACACGATTGCTTCGAAACTTGTGTAAATGCCGTTATCTTATCTTGACAAGAAAAGAGTTAGCGTACTGTTGTGCAAGTAAACGCACTCATTCTGACACATTAATCTGACTTACCATCCTCTGCTTTCACAGTGTTTTGAAGAGTCAGTGCGATCAGCATGCAGAGTGAAAGCACGACAGACTCCCTCATCGCCATGCCGTGTACAGTCAGTCTCAGTCCCGCTGCAGAATGAGCGTTCACAAGCACAAGTGTAACTGCCAACTGGATCTGGCCACACTTTGAACTTTGCAATGGGAACTGTGGTTGCCAGATTTTTTTCAGATTTTAAACTTAAGCGATAAACTTCAAATTAAATGTAATATTTTGATCTTCAGCTCTTTGAGGATCACTATTTTCAGGAGTATTTGGGTTTCATGGATGTGAATTTATGTTATTTATAAATGTGAAACAGTTTGTCTGTTTTTAGAAAAATCAAATACACAAATTTGTGTTGCTAATTATTTGTAGCCTATTATTTTGTATTGTAGTTAATAATACGGTACTGCATTGTAACTAACAAAAAAAAAAAACATGTATCTATTCCAGTTGTTGTCAACCAGGGGACCCAGGGCCCACTAGGCAAACTCCAATGTGGCCTCAAGATGATTTAAAACAACTTTAATCTTAACAGACATAAGAGAATTGGACATTGTGCAACTATATGCATTTGTCTCCAGATATGTGTCATGTAGAAAGATCAGAGCAAAGGCTGTAGAGCAGAAGATGTCAGAGCTGCCACATGACAGAATAACACCAGATCAACCTCCCTTTACCACTGTGGGGGTAGACTACTTTGGACCGTTTGAAGTCAGACAAAGGTACATGTAGAAGTAATGAGAAAAGATATGGTGTATTGTTTACCTGTCTGACAACAAGAGCTGTGCATACTGAAGTTGCACATACTGGACACAGACTCATGTTTAAATGCCATCCGATGCTTTGTGAGCAGGAGGTCAGGTGTCAATCATGAAAAGTGAAAATGGTATTCATTTCATAGGTGCTGAGATTGAACTGCCCAAAGCCATTTAACAATGGAACCAATAAAAAATGTAATTATTCTCAAGCATGTAAAAGGGAATACAGTGGATACTCTCAGTGAAAAATCCTGAGATCTGTGCTTAAAGAACAAACATTCACTGATGAGAGCTTGCATATGCCTGTGTGAAGTAGAAGCATTAATAAACAACAGACCACTTAGTTACAACAGATGATCCCACAGATCTTGAACCATCGACACCTAATCACCTGTTATTAATAAAAAGGCCTTGTTCTTAGCCTTACCTCCTGGACTTTTCAAAAAAAATATGCACGTCGCAAATGGAAGCAAATTCAGTATCCTGCTGACCTGTTCTGGAAGCGATGGGTGCGTGGATATTTACCTTTGCTTCAGGAACGTCAAAAATGGACTCAAGTAGGGCCTAAAGAAAAATCTTTCTGTTGGAGATGTCAATAAACGACTCTTCCCCAAGAAATGAATGGGTCTTTGGAAGAATCATGAAAGTGTTCAGGTAAGATGTGTATTGGTTAAAAATAAGACCTGTTGATAAGTGGTAAGTCTGTGATAAGTGGTAAGACTGTTCACTAACTCACTTTGCTTACATACACTCTGCTTATTACTGTACACACACAGGGACATGCAGCAGCACACAAACTAGCCCAAAAATAAAAGGATTACAATGTAAAAGATTATTATTGTGTACATGGGTGATTCTCCAACTAGGAGCACTTTTGGCACTGTGAGCTTATGGAAAATTCACTCTCTTAAAACACACTTAAAACAATCTTCCCAGCTTCATTAATTTGTCTTCTAACACAACATAACAGTGGGCAGTTTTAGAATTCCATGGAATATTATTATTTTTAACAGTTTTTCTGAAGAGCGCTTTTCAAAGATGTCATTTCCACCACTTTTCAATTTATGTATTTTATTTAGAGGTGGGCATAGATTAATTTTTTTAATCTAGATTAATCTAGATTAATTTTGAAATTAATCTAGATTAATCTAGATTAAAATGGCTCATTTGAATTCTGCCGAAGGCATTCAGAATATGTGTGCTACCCAAATAATGACTTTAAAAGTAAGTCTTTGAGAACGGGTTTCTCAAGCCAGGTGGCGCATTAGACCAGGGGCTCATCTCCTGTTTCCAAAATGCATCACAAACTGCTTGAGAAAGCTGTTCTACTCATAGACTGTAAAAGGTTACTACTGTACTGTTACCGTCCATAGGCAACATTAGGTAGGCCTATGTTATTATCAACTACTATAGGCTATCAATTAGGGATGGGCGATATGGCCTAAAATCTATATTGTGATATACATTGCAGCCTCTTGCGATAACGATATACAGTATTTTATAATAAAACCATTTCAGAACAGATTACAGACCCATGCTAAACAACTGCTAAATGTTTTTTTGTTTTTTTTAAAGGGTGTATGTAGTTTTGAGAACATATATTGTGCAAAACTGTAAGTATACAACATCATTTTGCAGATAAATAAAATTTAAGTACACTAGCTGCAGAGACTTAAGTAGGTCTAATGTTTATTATGGCTTGGAGCTTATGAAACCCCAAATTTAAAATTTGAATATTGTCTAACTCAGCTATTCCCAAACTGTGGTCCGCGGACCACTAGTGGTCCGTGAGGGTACTGCAGGTGGTCCGTGGAAAGGCAAAATAAAAAAATTATAATTTTACCAGGAAATTCCCATAAAAAAAAAATAAAAGAATAATATGTAGGCTTATATTGATATAACATTTTAATTAAATTGTCAAGTTATTGTGTGATTACTAAAATAGCCTAGTGGTGTTCGGCCGTGACATTCAAGTTCAGTGCCGTTAGAACCACAACATTGGTTCGGTGGATAGCAACAGGTTCTCTGAAGAGAAAAGGGCAGAGGCAAATATGTTCTCATTATCACATCACACGCATAGCCTTTAATGGTACGTTCACACCGGACAAAATTTCGCTTCAAACTTTTGTTTTTACGCGCGTCAATTTCGCTCTCGACGCGCGAATTGATACAAAGTGGTCAAGCGTATCACTAGACGCGGCAGGCGCGAATTTGACATATGATCCCTTTTTGAATTTGACGCGCTATTCGCGTCCGGTGTGAACGCACAGCATAGGCAGTAACGAAATGTTTATAAATGGAATGAATAAGGCCTGTTATTATTTTAATTTTCAGTTAGTTTCTTGATCTCGCGTTTCTGAAATGTTTTCCAGATGTGCTGTTAAGTGGACAAACTCAAGCCGTACTTTTTGAGGACTTGTAAAACTAAAACTCTGAAGATTAATAATCCCCTAAAATCGCCAAAGGTTTTGAAATGTTGACTATATTCCAGTGTTCTGTATAGATTCCATACTCCATTGCTATGGAAATAAGCCAGTTGTTCAAATGAACCTGATTATGCCCTCGGGCGCTTGAGTAAATAAATAAATTAAATATGTGGCAGCCGTTGTGTGCAGTAAACTTTCTTTTAACAAGCCTGTTGTACTGATGTGATGACCAATGATAGTTTTAGAGCTAGTAAGCCTATTTAGAGGTGCAGATTAATTCAGGTAGGACTCTGTGTAGACATATTTTATTATGTGTATGAGGTGGTCCGCGAAAATTCTTGATTTCAAACAGTGGTCCACACACACAAAAAGTTTGAAAACCCCTGGTCTAACTGATGTCTTTTCAGTTAAAAAGAAACAACAACGATTCTTAAAATCGAGATTATGTGCTGCCTACACCACTAAAATATATTGGAATGGGAATAATACGCGCGCGCTGGTATTCAGTGATATCATGTTTCGTTTTGAATTTGAGGTGGTAGAACGGATTAGTCGTGTGTTAACTTACCGAACTGTTACCCCACACACTCTGTATATAGTTTGCTGCTGCTCGTCTGACGGCTTAAACCCGAACCAAGTCCAAATAATGGATGTTGCACCGATCTTTTTCACCAGCTTTCACTTTCAGCCGTGTTTAATTAAGATGACGACGAATATGCGTTGCAGCCGGGTTTACCTCGCGGCCGCGGGTAGATTGCGTCATCATAGCTTGTGTAGTATAGAGCCATCTCCCAACCCAACTTGGAGAATAGATTAACGGCGATATTTTTTTTATCGCGCGATAAGAGTCTCGCGTTAACGCAGCACGTTAACGCCGATAACGGCCCACCACTAATTTTATTACAATATAATATTGTAAAACTGATAATATAAGATTATGTATCAGTCAACAACATCAGTGGCTACCTAATCATGTAACAAAATAAATCTTAATACTTCATGAACTTAATACATTTTTATTTATGTTGGGTTGGGATTATTTGTAATCTTTTTAAAAATCTTAAAAATCTTATTTAAAAAAAAAATAATCTTAATTTTTTTTATTTTTTTTAGTTGGGATTTTTGCCTACAGCATTTCATTTTTGCTCAGGTCTATGTTTATTATAAGTCACTCACACATATATTGTAAGTAATGAACTATTAATACTTGATTTAAAATACATTTAGATCCACATCATTGGTTATTCTTTTTTTTTTTTCTTAAAAACTTTAGTGGTGGAAATGACGGTTTATGGTTTGAACAGTTTAAACAGATTGTTTCTGTTTAAATTGCCAGTCCAAAATATGTTTATCCATGTATTTTATTATTTAACATATATGAGTTAAACAGTATACCTAATAGTTTTAAAAATAATGATTACAAATGATACGCAAATTATATGAACCTGCTCAAAACATTCATATAAATATAGATAAATAAATATAAATAACTCACAAATAAATCAAAGTCAAAAAAGCCATTTTTATTTGTAATAGTTTGCATGCTTATGACCATACAAAATGTTTATATGTTTATATATGATACAGTTTGTATATATTACCCCAAATTTCCAAATAATTCCCTTTGATTTCCATAATTCCCATTAAGTTTCCAACTTGGAATATTTACAAAAAATGTTTTTTTTAATATATGATACAGTTTGTATAAATTACCACAAATTTCCAATGAATTCCCTTTAATTCCCATTAAGTTTCCAACTTGGAATATTTACAAAATTCTTCCCATAGAAATTTACCGGAAATTTGCATCCCTAGTTCTGACCCCATTTTTTATCAAGTGTCCTGATTAACAAATTGGATACGAATGCCATTCCATGTTGACCTTAATTCCAAGTTTTCTTCCAATTTTAATGACAATTTAACAAAGCACTGTGCCTAAAACTGCAATTTATACATTTGTGCTGTTGCAACTATTGATTTTATTTTAAATAATATGTAATTTAAGCTGCTTATGTTGGCTGCTAACTAGAATCACATTTCAAAGCATTTGTGGAAACATGCTAATTTATATGTCAAAATTGATCCTATTTACTTCAATTTCTCAATTCCCAATGGATAAAATCAAGTTCAAGTTTTTCCTTGTTCAATGTCCTGATTCACTGATTCACAAATGGGTTGCGAAAGCTGTTTCATGTTGACTTCAATTTTAAAACTGTAATTTATACATTTGTGCTGTTCTTTAATTTCCATATTTTTAAGTTCGTAATTATATTGAAAGTAAAAACATGTCAATAATTATGATAATTTTATGTGTATCAAAACAGCTTCATTGGCGAGTCAAGCATCCGTACGGCTGATGTTAATCTGGTAATATGAAAAAAAAAAAAAGACTTATTTGGCAATATTGTCAATAGTTGGATTATTGTTGTCTATTTAAATTTGCCAAAGTCTCGAAGCGCAAATTCATGACTAGTTTGCTCCTCGTTGCATTCAAATTCAGGGAGGTTTGCAGCTTTAGCCTTCATTTGTTTAATTTAAGAGGAAAATCTTAAATGTTGTCCAGCTTTTTAAGTGCCAAACAGATTAGTTAAAGTTACTCAAATTCAAACTTTAGCATCAATGCTAATTTGATTTTCTCAGGTTATCTATTTAAATTCTTAAAATCACAGTCATTTTTTTGTGTTATTCATACATTCAAGTGCTTTGTGCTAATTTTTGACAAGATAAAGATATTTATTTTTTACAGTTCTAAGTGCTCTCTTTTCTCTCGGCCTTGTCGTATTAGATCTGGAAGCGTCTCGGTCATGAACACTAGGTGTTTTCCCTTCAGGTTCTTGCCGGGTTTCTGTTCCAGTCCAATGCCGAGATACTCGGCCTCATCCTCATATTCAGGCCAGTGTGTCAGACCCGGACCATTCGGAGACCTGCCGGAAAATAGACATATTAGAGTGCAGAAACAATATACTTTGTTCTTCTACACACAGAGAGAGAGAAAATCAGGACGGATATTTTACCCAGTGTGTGCAAAGTTCCCCCAGTAGGCCATCACAGTCCTGCATAGCTCTTCCTCTTCCTTTGTGAAAGGAGCTAAAGGGGTTGAACCATTAGATGAAAATGTCAGAGTAAAGAGTTCATTTGTTTTTGCAATCACGAGTCTTACCGGTTGCTTTGAGATGAGCTTTAGCAAAGCAGATTCCCTGAATAAAGAAAACGTTATCCGCATGGTCGACTCCAACAAAGCTGGGTCTTTTCTTCTGGATCATACTGGGAGGATGCTGGAACTCGTACAGGTAAACTGGCGCTCCTGAGCCTAAAATCACAACAGGGTTCCTTGGTTTTACACACATTATTACTCAGAGTAGTTCACTGTGATTTTGGGGGAGCAAAAGGATCATGCAAACATGCACAACTCTCTCTCTCACTCTCTCTCTAATTCAGTTCAATGATTAGGCTGCATTCTGAAATGATTAACATAAGGGCTTAAAATGTTTATATAAATATTTTAATATTTAATTATTAATATACTTTAATATTCATTTAACACAATTATGTTTTAATATAATATAACAATGTTAATTTATTTTAATTTAAATATATAATATTTTCATTCATTCTGAAATGTTTAACGAGAGCTTAAGTTTTTTAATTATATTGAATTAAAAATGTAAACAATTTATTAATACTAATGTACATCATTTACATTAAAATGTATGTATTTTAATATATTAATTTAAATATTTGCATAATTTAACAATTAACTAAACAAAGGGGAAAAAATTATATGAAAAGAAAAGATACCTGAGGATTTAATGGCACACACATTCACACACTAACTGTCAAAAGTTGGAAAAATATTATGACTTTTTAATGTATTTGAAAAAAGTCTCAAATCACCAAGATTTTTAAAGATCATTTATTTGGTTAAATTACAGTTATATTGTGAAATATTATTACAATTTAAAATAACTATTTTCTATTTGAATATATTTTAAATGTAATTTATTCCTGTGATCAACACTGAATTTTCACATGATCCTTCAGAAATCATTCCAAACTTCTGAGCGGTAGCGTTTATCATTTTGTTAAAATTTAAATTTAATAAACAACATATTAGTTTTAGTTAATTTAAAGCGTCTCAGGTTACAACTGTAACCCTGGTTCCCTGAAAAGTACGGTGGCCGAGAGAGCTCAACGCGGTGCAACTGAAGAAAACACATGCAAATAGAAAAACACCTGCAAATTAAGAAAACATCTTCATCAGTTTCACAACACATGTGTGCTCCAAATACTCACAACACAACCAAATACAGAAACGCGCTGCAAAAGTTCAGAACACAACCAAATACAGAAACGCGCTGCAAAAGTTCAGAACACAACCAAATACAGAAACGCGCTGCAAAAGTTCACAACACAACCAAATACAGAAATGCGCTGCAAATAGGACAGAACACAACGGAGATGTTTCCGGGGAACCCAATAAGTGACAGACCCGGCTGGGACGTTTTTTATTGCTCGTGAGCATTACCTATGCCCTAACGTTACTCCCTTAAAAGGGCAGACGGCAGAGCCCTTGACGTGGGCACTTTGGAGGGAGCGGGGCACTTGTGTGCCATTATGTAGCCATTTGGAACGGACTTGATGAAGGAAGCAACGAAAGCCAATGTAATTTCCTCATTATTTTCACCTGGGATGTTCCCATGACAACGCAGCGCCGTCTCATATTTGGACCTACTGTCTATGATTTGGACCCTTCATTCTAACATTTCTTATGAAACTTATTTTAACATAACATGAATGTGTACAATGTAACTGATGTATATATTAATATCTTTCCCTCATGTTCTTTTTCTCTATCTTTTTTTCTTTAATTTATTTTAGTCTTCAGCTTGTTCTTTTCTGATTAGTATTCTTATGACATTGAACATCTTACAAATGCATTTTGTATATTGTATACAAAGTTGTATGTCATAAACGTGTAATCTCTGTACGTTTTACATCACTTATTGGCTTCCCCGGAAACATTTCCGTTGTGTTCTGTCCTATTTGCAGCGCGTTTCTGTATTTGGTTGTGTTGTGAACTTTTGCAGCGCGTTTCTGTATTTGGTTGTGTTGTGAACTTTTGCAGCGCGTTTCTGTATTTGGTTGTGTTGTGAGTATTTGGAGCACACATGTGTTGTGAAACTGATGAAGATGTTTTCTTAATTTGCAGGTGTTTTTCTATTTGCATGTGTTTTCTTCAGTTGCAGCGCGTTGAGCTCTCTCGGCCACCGTAGAAAAGGGAGCAAGACGCTGCGTCGAGACGCAGTGCGAACATTATATCCACGACGCCATAGTAACAAGTGCCTGTGAGTGTGAAATCTCTGCGCACACTAAGATGAATGAGCGGGAGTGCAGCGCTCCCAACGGTAGCCGTTCTCACAATGCTCACGTTCAGCCCCCCTCGAGGGCTAACTGAGCGTGATGCGCTCCTAACAAACAACACACAGTACATGTGTATCCCCACCCGTAATGTAACGAGGGCAGGGATGAACACACTGTAGTGTCTTACATGTTTACTTCACATGTAATGTCTAATCAAACCTTGGATCAAACCTTCCGGTCGGAGAGCACGCTGGCACGGTTTGGTTGCCGCTTCTCCCTCCATGACTATCTAACACTGTTGGATTGAATATCTTAACACTGTTGGACTTACTTTTATTATTGTCGGCGTTTATTTGCGCTAGTCAAAAAAGTAGTGCAAAACAGTTACATTTACTGGCATCTCGTACAAATGTTGCTGACTGCATGTTGGCTCCGGTTGAAACGTCTTCATTCCACGTCCCTGGTCTGGGAAAACTGTCACTGGTGCCGTTCGTCTCTGCTGTGGTATACGTGCTTTCCTTGGAGGGCCTGCTTATTACCGGGCTAACTACGAGGTGGATCCACGTTAACCATGTGTCTTGCCACTCACTGGCATCTCAGCACCGAGCCTGTTGGCTCCTACTGAAACGTCCTCATTCCTTGACTGTGGTCTGTGAAAGCTGTCCCAGGTGACGTCCGTGCCTGCTGTGGTGTTCTGCCCTGGAGGGCCTGCCTGCTACCGGGCCAACTACGAGGCGGATCTCTGTGTGTGTCTACCCTGGCGCGCTTTTACGCACGCACATACATACACACACTCATCGGCGGTGACACGCGGATAAGTTACTTATCGGCATCCCTAACTACTGAACTTCGGAATTCAACCTACCAAGGGGGTTTCTAAAATACTGTTGTTAATATGAGGATTAATATGTGTCTCTGGTGGATTCTTCTATGCTCTACTGTCAGTGCCACGTCAGCACTAAAATACTCGGCAGCGGAGCTATTGCGTTTGAACTCAATGAACTTCAGGACTCCACTGGCTCTGTTTGCCCACCGTGATGTTCTTTCCCGACCGAGATACATTCACCGCGCATCGGGTCGATCCAACGCATTCTCATCCTAGGGCGTCATATACTGACGCTTTTGACATTTCATCTACATCAAACGCACATGGCACCCTTTAGCGTCAATATGAGACGCACAGAGCTTTGTTCGGTTATAAGTAGGTTTAGGTCTGGGGTAGGGTTAGGGTTAGACCGCTAGGAGGCGCCTTCTGGCCCATATCTATCTGCGTCTCATATTGACGCTAAAGGGTGCCATGTGTGTTTGATGTAGACGAAATGTCAAAAGCGTCAGTTTATGACGACTTGGGATGAGATCGGGCTGGTCGATCTTATACATCCAGTAAGTCATCCTCTGCTATTAGTTTGATTTGGTCTAAAGTTCGTCCCGTTACCTCCACTGGCCGTGGAGCTAATCCAAATAATTTGTTTCCAGTTACCAAGGCAACGTCAAACGCTAGTTTTACTGACTGTTTTAAATGTGGACTTTTTAATGTTCGATCTCTTACAAATAAAGGTCTGCTGATAAGTGAGTTTATTAGTGATGGTAAACTGGACATAATGTGCCTCACTGAAACTTGGCAACAGCCTAATGATTATTTTCATCTTAATCAAACAACCCCTAATGGTTATTCTTACATCAGCCAACCTCGCTCTAGTGGGCGTGGGGTTGCTGTTGTCTATCGTGACACGATCAAAGTTAAAACAATCAGTATACCTCATTTTTCTTCATTTGAATGCTTGGCTGTTAAATTCTCTGGCTTTCAACCATTGGTAATTTTAACACTCTATAGGCCACCTAAACCATCTGACCTGTTCTTAACTGAATTTTCTGCATTAATGACTTCACTTTCTGTCTATTCTCCCAATATATTACTTGTTGGTGATTTTAATATTCATGTTGATGCCACTACTACTTGTTCCTTTGCTGCGGATTTTATGTCATTACTTGATGGTCTTAATGTCACCCAAAATATACATTTTCCTACTCACAACAAAGGTCATACTCTAGATTTAGTTTGTTCAACTGGTATTGTTCCCTGCAATGTAACACATGCCGAGTTACCCATCTCTGATCACAAAGCTGTTTTATTTGAAGTCTCTGTCCCAGTTTCCAGGTATAAACATCCACGCATTATAGCCGACAGAAACATAAAACACATTAATCCATCTGACCTTGTGAACCTCATAAATACATACTCGACTACTGACTCCCTCTGTCCCCTCAGCCTCATCACTCATTACAATGACTGCCTATCTTCTTCTCTTGATGCCCTTGCTCCCACTCAAACTCGTTCTGTTTCCTTTCCTTTGTGATGCAAAAAGCCCAATGCTGATCCTGATGACCTGAACAACTACCGTCCCATCTCCAATCTTCCTTTTGTCTCCAAGATACTGGAGCGGGTCATGGCACATCAACTACATCACCATCTCATCTACAATGATCTGTATGAACATTTCCAGTCTGGTTTCCGTGCTAAACATAGCACGGAAACAGCATTGGTAAAAATCACCAATGACCTACTCTGTGCTGCTGACTCTGGTCTATTGTCCATCCTGATCTTACTTGACTTGAGCGCTGCCTTTGACACCATCTCACATCCCCTCCTCATTGAACGTCTGGCCAGCATTGGTATCATGGGGGATGCACTCTCCTGGTTCTGTTCATACCTCACGGATCGTCAGCAGTTCGTACAACTCAAACACTATAAATCGGCCTGTTCGTCTGTGCCTCAGGGTGTCCCCCAGGGGTCAGTGTTGGGTCCACTCCTCTTCATTATATATCTGCTTCCTCTGGGCAAGATCATGAGACACCACAAAATTCATTTCCACTGCTATGCTGACGACACCCAGCTTTATATTTCAACTAAACCGTCATCTCCCCTTCCACCCACCTTACTCAGCAACTGTCTTCAAGACATTCAAATCTGGATGAACACAAACTTTTTAAAACTGAATGCCAATAAGACAGAAGTCCTGCTCATCGGCTCCAAATCTACTCTCTCAAAACAGCAAAACCTCAATTTAACCATAGATGAGATCACGGTCCCTCTGTCAACTCAAGTCAAAAGCCTTGGTGTCATTCTGGACAGTTCCCTTTCATTCAAAACTCAGATTAAATCACTTACCCGGACCTCGTTCTTTCACCTCCGAAATATCTCCAGGCTTAGACCCTCATTGACACAAGCCAGCACTGAAACCCTAATTCATGCCCTTGTCACGTCACGTCTGGACTATTGCAACTCCCTTCTCATCGGTCTCCCTTCTAAGCTGATAAATAGACTTCAACTTATTCAGAACTCTGCCGCTCGAATCCTCACCGGTACCAGACCATCTGAACACATTACACCTATCCTTATCACTCTACACTGGCTCCCTGTGCACTTCCGTATTGATTTTAAGACCCTCGTCATCACCTACAAAGCACTTCATAATCTTGCACCCAGCTACATTTATGACCTCCTATCAGGTTATGTTCCTACACACTCCCTCCGCTCTTCCTCGACTGGCCTCCTTGTTACCCCCAAATTCCGCCTCTCCACCATGGGGGCCAGGGCCTTCAGTTGCGCTGCTCCAAGACTTTGGAATGCCCTCCCCTCCCACATTCGACAGGCAGACACAGTCAATTCATTAAAAAAATAGTTAAAGACCTATCTCTTTAAGAAAGCTTTTAATCTTTAAAACATTTTAGTTCTACATCGCCATAGTAACCCTCCTGACACTCTTTTATAGTGCTTTCTTCTGGCGTTCTTAGCACTTTTCTGATTTGTCTTATTTGTAACATGTATTAGCCTACTATGAATTTAAATGTATTTTAATTTCTTTCCTTCTTTTATGTCCTCCGAAACATGATGTCCTTGGGTATTTAGAAAGGCGTCGGCCAAATAAAATTTATTATTATTATTATTATTATTATTACACTGAAATGCTGTTCGTTCGCCATTATAAATTTTTTTAAGGGTGAAAAAACTCCTGCCTAACAATTTTCTACAGACAGACAAAAAACACCAGGGAGATAGATTTCACATAGAGCGCTCGCTGAAGACACAGAAGCTAGTGACTGTTTGTTCCAGGTGTGCTTTATAGTTTCCTGGTCGATGACGTCACCCGCCTGTGACGTTCCGTCACGCCACTGGACTGATTTCATAGGTGCTTCACGACGCAATCACGCAGAGGCGTTCCCACATCATCTCGACGCAGCTCGAGTTCCCTTGAAAGGGAACTAACTTTTTCCTTGACATTGACGTAATTTTTCGTCATTTATGACACAACACTTTCGGCGGATTGACGGAAATTTCCGTTTTTTCGTGTTTTCACTGTTATATGGTCGGGGGCGCTATCACGCATCTCTTGAAAGAGTACAGAATCTCCTGATCAAAACACAGATGAAGAAGAAGCAGAAACAAGTAAACAGAAACTTTCTTATGCACATGTAAAAATAACGGGATGTTCTATGTTTTGATCATCGTTCTGAATCTGATCTGGACGTAGACTTTGACAAAAATGCTAATTTTTTCAGCTGTTTGTTCAAAATGTTGTTTTTTGCATGAAATTTAACCACATTCAAGTGTTGATAAAAACATAATGCATAAAGCTAGAATTACTTTTTTAAAGCAGAGGTTTTTAAAGCAAATATTCTGGGGGCCATGATTTTTTTTTGAAAATTATCAAAAATGCTGGTGGTGGCTGGCAAATAGAAAAACAACTATATACAGTGTTTACACAGTTGCAATAGTTAAATATGAATAAATCAGTAAATTGCTTCTCACCGCTGTGGTATGTTGCCAGTTGGAGGGCGGGGATATTAAAAAGCACATCCCCCATCATCTCTCTGTAAATGTCTCTGATTTGAATGGGGTCGTTTGTGTCGCCCAGGTACTCATTTGCCACCAGGTCAATTATCCATCGATCCCTGGGCTAAAGGGAATGGAGTTCAAATCACAGAATTCAAAGAAGAAAAAAAAAGTGAAGAAAGATTTGAACTATTAACTGAGAGGTTAAAATTACATAATGTAAATGTGTAACTTACGTCAGGAAAATTCAGGGTCAAGGCTTTTGTGGCTTGCTCTTTATCCATCCCATCAATCCATCCAAGACCTGAAAAATACTAAGGCGAAATAACATTCAACTTTATGCATAAAAAAATAAAACCTAAAATATGAATATATTATAAATGCATCTGAGATCTTTGTGTGTATGTTTATTTCATACAGTTGATACCTTTTATTTTCAACAAGCATAATAGGAGAACGTTAGGGTTAAAAAAGGCATTTATCAACATTTATTCATTTATTCCAACTGATGTAACCTGAACTATCTCTGTCTAAAACTACTTAAGAATTTCAGCCTTTGAATAACACTTTTTGTTTCATTTTTTATGTAAAAAAAAAAAAGAAACAAGAAAAAGAGTCAAATTGAAGTAAATCAAACCAGGTGAAAGATGCACCTGCATACAAAAAATAATACCACTTTCCTGTGGATACTAATGCATTTTCTGTTGATTTCTTTATTGAAATAATAGCTGTTTGGAGTGTGATATTGAATATAATAATAAATGTAATATTTACTCACTGTGGGCAGTAAATAGCCAAACTCATCATCAGTAATACCAGTGATGAGAGGAACTTTACTGAACTCTTGTTTCCGAATGATCTCCTCTACAGGCTTGGGAAGGAAATGAGAATCCACAGCAACACTGAAGTGCATCACCTCGAACTATGAACACAGTTTCAGTTTATAGTTTGAGTATACATTTCAGTTTATCATAATTGCTTGTCAGTACATTTGGCAGTACACTTCAAACCATATTTCAAAGTCAATAGAATCATGAAATTGGATATAAAGATGTATTTAAACTAAATCACTCTTTAGTTCAACAAACTGCATTTAATATAAATGTATACTTTTAACTAATTTAACTAATACTTCTTTTAAACGGCTTTACACCGAATGATTTCAAAAACATTTTTCTTAAAGGGATAGTTCACCCAAAAATGAAAATTAGCCCATGATTTACTGTGTATAAATAAATAAGTACAGGTAAAATAATCGGTTTGTTGACAGACACACTCTTGTTAATGCTAATGGTGAGGACACACTCTTGTTAATGCTAATGGTGAGGAATTACAGTTGCAACATCTCATAATGTACCTCAAACTGAGTAGCGTATCGCTGAGAAAGGTCCTCGAGCCGTCCTTGCGATGGCGGTTTGGGTTTAATAACTAGTTCTTCCAGTGTTTCATCATCGGACTCGAGCTCGGATTGATATGGTAAAACTGACGTAATTGTTTGTTACTGTCTTTAGTTTATGGGGTACAATCCCTGAGCTGACGTTCAGTTATTGCAATGGGCGTTTTTGTTTTCGACACGCGGTACGACAGTGCGGTAAATCAATCACAACAGACAGAGCTGCCAGGCCAATCAGAGCAGAGTAGCTCGCGGAAAGAGGGGTTTAGAGAGACTGGTTCATCTGACGAGTCGTTTGAGAATCGTTGAAAAATGTGGTGATGTGCAAATGTATATTATGAGAAAATTCAACGGTTTTTTTTACCTTTGATGCATGTAAACCTGTTGTAGGAGACTCCAAAACAACATTAGGAAACTTTAAAATAGCATAATAGGGGCACTTTAATATAGCGCCAATTGTAGTCTGAAAGAAGAATGTCATATACACCTAGGTTGGCTTGAGGGTGAGTAAATCATGGGGTAATTTTAATTTATGGGTGAACTATCCCTTTAATGGCTTATTTTTATGAAAAATGTCACACCTTTTTGGAACATTCCAGAACTTCCTCCTCAGACCAGCCCATGATGCAGTCAACGATCTTTGATGAACTGCTACTGTCACAGTTGCATGATTTGGCAGCATTCTGCAATGATCATCAACATGAGGACTTTTAAATAACAAAATGGTGAAAATATAAGAAGGTTATGAAAGGAAATGATACCTGGGCTATCAGCAAAGGATTGTCCATCATTAAACCATGCCAATAGGCAGTCCCGCTTTCTGCAATGGCTCGATGAAACAGACCAGAAGCCAATGGTGAAAGAATCTTAAATACATAATGACACAGAAAGTGACTCCATCATTCAATACAAATAATTTTGCGATCATTACAGCTGAATAATTGTTTCTACAGTTACTAAATAAAGATGCACACCAGCGTGGATACACTGACTCCTCCAGCAGACTCTCCAAAGATGGTCACTGATCCAGGATCTCCACCGAAACTGTGGATGTTCTCCTGAACCCATTGAAGAGCAGCCACCTGGTCCAGAAGACCATAGTTTCCTGGCGCATGTTCATCTCCTGTGCTGCAAAAAGAAAAGGAAACTTTTATCTGAATCTGTGTCTCATGTGACTTTGTTATTTGTACACGCTGTGACTATACAAATCACAACATGTAAATAGGAAAATGTTGGCGTTATTTTGTCACTTATTGGGAGCAGTATGCTAGCTGGAGCCGTTTACCTCCAGTCTTTGTGCTAAGCTAGGCTAGCGGTGGGTGCGTCAGACAGAGTTACGGCTTGCTCGGAGATGTAAAGGGTATGTATGGACTTATCTAACTCTGGGGGATCCGATGAATAAGCTAAAGTCCCAAAAAGTCGGCGTGTTCCTTAAAATAATTAATACCGAATAATTTTCTGATCATTTATTGTAATAATTATAAAGCGTCTGATATAATAACAATGTACCATGAAGTGATTTTTATGCATTACTTTTATGCATAGAGGTTTTATGCTTGAACCGCCATAATAAAAAAAACTTTTCATTAAAATATTATGAATTGTACCAAAGACCAATTTTCAGATTTCATTATGCACTGCATCATTTAAGAATCACACTTGAATCAAATTGCTGTCAGAGCAAATATTCACACCTAATAATAATAATAAATTAAGCTTTCTTAAAATATTCACACCTGAACTTTCCGCTTTCATTAAGCATTTCATATGATCCAGGGAATCTGCAGCTGTTAAATAATTTATGGCACCAACCTAAAGAATCCCAGCAGTCCCAATCTGTACTGAATCAGCACCACGACCACATCCTGATACGCTGACAGAACAGAGCCATCGGATAATGAAGCTGAACCAACAGAAAGTCCTCCACCATGAATCCAAACCATGACCTAGAAAACACGTGGAAACATTCTCGACCCAATTTCTATGAGGACGTTCAATTCCAAAAAGCTGTTGTTGAACTTACTGGCAACTTGGCGTCTTCTTCACCAGGTTTGACTGGAGTGTAGATGTTGAGATACAAGCAATCCTCTGAGACCTCAGGAATCTCCACATCCATAGAGAGAAACTCCAGCTCAAGGACACTCGCTTGCCTGTCCTGAATGCACCTAAAGAATCCACAGTACATTAGATACTGGAAATGTCTAAACACATTTGAATTGAAATACGGTTGTGTGGCATCTCACATTGGTGGCTGTTTGGTTGCATCTCTCACTCCTTGCCATTTCTCTGCAGGCTGGGGCCGAGCCAGTCTCAGAGACCCCACTGGGGGCCTAGCAAACGGTACACCGAGATAGCTATTGATGACAGTTTCCTTGCCCTTCACAGTCAGGAAGGAACCTCTTAAAGATCCTAATTTTGTTTCCACTACAGGTCCTGTCAAGAAAACCAATAATAATATAATATAAAGATTTAATTTAGTTTGCATAAGGCAAAAAAGATCCAATTTGACTTGCATTTAGCAAATAAATTATGGTTTTATGACAAAAAAAAAATTATTCTGAAATTGATAACTTGCCTTCATTCCATTCTTTTATAATCTGTGGAAGTTTTTGAGTCATGAAAGTAAAGTGTTGTCCCTTAATGTTT
The DNA here is from genome assembly GCF_965113295.1 of Leuciscus leuciscus. Lineage (NCBI taxonomy): Eukaryota > Metazoa > Chordata > Actinopteri > Cypriniformes > Leuciscidae > Leuciscus > Leuciscus leuciscus. Next base: position 13,259,972 of record NC_138724.1, on the reverse strand, counting down.
TTGCCAGGTTTCTGTTCCAGTCCAATGCCGAGATACTCGGCCTCAGCTCCATATTCAGGCCACTTTGTAAGGCCCGGACCGTTCGGAGACCTGACGTCAATGACAAACACAAAAATACAGACATTCTAATGCAAAACTGTCACTTGCTATACTGTTATATAACTAATTGTTTTAGTTTCTCTGTTTCTCTTAGACCATAGAAAATATGCATTGCAAAATAATCCTTGCAAAACAAAAAACAAAAAAAAATTGTTGTAAAACATTGACTTGAAAAATTGATAAAAGTGTAAACCAATTTAAAAAAAAAACATTTTATTAAATAATTTGTATAAAAACAATCATCAGTGGTTTTACCACAATATAAAAACACAAATGAAAAACACTGTCATTATCAAGACCACTGTTGTAACGGTGCATTTCTACATACTCCTTTATTTGTAAATGTCCATAAAGAACTCATTTATTAATTAAGTGACATAAAAATCAATAGTAACATTCAGTGACATTTTGTCCCTTAAAGGTGCAGTAAGCGATTTTAGAAAAACACTGTTAAAAGTGCATTGGATCGAGCAGCACAACAAACTTGTAGCCAATCAGCAGGAGGGGGCGTGTCCACTCATGATGAGGAGGAGAGTAAGCTGAGCAAGAGGTAGATTGAAGAAAAGAGAGACATTACAAAAGAGAAAGGTTCAGAGGAATATCACTGGAAAAAGAAGGGGACATCATCAGGCAAGATCTTTAGGACCCGCGTAAATATTAGAAAAGCTTTCCAGCACTGGAGAGACATAAGCGGGAAGACCTGAAAACAGAAGTCGAGGTTGTTTCTGCTCTATATATATACGCGAGTAACATTGGTTTTGAGTGTTACTGTTTGTCTGGAGCTGGTGTGCTGCTGGCGACTAACAACCAGCCCTTGCGTGTATATACTCTCGTGTACCGTATGTTCACTTTTTTGTGCTTCCTTATCGTTCCTTCGTTATCGCGAAGCATTATTTTGCTTCGCTTCTGCTATGATAAAAAGACACTCTTGCATTGCGTGTTCGTGTGTTTTATGGGCGGAGCAATGAAGGGAGGGGTGTGTTTGTTTGGGTTGATTTCAATTATCAAAAGTGTTAAACAACGATTTAGAAAAATAGCATACTAGACCTTTAACCTAGAAGGGAGTGTTTTATAACTGATGTGATCACTTACCCAGTGCGGGCAAAGTTTCCCCAATAAGCCATGGCAGTTTTACAAAGTTCATTTTCTTCTTCTGTGTGTTTTTCTGAATTATGAAGAAGAAAGAATATTTAAGAGACTTAGTAGCCAATATCTCATTACTTTGACAGTATAGTTCCAGTTAAATCTTTGCAACAAAAAAACAATGAGACTGTAGTTATAACTTGAATACTAACAACCCTATTTGATATAAATTAGGCTGTACCTTTCAAATGTATATGTCCATTTCCAAAGCAGTAACCAAGAACAAAAAAAACTTCATCTCCATGGTCACTTCCAACAAAACTGGGTCTTTTATTTTGAAGCATACTGGGAGGATGTTGGAATTCATACACGTACACTGGTGCACCAGCATCTATTAAGGGAAAATGACTGAAAATAAACTGGCATAATTGGTGCACAGTGATGCATAAATAGAGTAAACTCTCACCTCTGTGGTAATTCGCTACTTTGCGAGCTGGTATGTTGAAAAAAAAGTCACCCATCATCTCTCGAAAGCCATCTCGGATTTTGATCCTGTCAGTGGATGTGCCCAGATACTCATTTAAAACAAACTCAGCAATCGCCTGATTCTGAAGCTAAAGGAAGTGATATTTAAATTAATAGAGTATTTTTTATTTTCCGTTTAACATTTTAAGCAACACAGTATCATTTATCCTCCATGATTTATATGTATTTTTGTAGACAGTATTTCAGTCATGTCCTGAAACTTGATATTTCCATTGTGTTACATAACAGATCAGTCTGTTAACAAAATTTGTATCTTTACAAGAAATAGGAATATACAGTGGGATATACGTTTGCATAACTGTAATAAAAAAAAAAAATGATAAAAAAAAAACAATGCTTTGTGATTGCATTACCTAAAATTAACACACAACTAAAACAGGACTGGACCTAAAATAAAACCCTGGGGGATGCCACAAATAAACGCAGCAACTATTGATAGGGGCAAATGAAACTAAATAAAATGAACCAAAATGATATTCCTTTTTTTTTCTATGTAGTAAACAAATAATTTGATAGATTAATAGAGTGAATTAACGGTTCTACCATGCACTTTGTATATACACTTATTACTGCTACTTTTCAAAATTATGCAGCTATCAAAAAAAAAAAAAATAATGTCTTACATCAGAATAAAATAAAGGCAAAAATGTCATGATCTGCTCTCTGTCCATTCCATCTATCCACCCTGGGGGTCCAAGAATCTACAGGAAAAAAGATTTTGAATAGTAAGTTCTCTTGCATGCATTCAGAGATTTCATATTTTGGAAATAATCTATGACTTTAATGTAAAAATAAACATTTCCATTACATTAGGTAATATATAGCCACCATCATCATCAGTAACTCCAGTGATTAGAGGTACTTTATTAAACTGGTGGGATTGAAGAAGCTCCTCAACAGATTTTGGAAGGAACTGGCCATCCACTGTCACTCCAAAACGAAGCATTAGTTGTTCCTGTATTATAAGCCCAACATATGCAAACACACATTTAGCACAGAAATGATCTGTATTCATATTATTATTAATACTGATATTAATCACTTAATGGCGTGACCTTACAAGGTTGTTTTTTTTACAGAAAGTAAAAGATGAAAAGAATTTAATCAAATTCAATTAAATATAAACATTTCATGTGAAAGGATGGATAGATGAATGTATGGTTGCAATCCAAACCCTAGCAATCTTTAATATGTCCTCTTCTGACATCTGCATAACACAGTCAACGATTTTCTTTGTGCTGGAAATATCACAGCCAGATGCATTTCCCACATACTACAGAAAGATGTTGATACATTTTGATAAAATATCTGTAAGTCACAGTGAAAGAAAATGAAAATCGTAACTTTGTATTTGTAATGAATTTGTGAAATGTACTTGGGCTGTTGGCAGAGGGTTGGGAATCATAATAGCATCCATTGCTGCCGTACCGCTCTCTGCGATAGCATAGCGAAACAGATTTGCAGATAATGGAGAAAGAACCTATAGAAGATGTAGAGAAGCTTTTTAAAACACACAGGTATATAGAAGCATTTGTAAAGTCATATTTCAGAGGATCTATATAAGTCCCTAATCATTGCATGACCCCAACAACTAAATTCTTACATGTAAAGACACACTGACTCCTCCAGCAGACTCTCCAAAGATGGTCACTAATCCAGGGTCGCCCCCAAAGCTGTGGATGTTCTCCTGGACCCAATGAAGTGCAGCCACCTGGTCCAGAAGACCATAGTTTCCTGGTGCATGTTCATCTCCTGTGCTAAATGGTCATTTATCGAATACAAGGTTGTAGAGCATTAGTTCTACATGGAAAATAGTCTACTAGTATTCTATACAACTAAAGGTGCAGTCACACTTAGGGCCCTATTTTAACGATCTGAAACGCAAGTGTCAAGCGCAAAGCGCAAGTAACTTTGTGGGCGGGTCTTGGGCGCTGTTGCTATTTTCCCGGCGGGATAAATGCCTCTTGCGCCTGGCGCAAATCTAAAAGGGGTTGGTCTGAAGTAGCTTCATTATTCATAGGTGTGGTTTGGGCGTAACGTGAAATAAACCAATCAGAGCGACATCTCACATTCCCTTTAAGAGCAGGCGCGCTTGTTCTAAAGCGGATTCCTATTATAACGGCGGATTTGCCAGGCGCGCGCCAGGAGCGGTTCACAGCCGAGGAGACCGACGGTCTCGTCAGGGACATTGGGGATGGAGAAACCCACCCAAATTAACTTCGGTTAAACAGGCGTATGATAATTTGGGTAAATGTGCAAGTTAGATGTATGCTTTTATAATAAATTGTCTATCTATCTATCTATCTATCTATCTATCTATCTATCTATCTATCTATCTATCTATCTATCTATCTATCTATCTATCTATCTATCTATCTATCTGTCTATCTATCTATCTATCTATCTATCTATCTATCTATCTATCTATCTATCTATCGTAATAATGTATGATTTGCAAAAATGAAAACTCCTGCTTCTGTGTAGATGAGAGAATCAAAGTGCGCGTTGTGCACACGCTACATTGATTATGGCCAAGCATGCGCCCTTAAAATAGCATATGAATAACATGCGCAACGCGCCACTGACTTTAAACTAGTTTTTCCTGGTTAGTGGCGCAATTGTTTTCTAAACCTGCAAAATAGCATGACGGAACGTTTGCGCCGGAACACGCCTCCTCTTTGCGCTGAACCGCCCCCGGGAGCGCAAGTGTATTTCTTAGTTAACCGACATGCATCTGTGGAGGGAAAAGTCCGCTTTGCCCGGGTGCAAAATAGGAATGATACATGCGTCAGTGTACAAAGTCAATTGCGCTGGGTGCAAGATAGGGCCCTTACTGTTGTTCGTGAATTTTCACGGCAAAATCTAGTCATTTCAATAGGAATTCACGCATCTGGAATTTCACACAAGGGTGAAAGGTTTCCCTAATTCTTCCAATGCAAATATTGTTTTTATATGTCAGAGTTTCTTCTACTTCAGGCACTTTTATATCTCAGAGGGTTCTTTAAAGCTGCAGTCCGCAGTTTTTCCTCTTTGTCGCCATCTCTGTTCGAAATATACAATTGCAGTTATTCACGGAATTATCAACTTTACGTAGGTTGTGCCTCGCCACGGCACAGCGCAGATAAATCCAATGTTTTGAGGAGAATGTGTGGCTGTCATTCGGAATCACAGATTCTACTTTTTGGAAGTATGACCAACATAAGAATTTTCACCGGAAAATGTCATCTGAACAAGTAAGTAACATCCACTTTTGTTCAGACCAACTGACTAACGTTAAGAGAAAAAAAAGCATTGCAGTAAATCACGCTGATTAAATCTAATGATCGCTTATCATATCACGTCAAACGTGCAAATTATACTTTGTTCTCAAATTGTTAATGTTAACAACATCCGAGACTCCTTCTTTATGTGAACAGATGTGAAGTAATAACGCAAAGACATGCTCAAATGTCCCGCCGAAATCCACCAGTACCACTGGAATTAAAAACATTATTACAAGCTTACCGTTTTGAATCGAGCTAAGGCAAGCAGATAGTTTTGAACACTGGCTGGTTATGTACTTGCTCAAACATTTATTTTGGACAAATTTTTACCCAAAAAAGTTACGGACTGGAGCTTTCACAGATTTTTTTAAGATTTGTATCATTTTTTGTTGTAATGAAGATCCCATTACAAATTTATTGGGATATTTTTATCATGCCATGTTTTATTTTTGTTACTTTTCAAATACCTTTTACATACAGTTTACCCAAACCTGGACTTTCAGTCTTAAACTATGACATCATAAAATATAAACCGTTATATGTTTACAATCACAAAAAGTTATGATAGTGAAATTGTTAACACTTTAAATATTATTGTGCAAAAGTTAAGTTCCCTTTCGATACAGTTCACTTGCAATGTGTCAGTTCGCTGACGCTGATGGGGAAAACTCAATTTTCTTAGAATCCTGAAGCCTGATTGGTTCACGTCTGTGCAACTGCATAGACAAATGGCATTCTAGCCCACCGAAAGGGGCAGGGATGGCTGCCTATATAAGCAATGCAGAAATGCCCATTAGTCAGAATCCTTCAGCGCGAAGATTATCTCTCGCTGCTCCGAAGAAGACTGAAGCCTCTTCTTGCTCTCCTCGCTTCTTCTCGCCGTTGAACGAGCCTTGCAGTGGAACAATGACGCTCTGCATTCAAGCTGATTGAATGGTGCTCTGCAAGCAAGCTGATTCAGCGATCTCTCCTCCTGTGGCCTCCTGTGGCCATCCGGCGATTGATAAAAGAGCAAATTTAAGAGCAAATTTCAGATTTCAAATCCATCATAGAGTGGGCTGTAGAGTGGGCTGTAGCTAGTAGCTATGGGCTACTAAGAGTGGGCTGTAGCTAGTCACCCCTCCAAACCCTGCAGACCCACGTCAGCGCTCACCTCCAGAGTATTCGCCGCTGACGGCCACGTTGACTCCGCACTGTTTAAGAAGCTGCACAATACACCGTACTTGGCACTGTGCACTACAACTGCCACCTCTACTGCTGGATGGCCACTTATGGCTTAATCTCAGATTTAAGACGCTGACAGGACAACTCTTTTCGACTCTCCCGTCGGGCCTGTTTGACTCCGCGGTAGACGGCTTTGTGGAGCACTACATTGCGGCCCATAAGTCATCACAGGCTATGCGTCACTTCTTCCCCAAAAGAGCCAGCTCCTCTACTGCCTCCAGTCTATTCAAGATGGCCCAGTCGACTCAGAAGTGACCTAGGCCAGCTTCAGCACCCGTCCAGCCCCAGCCAAAAGCGGAGAGGACCCCCAAAGCGTACCCGTCTTCCTCAGTTCAGGGCACTGGAAACAATGTGTTTGTTGCCAGTTCTACTTCTTCGTCCCCAAGAAGGATGGCGGCCTCAGGCCTATCCTTGATCTGAGATGTCTGAATCGTGCCCTCATGAGATGGCCTTTCAGAACGTTAACTATTAAACGAATCCTCACGCAAATTCGCCCCGGGAATTGGTTTATATTAGTGGATCTGAAAGACGCCTACTTTCGTACCCAGATAGCCCCCCACCACAGACCATTCTTGAGATTCGTGTTCAAGGGGGTGGCATTCCAATAAACAAGGGAAAGGCGGGAATCTGCATACTCAACTACCTCGATGATTGGCTGCTTATAGCCCAATTGGAACGGGAGCTATGCGGCCACAGATCCCAGCAACAGACAGCAGTGAAATTAGCCTCTTAAAGGTGCTCTAAGTGATGTCACGCGTTTTTTAGGCCAAAACATTTTTTGTCACATACAGCAAACATCTCCTCACTATCCGCTAGCTGCCTGTCCCCTGAACACACTGTAAAAAAACGCGGTCTCTGTAGACACCACAGGCTCCACAAACGGCAACAAAAACAAACTGGGCTCACCCGCACCACGAAACACAACAAACAGTGCTCCAGCCAATCACCGACAAGAAGTATTTGAGGGGTGTGGTTTGGGGGTTAGTGCGCGTGGACATGAAGGGGGTGTGGAGGAGAGACGAGAGAGAAGCATGAAGAGGGAAGTTTGAATTATGGCCGACACACGACTAAAGAGACGACGTTCCGATGAACAAATTGTAAAGAAGAGGGACAAGGATAAGGAACGCGCGAAGTCCCGAATTTACATAGGAAAAACCCTCGAAATGTGGCGAGAACTCCGCCGGCAGAAGGGCTTCCAATCCGACATTCAGTTGCTCTGTTTTTGCAGAACAGGTAAATCCATTTTTCTTTCTAAATTGACGTTCATGTTCGCCAAACCAACACAAGGATGTAATTAGCTAGAACTATGCAGTCAGCGTTAGCTTTGGTGAATACAACATATATGTTTCAGCTAGCGATCAATCTCTATTGTAAATTGTCAAGCAAATTCACAGTAGGGCGACAATTTGTGTGAATTATTGTTTTCACCCACTGTTTGTTATGGATTTGAATGTTCATTTATAGGCTATTGACAACTTTGACTAAATTTGTTTACGACGCCGCCGTTGTTTATGCTCACTGGGAAACGCGAAGCTAACGTTATCTTGCTATTATTGCGTCCTTGTATGGGAGCTATAGTTATAACCTCAGGTGGCGAAACGATTTTAAGACAATGTTTCTCTTTTTCTGCATTCTGTTCTGCAATATATAAAAGTATTTATCTAACTTGGTGACATTACACATTGAATGAAGTATCAGTAAAACTTAACTTTGTTTTAAGTGACTACTTTGACTTTCCTTTATGCCGGAAGGGAGGGGAGGAGGGAGGAGGGAGGAGACGGGATGAGGAGGAGGGAGGGTCTAGCTAGCCTCCGTTTTGTTTGACAACAATTCGAATGTCAACACTCCCGGCATCACTTAGAGCACCTTTAAGGCAAATTAGTTGGTCGTTTTAAAATGAATTGTCTCAGAAATACCTCAGAATGATATTAAACACAAATCATCATTTGAGATGTGATGGAAAAAACATTAATGTAATGCATGTATGTGCATTAATGTAAAGCTGTAATGCATGCATATACAATGTTGGACAATCTTAGTGAACATGAGAGTATATGATATGTGACTTTATTTTCTAAAAATCCACAGGGCCAAAAGTGCTAACAGTTGAAGAAACAATGGAACAATTGAAAGAATATTTTTTAGCAAATAACTTAGAATGTTGAGAAGCTGTAGATGTTTTTACCTGAAAAATCCAAGTAGGCCAAGTCTGTACTGGATCAAGACTACAACTACATCTTGATAAGCAGCCAAAACATGTCCGTCAAACATGGACGCAGAGGCCGCAGAAAAACCTCCGCCATGAATCCAAACCATGACCTATTGCACATCATGTATTAAAAAAGAAAAAAAAACATTAACCAACATACATTTTTATGCATACAAATAGAGGAAGGCTCAATTAAATTCAGACCAAACACTTACAGGTAACTTGGTGTTGTCTACTACAGGTTTAGAAGGAGTGTAAATGTTGAGGTAAAGACAGTCCTCTGATACTTCAGGGATCTCCATACTTATAGACACATTAGCCATTAAGTCTATAAGCATCTCCTTTGCCTGTAAACACCTGGGATTAAGAAAAAAGCAAAGTGTGATTGTTTCCAAATGAAAATGCCTGACAATTTAATTGCAATGCAATTTTGCTTTAATCTCACATTGGTGGCTGTTTGGTTGCATCTCTCACTCCTTGCCATGGTTCTGCAGGTAGTGGTGGAGCCAGTCTCAGGGATCCCACAGGTGGCTTTGCAAACGGTACACCTAGATAGCTATTAATAACAGTTTCCTTGCCCTTCGCAGTCATGAAGGAACCTCTTAGAGATCCTAATTTGGTATGTGCTACAGGTCCTGTCAAAAACAAATGTGCAACCATTCTTAATAGCCTATTATACAGTGAGCCTTAGCCAATTTTGAAACAATGCTGACTTTGATAACTTGCCTTCCATTCGCTTATTTATTAATCGTGGAAGGGTTTGAGTCATGAAATTAAAGTGTTTTCCCTTCAGGTCCTTTCCAGGTTTCTGTTCCAGTCCAATGCTGAGATACTCAGCTTCAGCTCCAAATTCAGGCCACGATGTGAGACCCGGACCATTCGGAGACCTGAAAAAGGTTTTTAAAATATAGTTTAAAACAAACTCTTAGAAATGCATTCTTTTTATACATATTTGTTTAAACTACAGTACTGTGCAAAAGTCTTAGGCATGTTAAAAACCCTTAAGAAAATCGGGTGCGTGTCATATGCGTGTATATTAGATGCGTGCCGATCTTAAAATGACAGTAAACATATGCTGCCGCTTGTCCTTAAAGGGATAGTTCAACCAAAAATTGTTGAACTTTTTACTTTTTTACTCTCAAACATTGTTCCAAACCTGTATTCATTTCTTTCTTGTGCAGAACACAAAATAATATGTTTTGAAGAATGTGGCTTCCATAGTAGGAAAATATATGGAAGTCAAAGGGGACCAGCAACTGTTTGGTTACCCACATTTGTCACAATAAGTTTTATTTTCAACAGAAGAAATTTCAGTTTTATAAATTTTGTGACATCTTCATTTTTAGTTAAAAGTGTTCAGTGACAATATGCACTTCATTCATTTCAGTGTGTTCACTGTACAGTTCACTGCAATGCAAAGCTTTGCTAATAATTTGGAATGGAAGATACACATAACAGAATACCTCAGCTGGTACACAGCAAGTTGTATTTTCAGCTCTATTATGTTTTACATTTTTTATTTTTCTATTTAAAGTATTGCAATATATCGTGATATGTATCGTATTGCAATATATCGTGATATGTATCGTATTGCAATATATCGTGATATGCATCGAATCGTCAGGCCCTTGCCGATAACCAGCCCTAATTTTCAGTATGAAATGAACGACCCTAAAATGTCATGTATTGCAATCATCAAGTAAAAAAGTAATGTTTTTCTTAAAATTTAAATACATGTGAATGTACAGATCTTGTACAAAATATTACTATATTTTTTATATCTAATATTAGCAAAGGTTAATAAATTTAGTAAGTATAATTGCTCATTATTAAAGTTAACTAATACATTAACTGATTTTAACAAATTAAACCTACTGTAAACTTTTTTCTTTTTTTTTTTTTTTACAAATGTCATGATGAATTATAATATATACTATATTGTGGGCGGCAGTGGCTTAGTGGTTCATGTAGGTTGTCTACAAACCGGAAGGTTGGTGGTTCAATCCCTGGTTCCACCTGACCAAGTGTCGAGGTGTCCATGAGCAAGACACCTAACCCCAGCTGCTCCCGACGAGCTGGATCGCCTTGCATGGCTGACACCGCCGTTGGTGTGTGAATGGGTAAATGTGAGGCTATGTAAAGCGCTTTGGTGGCCATAGGTCTGTGAAAGTGCTATATAAATGCAGTCCATTTACCATACAGTATTAATTCATAAATATCATGTTTTTTTTGGGAGCCGCATCACATGACTTTTTACAACATTAACTGACTGACTCAAGAGGACGGCAGGGGTCTTCACTATGATTTCACTTCCTGTTTTAAGTGTATGTTTCTGCATTATTGGTTGCACCACAAGATTTGATTTGGCAGACATTTGATTTGTTTCAAATATTTATAACATTTGAACAAACTTCTTCAAAGATTATAGCAAACTACTTGGTAATGTTTTCAAGAATTTCATCCTTTATACAAAGCTTTTTATTCATGATATCCGTCTACCACCCTGAAAAATTTCACCTGGACTTGTCTGCTGAACCTGTGCAACATCTTTGTTGATCCTGGAACAACATTCCAATCAACCAATCAGATTTGAGGGACAAGTTTACAGTTTATGTCAAGTTTCTGCTTACAACCAGGGTTAGGTGCTTCTACATCAGTGTTATTCATCTATCATCTATCATTTCCCTCTGATTTTAGGGATAAGTTATGAGTAGGGTTAGCTTAAGGGGTATGGAGAGGGTTAGATAAAATATTCAGATAGGAATGTTGTCCCAGTATCAACAAAATATGTTGTCCCAGAAACACGTCTGACTCTGCAAAATCAGGACATGAGATTTGTCTCACTCACCCAGTGCGAGCAAAGTTGCCCCAGTAATTCATGACAGATCTACAAAGTTCATTTTCTTCTTTTGAGAGTTCACCTGAATTAAAACGGGAAGAAAGACGTTAAAAAGGAAAAACAAAGAGAGACACTGTATTGATTGTCACTACCTATAAAATCCTTACTTTGACAACTGTTGTGGTAAAAGATTTCAATGAGATTAAAGTTTGAGATCTTAAGGTATGGTCACATTTAACGTGTTTCTGCAAATTTTCAGTCGAAATCCAGTCATTTAAATAGTAATACACATGACTGGATATTTTGTGTGAGACCGAAAGTTTTCCTCACGCAGATTTCACAACATGTTAAAGCAAATTCACTGTGTTGACCAACTGAAAGCTGCTTGGTCTGAAAGTGATTTCTCTGAGCTGTGCCTCATACATCGCTACACTGCTGACAATATACAATGCATTTTCTGTAAGATTTTGTGAAAGTTCGCTAGTGTGACCGTACTTCTAAAACACTAAATCTATTTGTTATATTTCCTAATATTATTGGGGTTGTACCAAGCGGCAACATTCTTGAAAAATCCGCTAGGGGAAGGTCCCAAAAGGGAGCAAATGTCCATAGCCCCCATATTAAAATGTCCGTTTTCACAGCATAAATTCATGTTTTTACAGGTTGGTCCCATGGACTTTTATTGTATTTTTCGATAGGTTCCGAGTGCCTGACAACTGTGAGGGGGGTGAATTTTTTTCTAACTCGTTAGTTTAGATCGTATTTAGATATAAAATGTATGACAAATAAGGGCGCGATTGACAGCTTGATTGACAGCTGACAACGAGCATAGGCTGCGCCGAGTGGAATTCCTGAAATTTGACGTCTCGGCCATGATCTGACACAACACATCATACCTGTAAGTTATCCTTTCTGAACATTTGTATTGAAATATGGCGCCGCCCATACCCCCCATAAACGGCCTCAAAACCGTTCTTCAGAAGTCTATGGGTGACGTCACAGACGCTTTGTCCATATTTTTTACAGTCTATGGGTTGTACCTTCCAGCTTTATACTTCCATCAGCAAAGCAAAAACCAAAAACAAATGCAATTTCATCTCCATGGTCACTTCCAACAAAACTGGGTCTTTTCTTTTGAAGTATATTGGGAGAATGTTGGAATTCATACACGTATACTGGTGCACCAGCATCTAGAAATAGATGAAATTGATAATTATTGTTGTGTATAACAGAATTCTACAAATTTAATACGCTCATACTTCTACAGCGCATTGAACAAACTCTCACCTCTGTGGAAATTCGCTACTTTGCGAGCTGGGATGTTGAACAAAGAGTCTCCTAACATCTCTCGAAAACCATCTCGGATTTTGATCCTGTCAGTGGATGTGCCCAGATACTCATTTAAAACAAGCTCAAGAATTGACTGATCTTGGAGCTAAAGGGGATAAAAATAGACCAGAAATATTATTTTAAAAGTTTAAAGTATTTTTAAACTACAAACCATATAGGCTAGTCTTGCAGCTTACTATCAGAGTTCCTCTAAAAGCCTCCACCTCCACCAGCTCCACTTGCCTAGATCTATGACAGTAGCAAGTCCATTCTTGCTCTGCAACAGCAGCAATACTCAAAAGCAGCAGTGTAACAGATCTAGTCCACCAAACCAAACTATTTCAAAAGTTGTTATGAAATTAATAATATAATTTATAATTTAATATATTTCAATCATAACAACTTTTGAAATAGTTTGGCTTTGGTGGACTATATATGTATAATTGAAGATGCAACTCTCTTACAGCATGATTAAACATGGTCAAAAACGGCACGATCTGCTCTATGTCCATCCCATCTGTCCATCCTGGAGGTGACAAGAACTATGGAAAAACATTTGCTAAATGTGAATATACTGTAAAATTCTGACTGAAGTTCTAATATTTGGAAAAACAAATCTCGTGTTTGTATTTGTACAAATTTTAAAAGTAAAAAGGTCTGTCTTTACATTAGGCAGCATATATCCACACTCATCATTAGTGATTCCGGTGATCAGAGGCACTTTAGTAAACTGGTGGGATTGAAGAAGATCTGCAGCAGGAATTGGAAGGAAATGGCCATCCACTGTCACTCCAAAACGAAACTCTGGATGCTCCTGTTTCAAAAGACAACACACCGTTTAGTGCATAGGTGGACTGTTTGCATAAATGTATGAGTGTTCACAGAGATTCAATTAGAAAGACTAGTATTTGGACAGACAGACCTTAGCAATTGTCAAGATGTCTTCTTCTGTCAGCTGCCTCACACAGTCAACGATCGTCTTTGTGCTGGAGATATCACAGCCAGATATATTTCCTACAGCCTAGAGAGAAACAAGTGAAATTTACAGTAAATTTATTTCATTTTGACTACAGAACGTTCTAAATGAATTTGATTAGAATTTGAACAGGTGTAACAGACCTGAGCTAATGCAAGAGGGTTGGGACTCATGAGAGCATCCATTGCTGCTGTACCGCTCTCTGCGATAGCATGATGGAAGAGGTTTGCAGATAATGGTGATAGAACCTGTGAATTTTTTTTAGAAATGTTTTGGTTCAATGACATAATGCTCATTTTTTGACTGAAAAATACTTGAAAGTCTTATTGGAATATCAGCCTTATGGGTTTAGCGTATATGTAACCAATGAAAAGTGTTAAAAAGAGATTGTGACTAAACCTTGTAACTGCATTGGCTTCTCAGTGTGTCAAGGCAAGGCAAGGCAAGTTTATTTATATAGCACATTTCATACACAATGGCAATTCAAAGTGCTTTACATAGAAGCAATTAAAATAATAAAAAGAAATAAGAATAATTAAAACAGTTTAGAAAAATAAAATAAAATACAGTACAGTACAAACAGTCGGACGAACAGTGGCACAGTGCTCATTCAGTAAATGCATAGCTAAACAGAAGTGTTTTGAGTCTGGATTTGAATGTGAATGATATCAAGGGTATATGGAAAGTGCTAAATAATATTATAAGGAATGGACCAATGAATAAAAAATACCCTCAGTATTTTATAGATAATGAGAGGACTTTAAGCAACATGAAAGATGTAGTCAATGGGTTTAATAATTTCTTTGTAAGTGTGGGAGCAAAGCTGGCTGATGTAATAAAAAATCCACAGACTGAAGGTGAGGTGAAGGCAGTGGATTATTTAGACAGTAACCCTAACTCTATGTTTTTGAAACCAGCTGAGGAAATTGAGATTATTGAAATTGTAAACAATTGTAAGAATAAAAAGTCAACAGACGTGAATGATATTGATATGGTTTTAATTAAGGATGTTATTGGTGCAATTGTTAAACCATTAACTCATATTTATAATTTGTCTTTCAAAACAGGTGTATTCCCAAGCAATATGAAAATTGCTAAAATCATTCCACTATATAAATCTGGAGAGAGAAATCAATTCACGAATTATAGGCCATTGTCTTTACTCTCTCAGTTCTCTAAAATATTAGAAAAATTGTATGTAATTAGAATGGATAATTTTATTGAGAAGCATGAATTATTGGTTGATAGTCAGTATGGATCTAGGTCAAACAGATCTACATCAATGGCATTAATGGAGTTAATTGAAAACATTACCAGTGCTATAGATAACAAACAATATGCAGTGGGAGTATTTATTGATTTAAAAAAAGCTTTCGATACAATCGATCATCGTTTGTTAATCAATAAATTGGAAAAGTATGGTATCAGAGGAGTTGCATTAGATTGGATGAAAAGTTACATAACTAACAGACTACAATTTGTTCAAATGGGGGAGTACAGATCGGAGTGCTTGGGTATCACCTGTGGAGTACCACAGGGGTCAATATTGGGTCCAAAATTATTTATTATGTACATAAATGACATATGTAGGGTGACTAACCTCTTAAAATTTGTGATTTTTGCTGATGATACTAATATATTCTGTTCAGGGGAAAATCTGAAGCAGCTTTTGGAGGTGGTCACATCAGAAGTTAATAAGTTAAAAATATGGTTTGACTTAAATAAATTATCGTTAAATCTAGATAAAACAAAATTTATGCTGTTTGGTAATCGTAAAACCGGTAAAAGTAAAAGTTATGATTAATAATGTTAAAATTGAAAGAGTGTATGAAAATAAATTTTTGGGTGTGATTCTTGATCATAAAATTTGTTGGAAACCCCATATCAAATATGTTAGAACAAAAGTAGTGCAGAGTACTGGAGTAATGGGGAAAGCAAGGCATGTATTGAGTAAAAAAGCACTTTTTATTTTGTATTGTTCACTTGTGTTGCCTTATTTAAATTATTGTGTTGAAGTATGGGGCAACACCTACAAAACCACCTTACAAACATTAAGCACAATACAAAAAAGAGCAATTAGGATAGTAAATAAGGTAGGATATCATGAGCATACTAATTTACTATATTTAAAATTGCACACTCTAAAGTTTAATGATCTTGTTAAATTTAAGACCGCTCAATTAATTTATAAAGCAATAAATAAACAGTTGCCTGGAAACATACAACAGTTATTTACAGATAGGGTTGGGGGTTATAACTTGAGAGGGGATTTAAATTTGAGTCAACATAGGACTCGGACAAAACTCAAAAGTATGTGTATTTCGATTTGTGGGGTGCTTTTGTGGAATGGTCTGAGCAGTTCGATCAAACAAAGTGTTAATATGTTGCAATTTAAAAAAAGGTACAAAAGTTTTATTTTTGATAAGTACAGAAGTGGAGAGGGTGAATGATAATTCATTATGGTTGTAAATGCTGCTTGATAATGGTTTTTTGTTTATGATTTTTTTCTTTGTCTTAATATTAAGATAAAGCATTATTTTAATTTAGTAGTTTTTTTTGTTTTGTTTTTGTATTATTTAAAACGTTATGTTTGATTTATCTTGTTCGATTGTGAATTGGTTTGGGTAGTTACTGGGGGTAGGTCTTGATAAGCCTAGGGCTTCTACCTATCCCTTTTCGAACAGGTTGATTATTAAGCTTAAAAAAAAAAAAAAAACCTTGTTTATTTATTTGTATGGATATATTTCATACGCATTGCTGTCTTGTTTAATTTGTATTATTATTTTATTAATTGTTCGAAATAAAGATTTCATTCATTCATTCATTCATTCATTCATTCATGATCTGGCTAATTAGGTTCTTTGAACACACCTGCCAGTTATGATTAGTATAGCTGGATTGAGTTAGTGAGATAATTGCGCGTTCATGCGCTGGTTTAAAGGGGATATGTATCGATACATTGATCAGCAACGCTGCTATTGGCTGCTCAGCGTGGCCAAAGAGCGCGCTCAGTTTTTCTCCTCAGCAGAGCAAGAACTAATAGTCCAAGTTTATTCGGAATTTTAATGTTTAATCAAAACGCCAGGGAACACCTCAAAGTCTACAAAAGCCAGGAGAGAGGGCTGGCAAAAAGTAGCAGACAATTTAAATCCGTAAGAAGTGGCCATGTTAGATGTTTTTATCACTTAATAGCCTATATATTTGTATTTTAATAATTGCATAATTACTTTGTTCATTGTAATGTCAGAGTCACCACACATGGGAACAAATAAAAGTGAAGTACAAAAATATTTTACATAATGGTAATTTTTAGTTATATTATAGTCTCTTTTATAAAAGCCACTGTTAAATAAATGGTTGTCTGTTTATAAAAGCAACCAAGAAAAAAGATCTTAGTAGCCTACACAGTAAAATCATTTTTGCTGCATTAAATTAAGGCCGTATAGTCATTTCAACTGTTAAATCTTGAGTAATGATGAATTGCTTTGACTTGTGAAAGTGAAAACTGATAAACTTATGTTAATGTAAAAATATTTTGCCATGAGTTACAGTTTTGATCACATTTTTCCCGAGTGTAGTTCATTGTAATGACACTGTGTTTTCCTCTTTTGTGCACTTTTACATAATACACCAACACTTGTATCTGTTCCCAAGAAAGTGTTGGCTGAAATATGTGCAGTAAGTGGACATTTTCTAACTTTCCAAAGGAAAGAAAGTAGGTATAAGATTTTGTAATGTCCATTTGTTTCCATTGCACTGGACAGTGAATAAACCCTCTCAGATAACTGTCATATGTATATGCACTAGCCTACCTGCAAGTGCATAAATAACTTTTACATAAATTACTTAATTTATACTTGTATGCTTTATGGCTGCAATATAAGTTGCAGGATTCCACATCTACAGAAAGGCCTACAGAAGAGTCTGCACAGACAGAGGAGACATAGGCCTACAGCTGGGCAGTGTATAGCTAACTTTTCCTTTTTATTTGTTGCATGAGGCATGCGTCTAATATCTCTTGTTGCAGGCACTTGACCACTGGCTTTTCTTTAAGAACAATTGAAATAAAACTCAAGGAACTAAGCATATTTGTCTTTTATTAAACATTTAATGAAAGTTGTTTGGGTTTTTTGGCAATGTTGTGTAATATGGCACATGCAACAATGTCACAGGCCCTGTCAGGTGTGCAACCCTCAGACTTTTCAGATACTGAAATCTTCCCTTTAGTTAGCCAGTTCATTTCATTGTGTGCCCTTGTCCTGGCTAGAGCTGCATTGTAACTGGTTTGGGTCAGGGAATGGGGCCATAAAACACCTGTCTGCAGGCAGGAACATGTCATAATCACCTATGAAAAAATGCAGTTCTGTTAGGATCAGCATAAGTGTATGTAATACAGTGAGCTTGATATTTAATTGTGGAACTTTCCTTACCACTTTCAAATAATGTGCATACATGTGAATCTCTGAAAATTCTTAAGTCATGCAAAGATCCTGGCCATTTTGCTTTCACATGTGTGATATGGAAGATTTAAGTCAACTGCCTTTTTTTATTTTATATAATATTACTAATCTGGAATATTAAGAATCCCAATAGTAACTGGGCTGCACATTTACATTGTGAACCCCCTTTCTGTTCACATAATCCCCTTCATTGAGGCCTTGATGGCAGTCTATAGCCTATAGTCTATGGTACCAATCACGTTAGTGAAGCCAGAGTGACATACTGTAATCGGCATGGTCATGATTGCATGATCTTCATAAAAAATTATGATAGCCTAAAAAAAAACAGGCTTTACAACAGTGGCTTGGAAATGCCACCAAAAAAACAAACAAACCTAAAACTGTTTTTTAAACCTAATAGCGCCAGGTAAACTCTGAATGACACGACAGACAGCACTTTCCATCAAGTTCTCCGCATCTCCAATAGTGTAAAGGAAAGATAGATATAGGAAAGATATTTCCAATAGTGCAAATAATATTAGTGCAATGCAAACAGTTTGTGCTGTAGTTAAAGCCAGACTCCGAAAAGTCGAAAATAAATGTGCGTTTCCAACAAATTAATAATGTAAACGACAATCTCACGAGTCACGAGAAAAAATATTTATCTCAGAAAGTGCACTATCGCGCTGCGATGGACTTCCTGTGTCAGCTCCGCTTATGAAGGCGCAGTCTAATCCTGTTAACATGAAATAAGCCTGCTCGCGAGCAGGTTTAAGATTGCGCACCTGTTGCTATGACAGCAAGTCGAGGATGAGCGTCGAAGAACCAAACAATCCAAGATCATGCCAAATCGCCAACAATCAAATCCAGCTAACTGAGTTAGCGACGTACGAAGAACGGGCCCCTGATCTCTTCTGGAAGCTGGTTCCAGCTGCAGCTGGCATAATAGCTAAAAGCGGACATGCTTAGAGTGAACCCTTGGTATTTCTAGCTGAAATGATCCTATTGATCTGAGTGATCTGTTGGGTTCATATTCAGTGAGCATATCTGCAATGTATTGAGGTCCTAGGCCATTGAATGATTTATATACCAGTAATAATACTTTAAAATCAATTCTAAATCTAACTGGGAGCCAGTGTAAAGACCTGAGGACTGGTGTGATATGTTCATATTTCCTGGTTCTGCTCAGAATCCTTGCGGCAGCATTCTGTATGAGCTGCAACTGTCTTATGGTCTTTTTGGGAAGGCCAGTGAGGAGTCCATACAATAATCCACCCTGCTGGTGATGAAAGCATGAACAAGTTTCTCTAAGTCTTGTCTGGAAACAAAGCATCTAATTCTTGCAATATTTTTGAGATGATAGTATGCTGATTTAGTTATTACTTTGACATGACTACTGAAACTAAGGTCTGACTCTAGTGTCACACCAAGATTCCTGACTTGATGTTTAGTTGTTTGACCCCTAGAGTGAAGGTATGCGTTCACCTTGAGAACTTAATCTTTTTTTCCAAACGTAATGACTTCAGTTTTGTCTTTGTTTAACTGAAGAAAGTTTTGGCACATCCAACTGATGACTTCGTCAATGCATCGGCACAGGGAGTCAATGGGGCTGTAGTCGTTAGGCGATAGGGCTAAGTACAGCTGTGTGTCGTCTGCATAGCTGTGGTAAGCAATTTGGTTCTTTCTCATTATTTGGCTCATTGGGAGCCTATACAGGTTGAACAGGAGTGGTGCAAGAATTGAGCCTTGAGGGACTCCGCATGTTATGGATGTCCACTCAGACTTATGGTCTCCTATACTCACATAATAACCTCTCTCATCTAAGTATGACCTGAACCATTTTAAGACTATCCCAGAAAGCCCCACCCAGTTTTCCAGCCTGTCAAGAAGTATGTTGTGATCGACAGTGTCAAATGCAGCACTGAGGTCGAGTAGTACCTCAGTAGTACCTCAGTGCTGTGTCAGTGTGTCAGTCAAACCTCATAACTCCACCCCGCCTCTATCATGGATGAAGTGCCAGGTTGGTGACCACTGCACTACACCATGCGGACCAATGCCTGCCTATAAGCTGTGAAGGTCACCAAGCACAACCTTGTCAGGCTTAAGCCTGGTTCACACGGGACGATTTTAAAATTGTTGGTCTAACAGTTTTGGTCGTACAGTCTGTGGTGTATGTCACACACGAACTGATTTGACTCCCGAGCATTCCCAGGTCAGACGGGAAATCTCGTGAAATCAAACGTGACTTCAGAGTAAACAATCATGGCGGACGAAGAGGATGCAGTGGCGATAGTTTGTAGTTTGTTTTTAACCGGAAAAAAAACTTTATTAAAAGAAAAGGCGATGGTCAAAGAAGTGACATGCCGTCGGCTGTTTTGATTTTGTTTCCCGGTGCTTCCTCGCCGCCTCGTCACCTCGCTTTCTGATTGGCTACACGCCACAGTCCACAGGCTGCGTGCTCGTTTGTCCCCGGGGGACACCACACACGAGGAGAAATCGGGCCAAAAAAATCCAACATGTTAGATATCCCCGATTTGAGATCGGAGTGGTCCCGACGTCCTTCCGAGCAGACGAGAGCAGTCTTAACACACCACACACGGCAGGAATATCTGATCAGATTATTTTACGATAATCGGAGCATCCTTAAGATTGTCGGAAGGGGTGAATATGGGCTAAAATCGGCCTAATTATCCTGCCATGTGAACCAGGCTTTAAGCACTGAAGTACTTGATGGGCCTCGACCCAGAGAAACCTAATTACCAGCAACCAAATTAGACACATCCTGTAACACCACAGCCATGCTACCAAGAAGCTCAGTGTTATAGACTCCAGGAAAAAATCCAAAGCCTCCATACTCAGCTTTATATGAAATGTGAACTCTTGTATTAAACCAGTCTGAGCCACAGCACCAGGACAGCCCAGAGCCCCTAAGAGCAGAGCTAACAGGGGAGACTATAGACATAACCTCAGCTAAACCTATAGCACTACATCTAGCAGCTGAACCAGGCGATAGATGAAATACAGTGTAGCTCACAGCAACTCTACATATAACCCTACCAGGACTGAACAAGCCTAAAGGGAAGCAATGTACCGAAGGGAGCATGCAAAGAAAGAATTCCTCAGCTTCCAAGATAAACCAGACTAATGGGCTGAAGAAGCAATAGAAAATGGTTTGCAAACCGTGATCCAACCACTCAAAGCCCCACTGCAACCTTAGAGTAGCCTGGGGACAGGGATCAACCCATTTACAAGGCGCATAATCCTGCTTCAAACCCAATATGACAATTTGGGGAGGACAACAAGTAAGAAAGTGGAATTTTCCATACTCAATCTCAGCTGTCAAGCTCTACTCGTGCTCACCCTGCTCGGGAGCTCAACCCTACTTCAAATCCCAGTCACTCAAGCTCAACTCAACAGATGCTATTATCCCAGCGAGTTCACCAAGGAAGAGTGCTATACGGCAATATCACCTCTGCCCATCCTCACAAAAAATTGCTTACACGAACACCTCCCAGCTGAATACACTGGAGGAGGAACTGATGGAAGTGTTATAAAAACACCGGCTTTTAAACC
The DNA here is from genome assembly GCF_965113295.1 of Leuciscus leuciscus. NCBI lineage: Eukaryota > Metazoa > Chordata > Actinopteri > Cypriniformes > Leuciscidae > Leuciscus > Leuciscus leuciscus. The sequence goes on along the minus strand of NC_138724.1, from coordinate 13,238,392 downwards.
CATCAAACCTCCTCTCCCTTGCGGCCACATTCTGCATTACATCCCCCAGCTGGAGGGAGGGCATCCTTTAAAAGTGAAGGAGTTGAATTATCTCACCATAACCAACACCTTCAGCGGCCCTCAGTAGACATTACAGAGGAGCATGCTGAAAAACTGCATTGCTCTGGACCAGATAAGAAAGCAGATCACCTCATCTCACTGCAGCTTCACACTTTCACTTAACATCAGTCTATCCTCTGGACCTAAGCCCCAGAAGAACAGACTGAACAACAGCATTGCTCTGGACCAGATAAGATAGTGGATTACATCATCTCATCACGACTCACGGTCTTAACGTTAGTCCATACTCTGTGCTTAAGCCTCTGCAAAAGCAGGATGTAAGCATTAAGCAGGGTTCTCCTAGAGTAGCGAGCAGAGATCAACTGCACCCGCTCTAATCTCCAAGCCTAAAAAGCTGGAGAGGGTGATAGACCTCTTTAATTTCTCCATAGAAAAAACACCTGCAGGACCATGAAGGAAGACCCCAAAATCAGCGTAAACTGAATGGGGGGGGGGGGGGGGGGGGGGGGGTTGGGGGGTGCTAGGCCTAGGGAGAGAGGGGTAATGACTACTCCTTCAAGACCACCAGCAAGGGATATATCTCCTGAAAGCTGCTGACTGAGACCTCGCCTTTGTAACTTCTCTACTACCACCTCACCGGCAATCCGTAGAGGTCAGAGTGTGACATCAGAGCATCAATAAGAACACATTTTCTTTGTCACAGATGCCTCTCTGTAGCAATTATAGCAACCACTGAATGACCAATGCACAGTCCCTCCTCATGTGAATAATTGACCTACACGGGACACACTATACGAGCTGAACCAGATTCCTCCATGATCTCGACAACTCAATGAGAAGATCTGTGAGAAATAAAAGGTTCACAGACTTATATGTGGGGCAGCGGAGGAGGTGTATTATTAATAACACCTGCCTCAACTCTCTCTCTGCATCGAATTCCTCACAACTAGACACGCCACATTAAAATGCACTCAGCCAGGTCAGAAGCGCCCGCAGAGGTACTTCCTGAACCCACATGAGAACAACAGAGCTAGCAGGAGAAGCCCAAAAAGAAAAAAAAAAACTCCTGACAGACTCCTTCCCAAGCTCCACCTACATTCCCCATTATCAATCCCGCCCTCGGCAGCACAACGAAGTGCAGACTCTCAACTCTCATCCCTCAAGAGAGAGTCAAGCAAGGGTGAAGCTTCTCACAGCAAATGCTTCAGAATGAATGCATTCAACTCCCTCAAAAGCCGAACGTGCTCTGAGCAAACGCTTGATTCTCATCGCTCTAAAGAGAATCAAGCAAGAACAGAACTTCTTACCTCAAATGCATTGCAATGAGCGTATCTAGCTCCCTCGAGAGTTGAATGCGCTCCAACAGACTCTAATCTTCACACCCGCATTCAAACAAAGCGGCTTCCTGAAGACAAAAAAGCTGATGACGTGTAATGCAGGCACCCTTCTGTATGCCTGGGCACTCTCTCGTACTTCACACACAGGGTTTCACAGGACACATCTCCGTAGCGTCAGCAACTGACACAGCGAGGAGTTCCTTCGAAAGGGAACTCGCGGTTATGGTAAGGGGTGTGACATTTCCCAAACATGCTTGAAACGGTTGACCAATCACAGCACACTGGTCCAGCCGACCAATCAGAGCACATTTTGCTTTTTTAAAAGGAGGGGATTCATAGAGACAGGAACAAAACAGGAGCGTTACTGACCGACATACAGCGGGGGAAATAAGTATTGAACACGTCATCATTTTTCTCAGTAAATATATTTCCAAAGGTGCTATTGACATGAAATGTTCACCAGATGTTGGTAACAACCCAAGTAAGCCATACATACAAAGAAACAAACAAAAATAAGTTCAGAAATTAAGTTATGTGTAATAATGTGAAATGACACAGGGAAAAAGTATTGAACACATGAAGAAAGGGAGGCGCAAAAAGGCATGGAAAGCCAAGACAACTGCTGAAAACTTACAGTAATTAAAAAGCAATCCAGCCCCCTGTCAGTGGAAATTAATAACAGCTGGTTCAGTCCCAAATGATGGCCTACAAAAAGGTCTCGTTGCCAAGGTGTCACACAAGACACATCTCATGATGGGTAAAAGCAAAGAGCTGTCTCAAGACCTTCGCAACCTAATTGTTGCAAAACATAAGGATGGCATTGGTTATAGGCGCCATTCTAAGCTTCTGAATGGTCCAGTGAGCACTTTTGGGGCCATAATACGGAAGTGGAAAGACAATAATTTCACCATAAATTTACCTCGACCAGTGCTCCTCGCAAGATTTCTGATAGAGGAGTGAAAAGAATAATCAGAAGAGTTGTCCGCGAGCCAAGGATCACTTGTGGAGAGCTTCAAAAAGACCTGCAGATAGCAGGTACTGTTGTCTCAAAGAAAACAGTAAGTAATGCACTCCACCGCCATGGCCTGTATGCACGCTCACCACACAAGACTCCATTACTGAAAAAAAAGCATGTTGAAGCTCATTTAAAGTTTGCTGCACAACATTTGGAAAAGCCAGTGAAATACTGGGAGAATATAGTGTGGTCACATGCGAGCAAAATTGAACTGTTTGGATGCCATAATACACACCATATTTGGAGGAGAAATGGCAGTGCACATTACCCTAAAAACACCATACAACTTGGTGTTGGCTCTTGGACAACTCTTCTGATTATTCTTTTCACTCCTCTATCAGAAATCTTGCGAGGAGCACTGGTCGAGGCAAATTTATGCTGAAATTATTGTCTTTCCACTTCCGTATTATGGCCCCAAAAGTGCTCACTGGACCATTCAGAAGCTTAGAATGGCGCCTATAACCAATGCCATCCTTATGTTTTGCAACAATTAGGTTGCGAAGGTCTTGAGACAGCTCTTTGCTTTTACCCATCATGAGATGTGTCTTGTGTGACACCTTGGCAACGAGACCTTTTTGTAGGCCATCATTTGGGACTGAACCAGCTGTTATTAATTTCCACTGACAGGGGGCTGGATTGCTTTTTAATTACTGTAAGTTTTCAGCAGTTGTCTTGGCTTTCCATGCCTTTTTGCGCCTCCCTTTCTTCATGTGTTCAATACTTTTTCCCTGTGTCATTTCACATTATTACACATAACTTAATTTCTGAACTTATTTTTGTTTGTTTCTTTGTATGTATGGCTTACTTGGGTTGTTACCAACATCTGGTGAACATTTCATGTCAATAGCACCTTTGGAAATATATTTACTGAGAAAAATGATGATGTGTTCAATACTTATTTCCCCCGCTGTATATATATAAAAAAATATTATTATTTTTTTCTTACATGTAAAGACACACTAACTCCTCCAGCAGACTCTCCAAAGATGGTCACTAATCCAGGGTCGCCCCCAAAGCTGTGGATGTTCTCCTGAACCCAATGAAGGGCAGCCACCTGGTCCAGAAGACCATAGTTTCCTGGCGCATGTTCATCTCTTGTGCTAAAGGGCAGAATATAATCATACAACTCCATCAAGAGACTTTAGACCTCAATTGCACTGAAACTATTAAACTAAACAATCAGAGATTTTAAAGCAGGGGTTTTCAACTGGTTCTGTGCCAGGGACCACCATTCTAACTAACAAGTAATCGGCGGCCCACTATTGTGTGTGTAGTGTCAAGTCAAGTATATTTGTATAGCGCTTTTCACAATACAGATTGTATCAAAGCAGCTTCACAGTATTAAATTAAAATAATAGCCTACAACAAGGTTTGTTTCTAGTAGAATTTATTGATTGATAAAATTAAATTAAATATCCCCAAAATATAGTGTGTGGATTCCTTTGTCAGATAGCACAGTCAGACGTCGAATTGAGGAAATGGCTTTTTTTTTTTTTTAAATGAGTTTGTCATGTCATTTTGCTGTGTACTGAACCTATTCACGGCTCCATCAACATTTCATGCCAAATCGCTATATTTCCTTGTTTAAAATGTACTGCAAGATGCAGTTTCTTTCCCAATCGCGATAAGCGCCAAACCTATTTTTAGCCTAAACGCGATACATCCTCTCGACTAATCAGAATTCTCTCTCTCTCTCTCACCCTCAAATCACTCGCGCGTATCACGCCAGATGCTCAATTTGCCTCATTCGCGCTGCAGGACCTCCAGATGCGCGTAAACGCGTCTTTACATTGACATGACATGAAAATTACTTGCGCCAGACGCTCTATTCGCGTTTGGTGTGAACGCTACTCACTCACTCACTCACTCACACAAGGTCATGTTGTGATTTGTTTTATGTAAAGCGGACAATGGTTCTACTTTTTATGGGTTCGACACTTTACTGAATGCCAATGTATTTATTAGGCTACTGACTGACTTGCCTTTTTTTTAAGACAAACTTTTTTTTTATGGAAAAAAAAGTGCTTTTAATAGTGAAATTACGTAGGCTGGAATGCATGTCACGGACCACATGCAATGCCGCCGCGGACCACCTGTTGAAAACCACTGTTTTAAAGCATCACAATCATGAACTAGTAGGACTTAATAGCCATTCAAGTCTGAAGTCCAAAAACACATGGCCTGCTGAATGCAAACCAAACCTAAACCTTTATAATGTTTGATGTGTCATCTTTTAATGTTACTCCAACATCGGACAGGTAAAACGAGAAAAAGTACTTCAATATATTGGCAGTGATATTATTTAGAACTACACAGAAAGGCTTTTGATAAACTTTGATGTATGCTTGAGAAAGCTTAGTCTTAATGTTTAAAATGGTTTAACAAGTTGTAAGTTGAAAGACTGAAACATTTTTAAAATCTTGAAGTTTGAAGGTTTTAAATATTTTTAAAGATTAGAGTATTTTAAAAAGATTTCAAATCAGCAACAAAATCTGACATGAACTGTCCCATAAATGTTGTTTCTTGTGCTCAAATAGCACTAAAAAAGCTTATTTTTTCAGGCAGGACCAGCCAATGCACATGTGCAGTCCCAAGATGCATCTCAAATCACTGACTGTTTCTACAGCAACTGTGACACAATAACTTTATCAATTTATTAGTGCTGGGCAAAGATTAATCGCGATTAATCGCATCCAAAATAAAAGTTTGTGTTTGCATAATATATGTGTGTGTACTGTGTATAATTATTTAGTATATATAAATACACACATATGCATGTATATATTTAAGAAATATTTGCATGTATATACTGTATATGTATTTATACATAATTTATATTATATATAAATATAAATAATTTATATATAAATAAATACAAATTCTTAAATATATACATGCATATGTGTGTATTTATATATACAAAATAATTATACACAGTAAACACACATATATTATGCAAACACAAACTTTTATTTTGGATGCGATTAATCACGATTAATATTTGCCCATGCAGCACTACAATTTATCAATCTATCAGTCTTTTATTTAGAAGGCGGGACTTATTCCAAAATACTGCGTATTCAACTTTCTCCCATTCATAGTAATATGAGTGTACAGTCTTTCTATAAATAGTCTTTGCACTCATGAAAGTTACATTCATGTTTTAGCATGTTCGTTTTCTATCATGTAGTTAAAGGTTGTTAGTACATTTCTAGCATGTTTTAGATTTAGTTGAAACTATTTAGGATTTTATTAGATCTTTATGTTGGTAACAATTAGTTTTTACCTGAAAAATCCAAGTAGGCCAAGCCTGTATTGAATCAGGACCACAACTACATCTTGATAGGCAGCCAAAACATGTCCGTCAAATATGGAAGCAGAGGCCATCGAAAAACCTCCACCATGGATCCAAACCATAACCTTTTGCAACATTAAAATACTATTAAAATGCATAAAATACATAGAATATTAAAATACATAAACATCAACCAAATCATTCACACTTACAGGCAACTTGTCATTAGCTCCAGGTTTAGAAGGTGTGTAGACGTTGAGGTAAAGACAGTCCTCTGCTGAATCAGGAACCTCTATATTCATAGATAAATTGCCCACCAAGTGTTCAATTATCTGCTTATCCTGCAGACACCTGGGACAGACACAGAGTAACACAAGTGTCACCACTTGATCTCCAGTGTAAAATCTAGGACCTGAAGCAAATGCATTGATCTACAGGTGGATTAGCTTTGATTTATTCTCACATGAGCGGCTGTTTTGTAGCATCTCTCACTCCGACCCATTTCTCTGCAGGCTGGGGTGGAGCGAGTCTCAATGAACCCACGGGTGGCTTTGCAAACGGAATGCCCAGGTAAGAATGGACAACTGTGTCCTTTCCCTTTGCTTTCATGTGTGATCCTTTCAGGGCCCCAGATTTGGTTTGCAAGACAGGTCCTGTGTAATTCATTTTTTTTAAATAGAAAGAAAGAGTTTAAAGCATTTTTTTCACAGTATGATTTGCAATTCATTTTGTACGGAGCCCGGGAAGTCACCTGTGGAGAAAAAAACAAAACAATTCGTGGCGACGGTTTTACAATCCGTCCCCTCAGTTTATAAAACGTACTCACGAATTCTTAAACTGTTCCCTCGGTTTAACAAATCGTGCCCACGGATTAATAAACCGTACCCATGAGTTCCTAATCCGCACTCTCAGATTTGTAAACAATGCCTTCAGTTTTGGTAATCTGTACCTACAAATTCATAAACCGTGCCCACGCTTTCGCAATCCGTTCCCACGAGTTTGTAAACTGTACTCACGGATTTGTGGCCCGCCCTCATTTTAGAAGAACACCAAGCGGTACGTTGTTTACAAATCTTATTGTATATTGTTTTATTGTGTATTAAGTGGAATTCATCAAAATGTCTTAACATGCTTAAAGAGATTCTCAATTGTTGTGGGTATGGGGTAAGGTGAACCTACACTGAGTGGTGCCCCAGGCAAAATTAATCAATGAGGCCCTTTTAAAATATGTTATGTATAAGTTTTATATATATTAATTTAAACGTTTTTTTGTTAATATATCTTACCTAGAGATATAATTATACAAAATACAAAAAGTAGTCAAAACACATCTAACAGAACATAAGTTGTTTATTTTTTACAACATTATGTGCTTTTTTGTCAATCTTCATCTTTATAACAGAAGATGGGTCATTCTACAGAAACGTCCACTTTTGGTATGGCAAGATGTCTTAAATTTGATTTCTTTTCTTACATTTAAACTTTGACTTAATGAATACATAAATGATAGCTTAATGATTTTTTATATTTTTTGTGCATTTATTTAAAGACTGCATGCACCATTTTTTTGTCACTGGTGTGTTACCTTACTTTGGCAATATTAAAGGTTTTTATGATATATTATTTCTTTTTTTCAGCACATGTAGTCAGAGTTACAGAAAAATAATAATAATGCAACAAATAAGGAGATTATGTTTTTTTTTTTTAATCAGGTTTGTTATAAGTGTGCTTGATGTTAGTTCATTTGCGCAACCATGTAAACTCTAAAAAGAGATGTGTTAAAAAACAACACACAGCAATGTGTGTTAATATGTAACTCTGGATAAAATTCATGAAAACTTAAAGATTAACGGGTGTTTTTTGGCAGCCAATCACATCATGCATCTTTTTCAATGTCTTTTTTCAAATGCTGCTTTCACTTGTTAATAATAACCAGATTAACTTTATTTCTGTCAGACTCTAAAGCTCTTATTGAGCATTAACAGGTTTTGGTGTTGACGATTCATTGAATGTTTCATTTAAAGTCACCAGAATCGTGATTAGTGTCAGCTTTATTTGGGATCTTGACCCTTGACTCTTTAACATTAGTTTTCTCTGATTTCTGTAAATGTGTATTTATTTTAACACATTTGAAATAGCAGAAATAATCATGAGAGAAATCTGCTAAATTGATAATATTATCATAATGGACATGTAAGATTGTTAAGCTCAGCAAGAGTTTAATATTTGAAAGATGAGTGTAATATATAAAAAATGATCTTTAAAAAGATTAGCATATTGCAATTAGCTTAAAATTAGTTTTTAAATACACAGTTCGTACAGAACCTTACAGATTATGGTATCAAACTGACATCAAGAATCAGCGTATGAATCTCAACAATGGTGACAAACAAAAAGCTTCATGCCGCAATGCATGCTGGGTGCCACCATAGTACAAATCTCATCCATGACTCCCAGCATGCATTGCGGCATGAAGCTTTTCGTTTATCACCATTGTTGAGATTCATACGCTGATTCTTGAGGTCTGTGTTTGACTAGTTTCTACTGCAGCTTAAAATTTTTAGAAAACATTTTTTATTATGATGGATAGCAGGTTAGGGTTAGGGTTAGGGTTGATGTAGAGTCACAAGATTGTTATAACTAATAGCAAATAAATAAATTAAATGCACACTATCCATATACTCAAACTTGATCAGATCAACACTTGCTGATTATGACATTATCAAGAAACATCTGATCATATTATCTCTCGCCATAACAAATGTGTTTCATTAAAATACAGTTAAAGCAGCCAGAGAAGAACTAAAAGAAGAGTAAAGGGTTAAAAGTAACACAAAATGTGTTGTCCTTAACTAGACACACAGGTGTGTTAAGATATAACACAGGTTGTGTTGTTTTTAACACATCCGTTTTAAGAGTGTTTTAACTGGTCACAAATAGCACATCTATGACACAAATTGTGTGATTTATGACACATTAGTTTGTTAAATATTTTAACACACTCACTGTGTTAAGAACAATAACACTGGTTGAGTTAAAAGTAACACAAAATGTGTTGTCCTTAACTAGACACAGTAGTGTGTTAAGATTTAACACAGGTTGTGTTGTTCTCTTACGAGAGGTCTCTCGTACTGCGTAAGATATCTTACGCTAGGGGAAAATCCTTTTCCGCGAGATATTGAAGCCAAAAATTATCCTTAATTTTGTAATAATGCAAAACGCGTTGCAGCAGCAATGCAGACATAGGCGAGACAGCTCGCGCGCCTATTGGCTGCTCTGCGGCAACTGCAGCAGCCTATCGAGCGAGGCCTGGCGTGACGTCAGACCCAATCAGGGCACTTCGCGCCCGCTGCGTCACGTCCCGCCGAAATGGGCGTGGTCTAGGCCTATAAATATCGCTCGCAGGCAGCTATTATCTGATTTTTCATCCTTCAAGCGAAGCACACGCATCGCTGGAGCTGGATTAGAAGCCGCGCCGTCGAGAGAGAGCACCTTCAGCGGGACGAGTCACTGAAGTCGCTGGCCGCGCCGCCTTCCTGCCTTCCTGCTGCGCTTTCCGGCGCTTATATCCTTCTCTTTTATTACACTGTATTTCTGTGGCGGCGACACACATTCTAAAAGAGCTAGCGTCTTTTTAAAGATGCCTTCCTGCGGCTCGTGCAGAGCCACACTCAGCGACGGGGACCGCCACGTGATCTGCGTTTCCTGCCTGGGTGAGGAACATGCAGCTCTCGCGCTCGCTGACGGCGGATGCCCTCACTGCGAGCTGATGGCAATGGCGACTCTGAGGACTCGCCTAGCCGTCTTCACCGAGACTGCTCCCCCGCCCGCCGCGGCGTCGCGCCTTAAAAAGCGCCGTGCCCAGCGGGCCCCGGAACCCTCCCTCAGCCGCCAAAGCTCGCCGGTTCGCCCGCTTGCTTCCCCGGCTTCTTCTGTTTCGCTTCCTGACGGACAGCGGCCGCCGTCTGCCGCCACTTCCGTTGATATCGCGGATGAGGAAGCCCTGCTGGGAGAGGATGATTCCTGCTCTATCCTGGCGTCAGGCAGTGAGGATTGGGCGGGCTCTGAGGACCCCGCACCCCCTGCCCGCACGTCGTCAGGCAAGAGAGCTTCCATTGAGACGGAACTCATGCGAGTACTCGCACAGGCCGCGGTGAGCCTTGGCCTCGAGTGGTCTTCGCCTGAGCAGCCCGCTCACAACCGGCTGGATGGATTTTTCCTGCCTGGGGAGCGCGCTTCGCCTGCGTCCAGACCGGCGCCTTTTCTTCCTGAGTTACACGAAGAAGTCGCCAAGTCCTGGAGCGCCCCCTACTCTGCTAGAGTGCGTCCTGCTGTTTCTTTGGCATTCTCCGCCGTTGACGATGCCAAGAACAGAGGATACCTCTCGCTGCCGCCGGTTGAAGAGGCGATAGCGGCCCACTTATGCCCGCCCTCCGCTGGACGGCGCGCTAAGCCGGCCCTGCCCTCTAAAGCTTGCCGCACGACGTCAAGCCTGCTCCGCCGCGCTTTCTCCGCCGCCGGGCAAGCTGCGTCAGCGTTGCACACCATGGCAACGCTCCAGATCTTCCAGGCCGATCTCCTCCGTAAGCTGGATGAGGAAGGACCTGACGCGATCTGCGTGCCGGACTTAAGGAGTGCCACGGACCTCGCTCTTCGTGCTACTAAGTCCGCAGCACAAGCCATTGGACGGACTATGGCTTCTCTCACCGTGTCTGAGAGACATCTTTGGCTGACGCTCTCGGAAATGGCCGAGTCTGAACGCACCGCGTTCCTCGACGCCCCGCTTTCCGCCACAGGCCTCTTTGGATCCTCCGTCAAGGACTTCGCGGAGAGATTCGCAGAGGTACAGAAAGCGTCTCAGGCTATGAAGCACTTCCTCCCGAAGCGCTCCAGCTCTGCAGCAGGCCGTGCGAAACCGTCTGCTCAGAGCTCACAGCCACAGCCACCGTCCACTGCCTCCACTTCACAGCGCCGCCAGGCCAGAAGCGCGAGACCGCGCTCCCGCTCATCCGGTCGCCGCCCCGCAGGACGTGGCTCGCGACCTAGGATCACGGTGAAGCCCGAGGCCCCGAAGTCGTCCTAGCACAGCTAGGAAAACGACGGTGTTCCAGTCCCGCTGTGGCCGGACTCACACCAAAGCTATTCGCTCGTCCAGTTCCAGAAAATGTGTCTGTTCCAGTGTTTTCTGCAGCCAACAAGTCGGTTCTGTCACCCGCTTGCCTGCACACAAATGCCGTTTTCACGGCTACCCAGATAAATCCCCAAAAGAGTGTATTTTCTGGTGTCCCGGCCACGGCCGATGGTGTTTCATGTGTAGTAAGAATGCCCACTGCCCAGTGCCCATCCCTACACACAAGCACAGCCTGTCACACAGGGCTCGCGCACATAAAACCGACTCAGATCGGTTGCGCTTCAAACATGGTGAACGTGCCCACTACCCAGTGCCCACTAACACCACGTTATGCATGTCTCACGGTTTCTGTAAAAACGAAACCAACGTGCACTCGCTTCACGCAAGCGAACGATGTTTTCGGTGTGATAAATGTGCCCGCTGTCCCGCGCCCACATCCACACATAGACATGACAGTTCCCACGGGAACCGCCCAGCCCTCCCCCTCGCGGTTAACCACCGCAGAGGAGTCGAGCGCGGGCAATCTGCCCGCTGTCATCAGCGCGCCCCATGCCTCAAATGTCACGAGCGCCACGCTTGTGTTACAGCACACCGAAGCTTCTCCATCGCTGAGCGAGCGGAGCGCGCTTCGTATTCAACCCCTAGATATCCATGCAGACGCATGGGCAAAGCTACCCGGGGTTTCGAAGTGGGTGCTGAACATTATAGAAAGAGGCTATTCGCTGCAGTTTCGCCGACGCCCTCGCCGCTATGTGGCGCGCGTCGAGACCACGGTAAAAACAGAAGTAGCACATCTACTTCGAGCCGAAGTGACGAAACTATTGAGCAAAGGGGCCATAGAGCCTCTCTCTCAAGATCAGAGCGAAGGAGGGCTATACAGCAGATACTTCCTGGTACCGAAAAAAGACGGGGGTCTCAGACCCATACTAGATCTAAGGCAACTGAACAAAGTGCTTGTGAAGCGACAGTTCAGGATGCTCACGACCAGGCAAATCCTTGTGCAGATTCGCCAAGGAGATTGGTTTGTGTCAATAGATCTGAAAGACGCGTATTTTCAAATACAGATAGCGTCACGTCACAGGCGATATTTGAGATTCGCCTTCGAGGGCCAGGCATATCAGTACACAGTCCTGCCGTTCGGTTTGTCCCTAGCACCCCGTACATTTACGAAGTGCATGGATGCGGCGCTCGCACCCCTCAGAATGAGAGGCATGCGAGTGCTGAACTATTTGGACGATTGGCTGATTCTAGCGCAATCTCGCGCAGTGCTCATAGAACACACGACCATTTTACTCGATCACCTCGAGGATTTGGGTCTGAGTGTCAACTGGGCGAAGAGCTCCCTGTCACCCAGTCAGAAAATATCTTTCCTGGGCACAGAACTGGACTCACTATCCATGATAGCGCGACTATCACAACAGCGCGCGGTAGACATTCGACGCACAGCGAACTCTTTTCGCTGCGGCGCGTCTGTCCCGCTCAAGAGATTTCAGAAGATGCTAGGTCTCATGGCCTCAGCATCGTCAGTGCTCCAGCTGGGTCTGCTCCGCATGCGCCCGCTGAAGTTTTGGCTGAAAGCGCGAGTCCCACGCGAAGCGTGGGCACCCGGTTTGCTTCGCCTCAGGGTCAATCAGAAATGCGTTACAGCTCTGAAACCCTGGAAAGCGAACGACTGGTACCAATCAGGTGTAAGCCTGGGGACTTCCTCGAGGGTGAAAGTGGTGTCCACGGACGCGTCCACCTTGGGATGGGGAGCGCTGCTCGAGGGCAGACCGTTCTTCGGCCAGTGGTCAGAACGGGAGAAGCTCCTGCACATAAACTGCCTCGAAATGCTGGCAGTAGACAACGCGCTTACGCGTTTTTGTCCCCAAATAAAAGGTCACCACGTCTTGGTCCGTTCGGACAACATGTCTGTGGTGTCCTACATAAATCGCCAGGGCGGCATCAGATCCGAGAAACTGTACAGGCTGGCAGAACGCCTCCTGGTATGGGCTCAGTGCAACCTGCGCTCGCTCAGAGCAGCGCACGTGCCAGGGATCTTGAATATAGGACCGGACAGGCTGTCCAGGAACAATGTTCCGGCAGGCGAGTGGTCTCTACACCCACAGACAGTCCATCTGCTGTGGAAGAAATTCGGCAGAGCGGAAGTGGACCTGTTTGCGTCTCAAGAAAACGCTCACTGTCAAGAATTTTTCTCCAAGAGCAGGAGCGCGCTGGCCCATGTGTGGCCCCGCCGCCCGCTCTATGCTTTTCCCCCCGTCTCTCTCCTGCCTCAGGTGATAGAACGGATCAGGGAAGAAGGATGCTCAGTACTGCTGGTAGCACCGTTCTGGAAAAAACAAAATTGGTTCCCAGCCGTGATGCAGTTAGCAAGTACTGCCCCGTGGCCAGTACCAATGAGGAGAGATCTCCTCTCACAGGCCCGCGGCTCGATCTGGCATCCTCACCTGGAACTATGGTCCCTTCATGTCTGGGCCATCAACGGGTACATGTTGGACTCCCTAAAGGAGTATTAAACACGATCACGCAGGCTAGAGCTCCGTCTACAAGACGACTCTATTCTTCGAAATGGTCGGTGTTTTCGGGCTGGTGCACAGCCCGTGGTGTGTCACCCACAAACTGTGGTGTGACGGAGGTGCTTTCCTTCCTACAAGAGCTGTTGGATGGGGGCAGGGCCCCCTCCACGCTCAAAGTTTATGTGGCGGCTATAGCAGCGTTCTCAGAAACAACGCTTGGTCAGTCAATAGGAAGGAACGATTTAGTCATCCGCTTCCTTAGAGGGGCTAAGAGACTGAATCCTCCCAGACCTCCCTCAGTCCCCGTATGGGACCTTTCTACTGTTCTGGAAGCCATGAAAGGTGCGCCATTTGAGCCTTTACAGTCAATCGATTTGAAACACCTGTCTTTCAAGACGGTGTTTTTGCTGGCTCCCGCTTCAGTGAAGCGCATAGGGGATCTGCACGCGCTCTCTGTGAGCGCGGCGTGCATGGAGTTTGGGCCCAATGACTCAAAAGTTATACTCAAACCTAAGCACGGTTATGTTCTAAAATCCCTCAACACACCGTTTAGGGCGCAGGTTATCTCCCTGTCAGCCCTACCGGTCTCTGATGAGGAAAGAGACGCGAGCCTCCTTTGCCCAGTCAGGGCATTACGAGCTTATGTGTCTCGCTCGTCTGTTTTCAGACAAACGGAGCAGCTCTTTGTTTCGTTTAGCGGACGTTCTAAGGGACTAGCCGCGTCGAAACAGAGCCTATCCAGATGGATAGTTGATGCTATAGCGCTGGCATACGCCTCCAAGGGCATGCAGTGCCCATTGGGTGTCAGAGCGCACTCCACGAGAGGCATGGCCTCTTCGTGGGCCTGGTCAAGTGGGATTGCCTTGCAAGATATTTGTATGGCGGCAGGCTGGGCCTCCCCGTCTACATTTACAAGGTTTTATAACCTAGAGGTTCCCGCCCTGCAGGCCAGGCTGCTGTCGGTCTAAATTACCAGTATTATCTGACCTGATGCGATCAGCTCAGAATGCTGCGTCTGCTGAGCACAGCTCAATGTTCGACAGTAAAAAGCTGGGCAAACTGTGTAAGACCCACATTTTCCCCATCAGTTCAGGCCGTACCCCGCCCTGTCTGTATGATGAAATTCGCGTCCCATCGACGCTACTATAGGTGGAAAAGTGAGGCTGCACCCCTCCCTCTTCCCGGACTCCCTGTGAGTTCCCTGAGTGATTGTGCACTATATGTACCCCGGGCTTTCGCCCTTGGGTCTTTGGTGTCAGATCTCAGCATGCACGGCGTTTTACATTGGGTCCCCTAGCGTAAGATATCTTACGCAGTACGAGAGACCTCTCGTAAGAGAACGTACTCGGTTACTAACGTAACCTCGGTTCTCTCTAGAAGAGGGAACGAGTACTGCGTATCTTGCCGTGCATGCACACGCTCTGGTTGCTTCGATGATGAAAAACCAGATAATAGCTGCCTGCGAGCGATATTTATAGGCCTAGACCACGCCCATTTCGGCGGGACGTGACGCAGCGGGCGCGAAGTGCCCTGATTGGGTCTGACGTCACGCCAGGCCTCGCTCGATAGGCTGCTGCAGTTGCCGCAGAGCAGCCAATAGGCGCGCGAGCTGTCTCGCCTATGTCTGCATTGCTGCTGCAACGCGTTTTGCATTATTACAAAATTAAGGATAATTTTTGGCTTCAATATCTCGCGGAAAAGGATTTTCCCCTAGCGTAAGATATCTTACGCAGTATTCGTTCCCTCTTCTAGAGAGAACCGAGGTTACGTTAGTAACCGAGTACGTTTTTAACACATCCGTTTTAAGAGTGTATTAGCTATAACAATGAAACTATTTGAGAAACAGTTAAAATCAAGTAATGATGCAGTCCTTTAAAACTTAACTTTTGAGTGTAGCAGAATTAAATGGGTGTAAAATTATTATAATTTTCATTATCATGATCATTATCATTTATATTTATTTAGGGTTAGGGTTAGGGTGGGTTATATATTTATATATGCTGTAGGCTACTCCACCTGAAACTATGCATCATACACGCATTTAATTGTGTTTTATTAAAGCAAACCCCGATCGACACACTTCTGTGAATGCACTTTCAACGGAATATCCCATTTAGTAAACCCATTTTACTAAAGCAACAGCATTGTTGCTTTACTTTTTGATGTCAGAAAACGCGTGAAAACACGATTGCTTCGAAACTTGTGTAAATGTCGTTTTCTTATCTTGATAAGAAAAGAGTTAGCGTACTGTTGTGCAAGTAAACGCACTCATTCTGACACATTAATCGGACTTACCATCCTCTGCTTTCACAGTGTTTTGAAGAGTCAGTGCGATCAGCATGCAGAGTGAAAGCACGACAGACTCCCTCATCGCCATGCCGTGTACAGTCAGTCTCAGTCCCGCTGCAGAATGAGCGTTCACAAGCACAAGTGTAACTGCCAACTGGATCTGGCCACACTTTGAACTTTGCAATGGGAACTGTGGTTGCCAGATTTTTTTTTTTAAAGCCACGAACGATTTTAAACTTATGCGATAAACTTAAAATTAAATGTAATATTTGATCTTCAACTCTTTGAGGATCACTATTTTCAGGAGTATTTGGGTTTCATGGATGTGAATTTATGTTATTCATAAATGTGAAACAGTTTGTCTGTTTTTAGAAAAATCAAATACACAAATTTGTGTTGCTAATTATTTGTAGCCTATTATTTTGTATTGTAGTTAATAATACGGTACTACATTGTAACAAGAAAAAAAAAATCATGTATCTATTCCAGTTGTTGTCAACCAGGGGACCCAGGGCCCACTAGGCAAACTCCAATGTGGCCTCAAGATGATTTAAAACAACTTTAATCTTAACAGACATATGAGAATTGGACATTGTGCAACTATATGCATTTGTCTCCAGATATGTGTCATGTAGAAAGATCAGAGCAAAGGCTGTAGAGCAGAAGATGTCAGAGCTGCCACATGACAGAATAACACCAGATCAACCTCCCTTTACCACTGTGGGGGTAGACTACTTTGGACCGTTTGAAGTCAGACAAAGGTACATGTAGAAGTAATGAGAAAAGATATGGTGTATTGTTTACCTGTCTGACAACAAGAGCTTTGCATATTGAAGTTGCACATACACTGGACACAGACTCATGTTTAAATGCCATCCGATGCTTTGTGAGCAGGAGGTCAGGTGTCAATCATGAAAAGTGACAATGGTATTCATTTCATAGGTGCTGAGATTGAACTGCCCAAAGCCATTTAACAATGGAACCAATAAAAAATGTAATTATTCTCAAGCATGTAAAAGGGAATACAGTGGATACTCTCAGTGAAAAATCCTGAGATCTGTGCTTAAAGAACAAACATTCACTGATGAGAGCTTGCATATGCCTGTGTGAAGTAGAAGCATTAATAAACAACAGACCACTTAGTTACAACAGATGATCCCACAGATCTTGAACCCTCGACACCTAATCACCTGTTATTAATAAAAAGGCCTTGTTCTTAGCCTTACCTCCTGGACTTTTCAAAAAAAATATGCACGTCGCAAATGGAAGCAAATTCAGTATCCTGCTGACCTGTTCTGGAAGCGATGGGTGCGTGGATATTTACCTTTGCTTCAGGAACGTCAAAAATGGACTCAAGTAGGGCCTAAAGAAAAATCTTTCTGTTGGAGATGTCAATAAACGACTCTTCCCCAAGAAATGAATGGGTCTTTGGAAGAATCATGAAAGTGTTCAGGTAAGATGCGTATTGGTTAAAAATAAGACCTGTTGATAAGTGGTAAGACTGTTCACTAACTCACTTTGCTTACATACACTCTGCTTATTACACACACAGTGCAGCAGCACACAAACTAGCCAAAAAATAAAAGGATTACAGTGTAAAAGATTATTATTGTGTACATGGGTGATTCTCCAACTAGGAGCACTTTTGGCACTGTGAGCTTATGGAAAATTCACTCTCTTAAAGCTGCAGTCGGCAAGTCGGACGGATTGAGAAGACTTAGCCAAAATTTTGAATGTTTACAATTCTCATGTCCCTCCCCCATTACCACCGAGCATCCTCCCATCGAGTTTGTGCTCGTCAGTGCGAACGACGCGTCCGTCTCTTCAGCATCGATCTTTTCTAACTTACATGTGTTTTCTTTTCCTTGGTTGTTTTGGACCTCTTAGCTCTGGTTGCACACTTAAAACAATCTTCCCAGCTTCATTAATTTGTCTTCTAACACAACATAACAGTGGGCAGTTTTAGAATTCCATGGAATATTATTATTTTTAACAGTTTTTCTGAAGAGCGCTTTCAAAGATGTCATTTCCACCACTTTTCAATTTATGTATTTTATTACAATATAATATTGTAAAACTGATTATATAAGATTATGCATCAGTCAACAACATCAGTGGCTACCTAATCATGTAACAAAATGAATCTTAATACTTCATGAACTTAATGCATTTTTATTTAAAGTTGCTAAATGCCACGAGTTGGGATTTTTGCTCATTTTTCATTTTTTCAGGTCTCAGATACTTGTCTATTAATGCTTGATTTAAAATACATTTAGATCCACATCATTGGTTATTCTTTTTTTTTTTTCTTAAAAACTGTAGTGGTGGAAAGTGGTGGAAATGACGGTTTATGGTGGAAAGATTGTTTCTGTTTATTTTTACTTAAATTGCCAGTCCAAAATATTTTTAACCATGCATTTTATTATTTAACATATATGAGTTAAACAGTATACCTAATAGTTTAAAAAAATTATGATATGCAAATTATATGAACCTGCTCAAAACATTCATATAAATATAGATAAATACAAATAAATAACTCACAAATAAATAATTTTTTTATTTGTAATAGTTTGCATGCTTATGACCATGCAAAATGTTTACATGTTTATATATGATACAGTTTGTATATGTTACCCCAAATTTCCAAATAATTCCCTTTAATTTCCATAATTCCCATTAAGTTTCCAACTTGGAATATTTACACACAAAAAAAATTAATATATGATAGTTTGTATAAATTACCACAAATTACCAATGAATTCCCTTTAATTCCCATTAAGTTTCCAACTTGGAATATTTACAAAATTCTTCCCATAGAAAGTTTCTGGAAATTTACCAGAAATTTGCATCCCTAGTTCTGACCGCATTTTTTATCATTAAGTGTCCTGATTGGTGTCCTGAACAAATTGGATACGAATGCCATTCCGTGTTGACTTCAATTCCAAGTTTTCTTCCAATTTTAATGACAATTTAACAAAGCACTGTGCCTAAAACTGCAATTTATACATTTGTGCTGTTGCAACTATATTGATTTTATTTTAAATAATATGTAATTTAAGCTGCTTATGTTGGCTGCTAACTAGAATCACATTTCAAAGCATTTGTGGAAACATGCTAATTTATATGTCAAAATTGATCCTATTTACTTAAATTTCTCAATTCCCAATGGATAAAATCAAGTTCAAGTTTTTCCTTGTTCAATGTCCTGATTCACTGATTCACAAATGGGTTGCGAAAGCTGTTTCATGTTGACTTCAATTCTAAAACTGTAATTTATACATTTGTGCTGTTCTTTAATTTCCTTATTTTTAAGTTCGTAATTATATTGAAAGTTAAAACATGTTGTCAATAATTGTGATCATTTTATGTGTATCAAAACAGCTTCATTAGTGAGTCAAGTGTCCGGTACGGGTGATGTTAATCTGCTTATTTGGCAATATTGTCAATAGTTGGATTATTGTTGTCTATTTAAATTTGCAAATTCATGACTAGTTTGCACCTTGTTGCATTCAAATTAAGGGAGGTTTGCAGCTTTAGCCTTCATTTGTTCTCAATAAAATGGAGGAAAATCTTAAATGTTGTCCAGCTTTTATTTTTAAGTGCCAAACAGATTAGTTAAAGTTACTCAAATTCAAACTTTAGCATCAATGCTAATTTGATTTTCTCAGGTTATCTATTTAAATTCTTAAAATCACAGTAATTTTTTTGTGTTATTCATACATTCAAGTGCTTTGTGCTCATTTTTGACAAGATAAAGATATATATTTTTTTACAGTTCTAAGTGCTCTCTTTTCTCTCGGCCTTGTCGTATTAGATCTGGAAGCGTCTCGGTCATGAACACTAGGTGTTTTCCCTTCAGGTTCTTGCCGGGTTTCTGTTCCAGTCCAATCCCGAGATACTCGGCCTCATCCTCATATTCAGGCCAGTGTGTCAGACCCGGACCATTCGGAGACCTGCCGAAAAATAGACATATTAGAGTGCAGAAACAATATACTTTGTTCTTCTACACACAGAGAGAGAGAAAATCAGGACGGCTATTTTACCCAGTGTGTGCAAAGTTCCCCCAGTAGGCCATCACAGTCCTGCATAGCTCTTCCTCTTCCTTTGTGAAAGGAGCTAAAGGGGTTGAACCATTAAATTATGTTTTACTACTTATTTAAAACCCTTTCAGAAAATGTCAGTGTTGGAAAAGAATGCATTTGTTTTTGCAATCACGAGTCTTACCGGTTGCTTTGAGATGAGCTTTAGCAAAGCAGATTCCCTGAATAAAGAAAAGTTCATCCCCATGGTCGACTCCAACAAAGCTGGGTCTTTTCTTCTGGATCATACTGGGAGGATGCTGGAACTCGTACAGGTAAACCGGCGCTCCTGAGCCTAAAATCACAACAGGGTTCCTTGGTTTTACACACATTATTACTCAGAGTAGTTCACTGTGATTTTGTGGAGCAAAAGGATCATGCAAACATGCACAACTCTCTCTCTCTCTCTAATTCAGTTCAATGATTAGGCTGCATTCTGAAATGATTAACATAAGGGCTTAAAATGTATATATAAATATTTTAATATTTAATTATTAATATACTTTAATATTCATTTAACACAATTATGTTTTATTATAATATAACTAAATGTTAATTTATTTTAATTTAAATATATAATATTTTCATGCATTCTGAAATGTTTAACATGAGAGCTTAAGTTTTTTAATTATATTGAATTAAAAATGTAAACAATTTATTAATACTAATATACATAATTTACATTAAAATGTATGTATTTTAACATATTAATTTAAATATTTGCATAATTTAACAATTAACTAAATAAAGGGGGAACAAATTATATGAAAAGAAAAGATACCTGAGGTTTTAATGGCACACACATTCACACACTAACTGTCAAAAGTTTGAAAAATATTATGATTTTTTTAATGTATTTGAAAAAAGTCTCAAATCACCAAGATTTTGAAAGATCATTTATTTGATTAAATTACAGTTATATTGTGAAATATTATTACAATTTTCTATTTGAATTTATTTTAAATGTAATTTATTCCTGTGATCAACGCTGAATTTTCACATGATCCTTCAGAAATCATTCCAAACTTTTGAGCGGTAGCGTTTATAATTTTGTTAAAATTTAAATTTAATAAACAACATATTAGTTTTAGTTAATTTAAAGCATCTCAGGTTACAACTGTAACCCTGGTTCCCTGAAAAGGGAGCAAGACGCTGCGTCGAGACGCTGTGCGAACATTATATCCACGACGCCATAGTAACAAGTGCCTGTCAGTGTGAAATCTCTGCGCACACTAAGATGAAAGCACATGCGCCCTTGGAGTGGAGCTGAGGTCAAGGTCATAAAACCTCACGAATGTGTGCGGCAAGGCTAGCAATCCGCCGCATCACAAATATCTTGGAGGGAACCCCTGACGATAATGTTTTAGAAGCAGCCATACTCCTAGTCGAGTGAGCCCGTACAGCCAAAGGTGAAGGCTGACCGGCGACTCCTAAGCAAGTGAGATGGCCTCGCCCACCCACTTTCCAGAGGAGGGCTATCGAGGAGAGACCCTAGGTCCGAGAACCATTCTCGAGCCGGCCAGAACGGGGCTACGGAGTTCCCTCCGCATTATAGATGTATTGCGGACTCATAACCTACACATTGCCGATCCGAGCCAAATACGCGCTGCCTCAGCGTCAGCGAACCTCAATTTAAGTTTACTTCCTTTTTATTTATTTATTTAGTTCAAGAGGAAAGCCAACAGGGGCGGAGCTAAAACTCCAGAAAGTGCATTATTTTCTATACGTCGGGAAATTTATGAATGCACTTTTTTATCTTTTACGAGAGCTGACATACATGCTCCGCTCCCAGACAAACAACACTTTAATCGCGTGTATCCCCACTCGTAATGTAGTGAGGGCAGGGAGGGACAAAATGCTGCTTGCTTTACATGCTGGAGACTGGAGTGGCGAGTCTTCAGTTTCTCCCGTTTCAATACTAACAAGTATTCAAGAAGTTTATAAGAAGTTCCTCAGAACTGGGAAGGTGCAGTATCGGCGACTCACTCGAGGACGGAAGAAACCGCAATGCGTGCTTCACACCCTGAGATGAAACACTGGACCTGGCAGGTGAAGACAGAGAAAGGACGAAGCCCGTCTCTAACCCCTCTGCCAGATCCACTTGCGAACCCAACGACCGCTCTGCCTCGGCAAGAGCGGAAGTGCAGCGCTCTCAACGGTAGCCGTTCTCACAATGCTCACGTCCAGCCCCCTCGAGGGCTGACTGAGCGTGATGCGCTTCTAACAAACAACACACAGTACATGTGTATCCCCACCCGTAATGTAACGAGGGCAGGGATGAACACACTGAAATGCTACTCGTTCGCCATTATCATTTTTTTTTTAAGGGTGAAAAAACTCCTGCCTAACAATTTTCTACAGACAGACAAAAAACACCAGAGACATACACTCACCTAAAGGATTATTAGGAACACCTGTTCAATTTCTCATTAATGCAATTATCTAATCAACCATCTCCTCTGATGGCTACTTCCAGCAGGATAATGCACCATGTCACAAAGCTCGAATCATTTCAAATGGGTTTCTTGAACATGACAAGTTCAATGGGCCAACATTTCTAAAGAATGCTTTCAGCACCTTGTTGAATCAATGCCACGTAGAATTAAGGCAGTTCTGAAGGCGAAAGGGAGTCAAACACAGTATTAGTATGGTGTTCCTAATAATCCTTTAGGTGAGTGTAGATTTCACATAGAGCGCTTGCTGAAGACACAGAAGCTAGTGACTGTTTGTTCCAGGTGTGCTTTATAGTTTCCTGGTCGATGACGTCACCCGCCTGTGACGTTCCGTCACGCCATTGGACTGATTTCATAGGTGCTTCACGACGCAATCACGCAGAGGCGTTCCCACAGCGTCTCGACGCAGCTCGAGTTCCCTTGAAAGGGAACTAACTTTTTCCTTGACATTGACGGAATTTTTCGTAATTTATGACACAACACTTTCGGCGGATTGACGGAAATTTCCGGTTTTCCGTGTTTTCACTGTTATACGGTCGGGGGTGCTATCACGCATCTCTTGAAAGAGTACAGAATCTCCTGATCAAAACACAGATGAAGAAGCAGAAACAAGTGACAAAAAATGTCTTATACACATGTGAAAATAACGCGATGTTCTATGTTTTGATCATCGTTCTGAATCTGATCTGGATGTAGACTTTGACAAAAATGCGATTTAAATGTAACGCTGGCAGGAAAAAAATGGCTCTGCAAATATGATGAAACCCTTTAACTTTATACAGTGTTTACACAGTTGCAAAAGTTAAATATGAATAAATCAGTAAATTGCTTCTCACCGCTGTGGTATTTTGCCAGTTGGAGGGCGGGGATATTAAAAATCAGATCCCCCATTATCTCTCTATAAATGTCTCTGATTTGAATGGGGTCGTTTGTGTCGCCCAGGTACTCATTTGCCACCAGGTCAATTATCCATCGATCCCTGGGCTAAAGGGAATTGAGTTCAAAGCACAGAATTCAAAGAAAAAAAAGTGAAGAAAGATTTTAACTATTAACTGAGAGGTTAAAATTACATAATGTAAATGTGCAACTTACGTCAGGAAAATTCAGGGTCAAGGCTTTTGTGGCTTGCTCTTTATCCATCCCATCAATCCATCCAAGACCTAAAAAATACTAAGGCGAAATAACATTCAACTTTATGCATAAAAAAAAAAACCTAAAATATGAATATATTATAAATGCATCTGAGATCTTTGTGTGCATGTTGATTTCATACAGTTGATTCCTTTTATTTTCAACATGCGTAATAGGGGAACTTTAGGGTTAAAAAAGGCATTTATCAACATTTATTCATTTATTCCAACTGATGTAACCTGAACTATCCCTGTCTAAAACTACTTAAGAATTTCAGCCTTTGAATAACACTTTTTGTTTCATTTTTGATGTAAAAAAAAAAGAAAAAAGAAAAAGAGTCAAATTGAAGTAAATCAAACCAGGTGAAAGATGCACCTGCATACAAAAAATAATACCACTATCCTGTGGATACTAATGCATTTTCTGTTGCTTTCTTTATTGAAATAATAGCTGTTTGGAGTGTGATATTGAATATAATAATAAATGTAATATTTACTCACTGTGGGCAGTAAATAGCCACACTCATCATCAGTAATACCAGTGATGAGAGGAACTTTACTGAACTCTTGTTTCTGAATGATCTCCTCTACAGGCTTGGGTAGTAAATGAGAATCCACAGCAACACTGAAGTGCATCATCTTGAACTATGAACACAGTTTCAGTTTATAGTTTGAGTATATATTTCAGTTTATCATAATTGCTTGTCAGTACATTTGGCAGTACAATTCAAACCATATGTCAAAGTCAATAGAATTATGAAATTGGATATAAAGATGTATTTAAAATAGTTACTAAAATAGAACTTTAGTTCAACAGTTTAGTTCTGCATTAAATATAAATTTAAACTAATACTTTTTTATTTATATATTGGTAAATAACATGCAATTAAGAGTCTGAAAACATAAATGAATTGTCATAAATGACAAACTTTTTCACAAGGGATCTTTCTGCTTTACACCGTATGATTTAAAAAAAAAAAATTCTTAAAGGGATAGTTCACCCAAAAATGAAAATTAGCCCATGATTTACTCACCCTCAAGTCATCCTAGGTGTATATGACATTCTTCTTTCAGGCGAATATAATCTGAGTTATATTAAAAAATGTTCTGGCTCTTCCAAGCTTTATAATGGCAGCGACTGGCCGTATATTTTTTGAAGTCCATAAAAGTGCATCCATCCATGATAAAAGTGCTCCACATGTTAATAAAGGCCTTCTGAAGTGAAGCGATACGTTTGTGTAAGAAAAATATCCATATTTAAAACTTTATCAACTAAAATAACAAGCTTCTGGCAGACGGCCGTACGCAAGTCGACTTACACCAAAAGAGTTAACGCTTGAAGATGTATGACGTAGGATGTAGGAGTATCGTAAGCTTTGACGCCTCTCGCGGTTCAAACAAACAGAGCTGGGCAACAAACTCAAGCTCCTCTGACATTTCTCTTTAAAAGTTCTCGTTTTAGACTTCTAATTCATGACCGGTGTTTTGTTTTGCTCTATTCTCTGCGCTTCCGCGTTCGTCATTACGTTGTGCGTCGGGTCAAGTGTTACTGTTAAGTGTTCGCCGTAAATCGATGCGTACGGCCGTCTGCTGGAAGCTAGTTATTTTAGTCAATAAAGTTTTAAATATGGATATTTTTCTTACACAAACGCATCGCTTCGCTTCAGAAGGCTTTTATTAACCCCCCAGAGCCGTGTGGAGCACTTTTATGATGGATGGATGCACTTTTATTTATGAAAATATACGGCCATTCACTGCCATTATAAAGCTTGGAAGAGCCAGGACATTTTTTAAAGGGCCCCTATTATGGATTTTTGAAAATGACCTTTCATGTAGTGTGTGACATAGCTCTAAGTGAATGAAAACATCCTGCAAAGTTTTAAATCTGAAAGTGCACCGTATATAAAGTTATTGTCTCTCAAAAGTAAGAGTCGACTCTGAGTCAATTAAATGATTTGTTTTTCAAATGAGTCCTAAGTCGCTTCGTTGTGACGTCAAGATGAAACATTACCATATTGCTCTTGAAAGACGGGTCAGTACCCAGTTAATTTGGACTAACTTGCTCCTCAAAATCACAACCTGTAAGTATGACTAATTACTGATGTACCTGTATATATTTTCTACCGGTGTTCAAAATACTTAGTTTTGAGTTTTATATTGTGTAGGTCTTCTCCTAACTGGCTAACTCATATTATTACTGTCTTACTGAAATACTTCTGCTAATCAGTTAGTGGGCCACCACGATTACCTAAAACTGTGTCTATTAATGCAGATTGTCTGTCGTTCACACTACTTTGAGGAAAGATTAAGCATGGAGCAAGATGTGTTTTACCAACGTTTATGTTACATCAGTCATTCACGCCAGACCTCGGCTATTGTATGCACTGTTATTGATACAGTTTCCACATGTTCAACGCAATAAATCAGAAAAATAATCTGTAAATAAATAAGTAAAATAATCGGTTTGTTGATGAAATAATCGTCCTTGCGATGGAGGTTCGGGTTTCTAGTTCTTCCAGTGTTTCATCATAGGACTCGCGCTCGGATTGATATGGTAAAATTGACGTCATTGTTTGTTACTGTCTTTAGTTTATGGGGTACAATCCCTGAGCTGACGTTCAGTTATGGCAATGGGCGTTTTTGTTTTCGACATGCTTTTTTTTGTTTTCGTATGCGGTAGACCAATCACAACAGACCGAGCTGCCAGGCCAATCAGAGCAGAGTAGCTCGCAAAAAGAGGGATTTAGAGAGACTGGTTCATCTGACGAGTCGTTTGAGAATAGTTGAAAAATGTGGTGATGTGCAAATGTATATTATGAGAAAATGAAACAGTTTTTTTTACCTTTGATGCATGTAAACCTGTTGTAGGAGACTCCAAAACAACATTAGGAAACTTTAAAATAGCATAATAGGGGCACTTTAATATAACTCCGATTATTAGTCTGAAAGAAGAATGTCATAAACACTTTGAGGGTGAGTAAATCATGGAGAAAATTTCATTTATGGGTGAACTATCCCTTTAATAACTTATTTTTATGAAAAATGTCACACCTTTTTGGAACATTCCAGAACTTCCTCCTCTGACCAGCCCATGATGCAGTCAACGATCTTTGATGAACTGCTACTGTCACAGTTGCATGATTTGGCAGCATTCTGCAATGATCATCAACATGAGGACTTAAGAAGACTTTTAAATAACAAAATGGTGAAAATATAAGAAGGTTATGAAAGGAAATGATACCTGGGCTATCAGCAAAGGATTAGACATCACCACACCATGCCAAAAGGCAGTCCCGCTTTCTGCAATGGCTCGATGAAACAGACCAGAAGCCAATGGTGAAAGAATCTTAAAGACATAATGACACAGAAAGTGACTCCATCATTCAATACAAATAATTTTGCAATCATTACAGCTGAATTGTTTCTACAGTTTACTAAATAAAGATGCACACCAGCGTGGATACACTGAATCCTCCAGCAGACTCTCCAAAGATGGTCACTGATCCAGGATCTCCACCGAAAGTGTGGATGTTCTCCTGAACCCATTGAAGAGCAGTCACCTGGTCCAGAAGACCATAGTTTCCTGGCGCATGTTCATCTCCTGTGCTGCAAAAAGAAAAGGAAACTTTTATCTGAATCTGTGTCTCATGTGACCTTGTTATTTGTACACGCTGTGACTATACAAATCACAACATGTAAATAGGAAAATGTTGGCGTTATTTTGTCACTTATTAGGATCAGTATGCTAGCTGGAGCCGTTTACCTCCAGTCTTTGTGCTAAGCTAGGCTAGCGGTGGGTGCGTCAGACAGAGTTACGGCTTGCTCGGAGATTTAAAGGGTATGTATGGACTTATCTAACTCTGGGGGATACGGTGAATAAGCTAAAGTCCCAAAAAGTCGGCGTGTTCCTTAAAATAATTATATACCGAATAATTTTATGATTATTTATTGTAATAATTATAAAGCGTCTGAAATAATATGTACCATGAAGTGATTTTTATGCATTACTTTTATGCATAGAGGTTTTATGCTTGAACTGCCATAATACAAAAAACTTTTCATTAAAATATTATGAATTGTACCAAAGACCAATTTTCAGATTTCATTATGCACTGCATCATTTAAGAATCACACTTGAATCAAATTGCTGTCAGAGCAAATATTCACACCTAATAATAATAAATTAAAATTGATGATCTTTCCGCTTTCATTAAGCATTTCATATGATCCAGGGAATCTGCAGCTGTTAAATAATTTATGGCACCAACCTTAAGAATCCCAGCAGTCCCAATCTGTACTGAATCAGCACCACGACCACATCCTGATACGCTGACAGAACAGAGCCATCGTACACTGAAGCTGAACCAAGAGAAAGTCCTCCACCATGAATCCAAACCATGACCTAGAAAACACGTGGAAACATTCTCGACCCAATTTCTATGAGGACGTTCAATCCCAAAAAGCTGTTGTTGAACTTACTGGCAACTTGGCGTGTTCTTCACCAGGTTTGACTGGAGTGTAGATGTTGAGATACAAGCAGTCCTCTGAGACCTCAGGAATCTCCACATCCATAGAGAGAAACTCCAGTTCAAGGACCATTAACACTTGCCTGTCCTGAATGCACCTAAAGAAACCACAGTACATTAGATACTGGAAATGTCTAAACACATTTGAATTTAAATACTGTTGTGTGGCATCTCACATTGGTGGCTGTTTGGTTGCATCTCTCACTCCTTGCCATTTCTCTGCAGGCTGGGGCCGAGCCAGTCTCAGAGACCCCACTGGGGGCCTGGCAAACGGTACACCGAGATAGCTATTGATGACAGTTTCCTTGCCCTTCACAGTCAGGAAGGAACCTCTTAGAGATCCTAATTTTGTTTCCACTACAGGTCCTGTCAAGAAAACCAATAATAATATAATATAAAGATTTAATTTAGTTTGCATAAGGCAAAAAAGATCCAATTTGACTTGCATTTAGCAAATAAATTATGGTTTTATGACAAAAAAAATGTATTCTGAAATTGATAACTTGCCTTCATTCCACTCTTTTATAATCTGTGGAAGTTTTTGAGTCATGAAAGTAAAGTGTTGTCCCTTAATGTTTTTGCCAGGTTTCTGTTCCAGTCCAATGCCGAGATACTCGGCCTCAGCTCCATATTCAGGCCACTTTGTAAGGCCCGGACCGTTCGGAGACCTGACGTCAATGACAAACACAAAAATACAGACATTCTAATGCAAAACTGTCACTTGCTATACTGTTATATAACTTATTGTTTTAGTTTCTCTGTTTCTCTTAGACCATAGAAAATATGCATTGCAAAATAATCCTTGCAAAAAAAAAAAAAAAAAAAAAAATTTTTGTAAAACATTGACTTGAAAAATTGATAAAAGTGTAAAGCAATTAAAAAAAAAACATTTTATTAAATAATTGGTATAAAAACAATCATCAGTGGTTTTACCACAATATAAAAACACAAATGAAAAACACTGTCATTATCAAGACCACTGTTGTAACGGTGCATTTCTACATACTCCTTTATTTGTAAATGTCCATAAAGAACTCATTTATTAATTAAGTGACATACAAATCAATAGTAACATTCAGTGACATTTTGACATTTGCGAGTAACATTGGTTTTGAGTGTCATTGTTTGTCTGGAGCTGGTGTGCTGCTGGCGACTAACAACCAACTCTTGCTTGTATATACTCTTGTGTACTGTATGTTCACTTTTTTGTGCTTCCTTATCGTTCCTTCGTCATCGCGAAGCATTATTTTGCTTCGCTTCTGCTATGATAAAAGAGACACTCTTGCATTGCGTGTTTGTGCATTTTATGGGCGGAGCAATGAAGGGAGGGGTGTGTTTGTTTGGGTTGATTTCAATTATCAAAAGTGTTTAACAACGATTTAGAAAAATAGCATACTAGACCTTTAACCTAGAAGGGAGTGTTTTATAACTGATGTGATCACTTACCCAGTGCGGGCAAAGTTTCCCCAATAAGCCATGGCAGTTTTACAAAGTTCATTTTCTTCTTCTGTGTGTTTTTCTGAATTATGAAGAAGAAAGAATATTTAAGAGACTTAGTAGCCAATATCTCATTACTTTGACAGTATAGTTCCGGTTAAATCGAGTACTGCGTAATATCTTACGCTATGGGGAAATCTCTTTTCCGCGAGATACTGAAGC
Organism: Leuciscus leuciscus; assembly: GCF_965113295.1. Taxonomy (NCBI): domain Eukaryota; kingdom Metazoa; phylum Chordata; class Actinopteri; order Cypriniformes; family Leuciscidae; genus Leuciscus; species Leuciscus leuciscus. The sequence continues at coordinate 13,208,899 of NC_138724.1, read as the reverse complement.
CAAAAATTATCCTTAATTTTGGAATAATGTAAAACGCGTTGCGGCAGCATGCAGACATAGGCGAAACAGCTCGCGCGCCTATTAGCTGCTCTGCGGCAACTGCAGCAGCCTATCGAAAGGCCCCGTCGTGACGTCAGCTCCAATGAGGGCGCTTCGCGCCCACTGCGTCACGTCCCGCCGAAACGGGCGTGGCCTTGGGCTATAAATATAGCTCGAGAGGCTGGTATAGCTGGTTTTCATCGCCGGAGCGAACCAGAGCGTGTTGCAGGCACGGCAAGATACGCAGTACTCGTCCCCTCTCTAGAGAGAACCGAGGTTACGTTAGTAACCGAGTACGTTCTCTTACGAGAGGTTCTCTCGTACTACGTAATATCTTACGCTATGGGGAACACAGTGTAAAACGCTGTGCGTGCTGAGATCCAGTACCAAAGTCCCAAGGGCAGGTGCCCGGGGCCCATATAGCATATGATCTGGAGTCCAGAGAGTCCAGGAAGAGGGGCTAGAATAGCATCATTCCTATAATAAATAGCATCCTATAAGGAGCAATTATATAGATAGTGTTTCACACACAGCCAGGGCGAAACTCGGCTTAGTCTGGTGAATATTATGGGTCTTACACACTGCCCCTAGAGCTGCACGATTGATCAGCAAGCGTTGCTCAAGCAGTTTCAGTATTCTGGGCCGAAAACATCGGGGCAGACAATACCGATTTATCAGACCGAAAGCAGCTTAGCCTGTAAAGTGGGAACCTCTAGGTTATAAAACCTTATAAATGTAGACGGGGAGGCCCAGCCTGCCGCCATACATATATCTTGTAAGGCAATCCCACTAGACCAAGCCCACGATGAGGCCATGCCTCTTGTGGAGTGCGCTCGAACACCTAACGGGCACTGCAGGCCCTTAGAGGCGTAAGCCAGCGCTATAGCATCGACTATCCACCTGGATAGGCTCTGTTTCGACACGGCTAGTCCCTTAGAACGTCCGTAGAACGAGACAAAGAGCTGCTCTGTCTGTGTGAAGACAGATGAGCGAGACACATAAGCCCTTAATGCCCTGACCGGGCGTCCTTCTCCTCGTTAGAGACCGGCAGGGCTGACAGGGAAATCACCTGAGACCTGAACGGTGTGTTGAGGTTTTAGGAACGTACCCGTGCCTCGGTTTGAGTATGACTTTCGAGTCATTTGGCCCAAACTCCATACATGTCGCGCTCACTGAGAGCGCTTGCAAGTCCGCAATACGCTTCGCTGAAGCGAGAGCCAGAAGAAATACTGTCTTGAAAGACAAAGTGTTTGATATCCACTGATTGGATTGGCTCGTCCTTCAGATCTATTGACACAAACCAGTCCCCTTGGCGAATTTGCGAGAGGATTTTCCTGGTCGTGAGCATTTTGAACCGGCGCTTTGCAAGCGCTTTGTTCAGCTGTCTTAGATCTAGAATGGGTCTGAGACCCCCGTCTTTCTTCGGTACCAGAAAATATCTGCTGTACAGACCCCCTTCGCTCTGAGCTTGAGATAAAGGCTCTATGGCCCCTTTGCTCAACAGTTTGAGATAAAGGCTCTATGGCCCCTTTGCTCAACAGTTTCGCAATCTCGGTTCGAAGTAGATGTGCTACTTCCTTTTCCACCGTGGTTTCGATTTGCGCCGCGCAACTGCGGGGGCGTCGAGCGAACTGTAGTGAATAGCCTCTTTCTATAATGTTCAGCACCCATTCTGATACCCCGGGGAGCTTTGAATGAGATCTGGGCTCTGGCCGTGACATAGTGGCGGCCGTAGAGCTTCGGTATGCTGTAACATAGACGCCGCATCTGCAGTGTTTGAGGCGGGGGGCGCGCTGATCACAGCGGGCAGCCTGTCCGCGCTCGACTCTCCTTGGGCGGATAGCTGAGGGAGAACGAGCGGGGGGGACCCCGTGGGGCTTGTCATGTCTGTGAGTGAATGTAGGCGTATAACCGCGGGCACATTTACTGCACTGAAAACACCGTCGGCCTGAGCGTTTTTTCGTTTTTACAGAAACCGAAAGACATGCAGTGTGTAGTGTTTGTGGGCACTGGATCGTGGGCACGTTCACTACATTTAATGCACAACCGACATGAGTCGATTTTATGTGCGTGAGCCCTGTGGGGCGGGCTGTGTCTGTGTGTAGGAATGGGCACTGGGCAGCGGGCATTTTGACTACACGCATAACACCATCGGCCGTGGCCGGAATACCAGGAAAAACACTCTTTGAGAGATTCATCTGGGTCGCCGTAAAAACGGCGTTTGTGTGCAGGCAAGCGGGCCGTGGTACCGGCTTGTTTACTGCATAATACACTGGAACAGTCGCATTTTCTGGAACTGAACAAGCAAGAAGTTTTGGTGGAAGTCTGGCCGCAGCGAGACTTGAACACCGTCGGTGAGAGAGGCCATGTTCCGCCCTATGGCCTGTGCAGCAGATTTACTGGCGCGGAGTGCAAGATCCGTAGCGCTTCTTAAATCCGGCACGCTGATAGCTTCCGGCCCTTCCTCATCCAGCTTTCGGAGAAGGTTGGCTTGGAAGATCTGCAATGTAGCCATTGTGTGCAATGCAGATGCAGCCTGTCCAGCGGCGGTGTAAGCGCGGCTGTGCATGGCTGAAGTAGTGCGGCAGGCTTTAGACGGAAGCGCCGTCTTTGCACGCCGTCCAGCAGAGGGCGGGCAAAGATGGGCAGCTACCGCTTCTTCCACCAGAGGAAGAGAATGGTATCCTCTGTTTTTAGCACCGTCCACCACGGAGAATGCTGCTGAGGCAGAGGTACGCACCCTGGCTGAGAAGGGGGCACACCAGGACTTCACAAGTTCTTCATGAAGCTCAGGAAGAAACGGCGCGGGTCTAGAAGGTGGCGAAACGCGGTCTCCTAGCAGGAAACAACCATCCAGCCGGTTGTGCGCAGGCTCCGCGGCCGTCGACCACTCGAGGCCGAGGCTCTGCACGGTTCAAAATGCTCACGACCAGGAAAATCCTCTCGCAAATTCGCCAAGGGGACTGGTTTGTGTCAATAGATCTGAAGGACGCGTATTTTCAAATTCAAATAGCGTCACGTCACAGGCGATTTTTGAGATTCGCCTTCGAGGGCCAGGCATATCAATACACAGTCCTACCGTTTGGCCTGTCCCTAGCACCCCTTACATTCAGATCCACAGAGCTCGACCAATCCTGACTGCCCGACGCCAGGATAGAGCAGCTGTCCTCCTCTACAATCGGCACTTCTTCAGTGTCATCCACAACGGAAGCGGCGGCAGATGGCGGCCGTTTTCCGGGAGTGATAGACTCAGGTGAAGCGGGCGGTGAAGCTGGCGGGCGAACCGGCGAGCTTGTAACGGTTGGAGGAGGCTCCGGGACCCGCTGAGCACGGCGCTTTTTACGGCGCGGTACCGCATCGGGCGGGAGTGCAGTCTCGTGGAAGAATGCCAGGTGAGTCCTCAGAGTCGCCATAGGCAGTAGCTCGCAGTGAGGGCATCCGCCGTCAGCGAGAGCGAGCTCTGCATGTCCTTCACCCAGGCAGGAAACGCAGATGACATGGCGGTCCCCGTCGCTGACTGGGGCTCGGCACGAGCCACAGAAGGTGCGAGACATCTTAAGAAAGACGCTCGAGCTCTTTTAGAGAGAGAGAGTGTGTGTCGCGGCGGCGAACACACACTAGTATTGTAAAGGATATAGTGCGCCGGATAGCGCAGCAGGAACGGCGGCAGAAGGCGGCTCGGCCAGTGGCTTCGATGCAAGGCTCGTCCCGCTGAAAAGGCTTTCTCGATGGCGCGGCTTCTTCTCTCTGGATCCAGCGATGCGTGAGCTCCGCTGAAGAGATGAAAATCAGCTATACCAGCCTCTCGAGCTATATTTATAGCCCAAGGCCACGCCCGTTTCGGCGGGACGTGACGCAGTGGGCGCGAAGCGCCCTCATTAGAGCTGATGTCACGACGGGGCCTTTCGATAGGCTGCTGCAGTTGCCGCAGAGCAGCTAATAGGCGCGTGAGCTGTTTCCCCTATGTCTGCATGGTGCCGCAACGCGTTTTACATTATTACAAAATTAAAGGACAAGTTCGGTATTTTACACTTAAAGCCCTGTTTACAGATCGTATCTGATGAAATAGAACGGTTAAGATTAAAATTTGGACACATGCTCCTGTCCCGAGAATTTTAGGTTTATTTAGCTTTTGTGGACCTATTTTGCCAAACGCGTCACACCCGTGATTCTTCCGTTGAGAGCTTGATAAACCTAAAATTCTCGGGACAGCAGCATGTGTCCAAATTTTAATCTTAACCGTTCTATTTCATCAGATACGATCTGTAAACAGGGCTTTAAGTGTAAAATACCGAACTTGTCCTTTAAGGATCATTTTTGGCTTCAGTATCTCGCGGAAAAGAGATTTCCCCATAGCATAAGATATTACGCAGTACGAGAGAACCTCTCGTAAGAGAACAATGAGACTGCACTTAGAACTTGAATACTAACAAACCTATTTTATATAAATTAGGCTGTACCTTTCATATGTATATGTCCATTTCCAAAGCAGTTACCAAGAACAAAAAAAACTTCATCTCCATGGTCACTTCCAACAAAACTGGGTCTTTTCTTTTGAAGTATACTGGGAGGATGTTGGAATTCATACACGTACACTGGTGCACCAGCATCTATTAAGGAAAAATGACTGAAAATAAACTGGCATAATTGGTGCACAGTGGCACAGTGATGCATAAATAGAGTAAACTCTCACCTCTGTGGTAATTCGCTACTTTGCGAGCTGGTATGTTGAAAAAAAAGTCACCCATCATCTCTCGAAAGCCATCTCGGATTTTAATCCTGTCAGTGGATGGCCCCAGATACTCATTTAAAACAAGCTCAGCAATCGCCTGATTCTGAAGCTAAAGGAAGTGATATTTAAATGAATAGAGTATTTTTTATTTTCCGTTTAACATTTTAAGCAACACAGTATCATTTATCCTCCATGATTTATATGTATTTTTGTAGACAGTATTTCAGTCATGTCCTGAAACTTGATATTTCCATTGTGTAACATAACAGATCAGTCTGTTTACAAAATTTTGATCTTTAGAAGAAATAGGAATATACAGTGGGATATACGTTTGCATAACTGTAATAAAAAATAATAAAAAACTTTAAAAAAAAAACAATGCTTTGTGATTGCATTACCTAAAATGAACACACAACTAAAACAGGAGTGGACCTACAGTAGAATAAAACCATGGGGGATGCCACAAATAAATGCACCTATTGATAGGGGCAAATGAAACTAAATAAAAATTAACCAAAATAATATTCCTTTTTTTCTATGTAGTAAACAAATAAGTTGATAGATTAATAGAGTGAATTAACTGTTCTACCATGCACTTTGTATATGCACTTATTACTGCTACTTTTCAAAATTATGCAGCTATCAAAAAAAAAAAAAATTATGTCTTACATCAGAATAAAATAAAGGCAAAAATGTCATGATCTGCTCTCTGTCCATTCCATCTATCCACCCTGGGGGTCCAAGAATCTACAGGAAAAAAGATTTTGAATATTAAGTTCTCTTGCATGCATTCAGAGATTTCATATTTTGGAAATAATCTATGACTTTAATGTAAAAAGAAACATTTCCATTACATTAGGTAATATATAGCCACCATCATCATCAGTAACTCCAGTGATCAGAGGTACTTTATTAAACTGGTGGGATTGAAGAAGCTCCTCTACAGATTTCGGAAGGAACTGGCCATCCACTGTCACTCCAAAATGAAGCATTAGTTGTTCCTGTATTATAAGCCCAACATATGCAAACACACATTTAGCACAGAAATTATCTGTATTCGTATTATTATTAATACTGATATTAATCACTTAATGACCTTACAAGTTTTTTAATTTTTTTTTATAGAAAGTAAAAGATGAAAAGAATTTATCAAATTCAATTAAATATAAACATTTCATGTGAAAGGATGGATAGATGAATGTATGGTTGCAATGCAAACCCTAGCAATCTTTAATATGTCCTCTTCTGACATCTGCATAACACAGTCAACGATCTTCTTTGTGCTGGAAATATCACAGCCAGATGCATTTCCCACATACTACAGAAAGATGTTGATACATTTTGATTAAATATCTGTAAGTCACAGTGAAAGAAAATGAAAATCGTAACTTTGAATTTGTAATGAATTTGTGAAATGTACTTGGGCTGTTGGCAGAGGGTTGGGAATCATAATAGCATCCATTGCTGCCGTACCGCTCTCTGCGATAGCATAGCGAAACAGATTTGCAGATAATGGAGAAAGAACCTATAGAAGATGTGGAGAAACTTTTTAAAACACAGGTATATAGAAGCATTTGTAAAGTCATATTTCAGAGGATCTATATAAGTCCCTAATCATTGCATGACCCCAACAACTAAATTCTTACATGTAAAGACACACTGACTCCTCCAGCAGACTCTCCAAAGATGGTGACTAATCCAGGGTCGCCCCCAAAGCTGTGAATGTTCTCCTGGACCCAATGAAGTGCAGCCACCTGGTCCAGAAGACCATAGTTTCCTGGTGCATGTTCATCTCCTGTGCTAAATGGTCATTTATCGAATACAAGGTCGTAGAGATAATGTTCAAAACATGGAAAATAGTCTACAAGTATTCCATACAACTAAAGGTGCAGTCACATTTACTGTTGTTCGTGAATTTTCACGGCAAAATCTAGTAATTTCAATAGGAATTCACGCATCTTTAATTTCACACAAGGGCGAAAGGTTTCCATAATTCTTCCAATGCAAATATTGTTTTTATATGTCAGAGTTTCTTCTACTTCAGGCACTTTTATATCTCAGAGGGTTCTTTAAAGCTGCAGTCCGCAGTTTTTCCTCTTTGTCGCCAACTCTGTTCGAAACATACAATTGCAGTTATTCACGGAATTATCAACTTTATGTGGGTTGTGCCTCGGCACGGCACAGCGCAGATAAATCCAATGTTTTGAGGAGAATGTGCAGCTGTCAGTCACCGCGCCGGTGTGGATTCTGTCATTCGGAATCACAGATTCTACTTTTTGGAAGTATGACCAACATAAGAATTTTCACCGGAAAATGTCATCTGAACAAGTAAGTAACATCCACTTTTGTTCAGACCAACTGACTAATGTTAAGAGAAAAAAAAGCATTGCAGTAAATCACGCTTATTAAATCTAATGATCGCTTATCATATCACGTCAAACCGTGCAAATTATACTTTGTTCTCAAATTGTTAATGTTAACAACATCAGCATTGCGTGACTACATTTAATGCCTTTCCGATATTATCCTTGTTTTCGCATGGGCCGGTGGCAGTCTCTTTTTTTCCGTAGCCACTTCAAAGTCCGAACGAAGTCTTTTGCGTTTTACAAAGGGTGAATCTCCAGTTGTCACTGGTGATTGTCGTTTGAACCTTTCTGGATCCGCCATCAAATTAACAAGTTTAATTATATCAAGTGCTGTGAGAAAAGGCTATAAATCTCCACCTCCAACATCCTCACACGCAATATAGCCTACTAGCCGAGACTCCTTCTTTATGTGTACAGATGTGACGTAATAACGCAAACACATGCTCAAATGTCCCGCCGAAATCCACCACTACCACTGGAATTAAAAACATTATTACAAGCTTACCGTTTTGAATCGAGCTAAGGCAAGCAGATAGTTTTGAACACTGGCTGGTTATGTACTTGCTCAAACATTTATTTTGGAAAAATTTTAACTCAAAAAAGTTACGGACTGGAGTTTTCACAGATTTTTAAAAGATTTTTATCATTTTTTGTTGTAATGAAGATCCCATTACAAATTTATTGGGATATTTTTATCATGCCATGTTTTATTTTTGCTACTTTTCAAATACCTTTTACATACAGTTTACCCAAACCTGGACTTTCAGTCTTAAACTATGACATCATAAAATATAAACCGTTATACGTTTACAATCACAAAAGTTATAATAGTGAAATTGTAAACACTTTAAATATTATTGTGCAAAAGTTAAGTTCCCTTTCGATACAGTTCACTTGCAATGCGTCAGTTCGCTGACGCTGATGGGGAAAACTCAATTTTCTTAGAATCCTGAAGCCTGATTGGTTCACGTCTGTGCAACTGCATAGACAAATTGCATTCTAGCCCACCGAAAGGGGCAGGGATGGCTGCCTATATAAACCATGCAGAATTGCCCATTAGTCAGAATCCTTCAGCGCGAAGATTATCTCTCGCTGCTCCGAAGAAGACTGAAGCCTCTTCTTGCTCTCCTCGCTTCTTCTCGCCGTTGAACGAGCCTTGCAGTGGAACAATGACGCTCTGCATTCAAGCTGATTGAATGGTGCTCTGCAAGCAAGCTGATTCAGCGATCTCTCCTCCTGTGGCATCCTGTGGCCATCCGGCGATTGATAAAAGAGCAAATTTAAGAGCAAATTTCACAGCGATGTTGAGGCAAATGTCGCGCCATGAATGCGACTTGTTCAGGGTTCACCTCTAGATGAGCATCCAGAGTGTGTCTCCTGCCTGGGATCACGCTCTTCAGCGAACCGGCCGCTCCCTCATCTCCTTCCCCTCTCGAGCCAAGGCGAAAGAGTTGAGCAGCGATACAGAAGCGAGCTCACGTTGGCCCAGCACCCGCGTGCCTCACTCTCCCCCGAAGAGTCCCCTTTACTCTTCACCCGCGAGGATCAACGCCTCTCATCTGGTGGGAGTGGCATGGTCTCGTTTGGCGGGTCCAAGAGTTAAACTCAATGTCTCTGGCCACCTCTGAGTGCGAAGAGTGGGCTGTAGCTAGTAGCTATGGTCTACTAAGAGTGGGCTACTAAGCTAGTAGCTATGGGCTACTAAGAGTGGGCTGTAGCTAGTCACCCCTCCAAGCCCTGCAGAACCACGTCAGCGCTCACCTCCAGAGTATTCGCCGCTGACGGCCACGTTGACTCCGCACTGTTTAAGAAGCTGCACAATACACAGTACTTGGCACTGTGCACTACAAATGCCATCTCTACTGCTGGATGGCCACTTATGGCTTAATCTCAGATTTAAGACGCTGACAGGACAACTCTTTTCGACTCTCCCGTCGGGCCTGTTTGACTCCGCGGTAGACGGCTTTGTGGAGCACTACATTGCGGCCCATAAGTCATCACAGGCTATGCGTCACTTCTTCCCCAAAAAAGCCAGCTCCTCTACTGCCTCCAGTCTATTCAAGATGGCCCAGTCGACTCAGAAGTGACCTAGGCCAGCTTCAGCACCCGTCCAGCCCCAGCCAAAAGCGGAGAGGACCCCCAAAGCATGCCCGTCTTCCTCAGTTCAGGGCACTGGAAACAATGTTTTTGTTGCCAGTTCTACTTCTTCGTCCCCAAGAAGGATGGCGGCCTCAGGCCTATCCTTGATCTGAGATGTCTGAATCGCGCCCTCATGAGACGGCCTTTCAGAACGTTAACTATTAAACGAATCCTCGCGCAAATTCGCCCCAGGAATTGGTTTATTTCAGTGGATCTGAAAGACACCTACTTTCGTACCCAGATAGCCCCCCACCACAGACCATTCTTGAGATTCGTGTTCAAGGGGGTGGCATTCCAATAAACACGGGAAAGGCGGGAATCTGCATACTCAACTACCTCGATGATTGGCTGCTTATAGCCCAATTGGAACGGGAGCTATGCGGCCACAGATCCCAGCAACAGACAGCAGTGAAATTAGCCTCTTAAGGCAAATGAGTTGGTCGTTTTAAAATGAATTGTCTACCTCAGAATGATATTAAACACAAATCATCCTTTGAGATGTGATAGAAACAACATTAATGTAATGCATGCATATACAACGTTGGACAATCTTAGTGAACATGAGAGTATATGATATGTGACTTTATTTTCTAAAAATCCACAGGGCCAAAAGTGCTCAAAGTTGAAGAAACAATGGAACAATTGAAAGAATATTTTTTTAGCAAATAACTTAGAATGTTGAGAAGCTGTAGATGTTTTTACCTGAAAAATCCAAGTAGGCCAAGTCTGTACTGGATCAAGACTACAACTACATCTTGATAAGCAGCCAAAACATGTCCGTCAAACATGGACGCAGAGGCCGCAGAAAAACCTCCGCCATGAATCCAAACCATGACCTATTGCACATCATGTATTAAAAAAGAAAAAAAACATTAACCAACATACATTTTTATGCATACAAATAGAGGAAGGCTCAATTAAATTCAGACCAAACACTTACAGGTAACTTGGTGTTGTCTACAGGTTTAGAAGGAGTGTAAATGTTGAGGTAAAGACAGTCCTCTGATACCTCAGGGATCTCCAAACTTATAGACACATTAGCCATTAAGTCTATAAGCATCTCCCTTGCCTGTAAACACCTGGGATAAAGAAAAAAGCAAAGTGTGATTGTTTCCAAATGAAAATGCCTGACAATTTAATTGCAATGCAATTTTGCTTTAATCTCACATTGGTGGCTGTTTGGTTGCATCTCTCACTCCTTGCCATGGTTCTGCAGGTAGTGGTGGAGCCAGTCTCAGGGATCCCACAGGTGGCTTTGCAAATGGTACACCTAGATAGCTATTGACAACTGTTTCCTTGCCCTTCGCAGTCATGAAGGAACCTCTTAGAGATCCTAATTTGGTATGTGCTACAGGTCCTGTCAAAAACAAATGTGCAACCATTCTTAATAGCCTATTATACAGTGAGCCTTAGCCAATTTTGAAACAATGCTGACTTTGATAACTTGCCTTCCATTCGCTTATTTATTAACCGTGGAAGGGTTTGAGTCATGAAATTAAAGTGTTTTCCCTTCAGGTCCTTTCCAGGTTTCTGTTCCAGTCCAATGCTGAGATACTCAGCTTCAGCTCCAAATTCAGGCCACGATGTGAGGCCCGGACCATTCGGAGACCTGAAAAAGGTTTTTAAAATATAGTTTAAAACAAACTCTTAGAAATGCATTCTTTTTATACATATTTGTTTAAACTACAGTACTGTGCAAAAGTCTTAGGCATGTTAATACCCCTAAGAAAATCGGGTGCGTGTCATATGCGTGTATATTAGATGCATGCCGATCTTAAAATGACAGTAAACATAATGCCGCTTGTCCTTAAAGGGATAGTTTAACCAAAAATGAAAATTCTTTTCTTATTTACTCTCAAACATTGTTCCAAACCTGTATTCATTTCTTTCTTTTGCGGAACACAAAATAATATGTTTTGAAGAATGTGGCTTCCATAGTAGGAAAATATATGGAAGTCAAAGGGGACCAGCAACTGTTTGGTTACCCACATTTGTCACAATAAGTTTAATTTTCAACAGAAGAAATTTCAGTTTTATAAATTTTGTGACAACTTCATTTTTAGTTAAAAGTGTTCAGTGACAATATGCACTTCATTCATTTCAGTGTGTTCACTGTACAGTTCACTGCAATGCAAAGCTTTGCTAATAATTTGGAATGGAAGATACACATAACAGAATACCTCAGCTGGTACACAGCAAGTTGTATTTTCAGCTCTATTATTTTTTTAATTTTTAATTTTTCTATTTAAAGTATTGCAATATATCGCCATATGTATCGTATTGCAATATATCGTGATATGTATCGTATTGCAATATATCGTGATATGCATCGAATCGTCAGGCCCTTGCCGATAACCAGCCCTAATTTTCAGTATGAAATGAATGACCCTAAAATGTCATGTATTGCAATCATCAGGTAAAAAAGTAATGTTTTTCTTAAAATTTAAATACATGTGAATGTACAGATCTTGTACAAAATATTACTATATTTTTTATATCTAATATTAGCAAAGGTTAATACATTTAGTAAGTATAGTTGCTCATTATTAAAGTTAACTAATGCATTAACTGATTGTAAACTTCTTTTTTTTTTTTTTTTACAAATGTCATGATGAATTATAATATATACTATATTGTGGGTGGCATTGGCTTAGTGGTTCATGTAGGTTGTCTACAAACCGGAAGGTTGGTGGTTCAATCCCCGGTTCCACCTGACCAAGTGCATGAGCAAGACACCTAACCCCAGCGAGCTGCTTGCTTGGCTGACACCGCCGTCGGTGTTTGAATGGGTAAATGTGAGGCTATGTAAAGCGCTTTGGTGGCCATAGGTCTGTGAAAGCTCTATATAAATGCAGTCCATTTACCATACAGTATTAATTCATAAATATCATGTTTTTTTTGGGAGCCGCATCACATGACTTTTTACAACCTTAACTGACTGACTCAAGAGGACGGCAGGGGTCTTCACTATGATTTCACTTCCTGTTTTAAGTGTATGATTCTGCATTATATGCACAAGATTTGATTTGGCAGACATTTGATTTGTTTCAAATATTTATAACATTTGAACAAACTTCTTCAAAGATTATAGCAAACTACTTGGTAATGTTTTCAAGAATTTCATCCTTTAAACAAAGCTTTTTATTCATGATATCCATCTACCACCCTGAAAAATTTCACCTGGACTTGTCTGCTGAACCTGTGCAACATCTTTGTTGATCCTGGAACAACATTCCAATCAACCAATCAGATTTGAGGGACAAGTTTACAGTCTATGTCAAGTTTCTGCTTACAACCAGGGTTAGGTGCTTCTACATCAGTGTTATTCACCTATCATTTCCCTCTGATTTTAGGGATAAGTTATGGGTAGGGTAAGCTTAAGGGGTATAGAGACCCTTACGAAAAAGAAGTTTATTCAAGTGTTCTATTAGTATACTTCTTTTAAACTAAAAATAAGAAAGTATACTTTCAGTCTACTTTTTATATACTTCTCAGAAATATACTTCAAATTGCACTTAAGTATACTTGACTTATACTGACAGAAAAGTCTAAGTATATTTGGCCTATACTTGTTGATCGAGATATACTTAAAAGTATAATTAAGTATTCTAAGTATTCTTGGCTTGTACTTGTGTTTTCTATTTTGATTGAGTAGCTTATTAAATACTTTTAAAAAAACATAATATTACACACCGTCTTATAAACTAACATGTTCAGCTTTATATAGTAACAAACTTTCGGGTGGAATAGCTTATAGAGTAAATAAAATAAGCATGGAAAATAAGTTTATTCAAGTGTTCCATTAGAATACTTCTTTTCAACTAAAAAGAAGAAAGCATACTTTCAGTCTACATTTTATATACTTCTCAAAAATATACTTAATTACACTTAAGTGTACTTGACTTATACTGAGAGAAAAGTCCAAGTATATTTGGCCTATACTTGTACTCAATCTTTTGATCGAGATATACTTAAAATTGGAATTATTCAAAGTATACTTGGCTTGTAGTTGTGTTAACTCTTTTGATCGAGTAGCCTATTAAATATACTTTTTTTTTTACATCGTTTTTCATATACAGTCTTATGAAACTTTGTTGGAAAATATTGATTAAAATATTGATATAAAACAGATATGTTTCTAATTCTGCGTATCTGAATTTTTGTGTAGGCTAGTCCACTGTACATATTTACTTTAATTTAACTTTTCCCCACCATTGACTGAATTTTCCAGCTATCCATGTTTTCACTGGTATACGGTAGGGGGCGCTATGACACATCTTCTAGTACAGAATCTCCGGATCAAAACACAGGAGAAGAAGAAGCTGAAACAAGTGATAGAAGATTGCTCACTCAAATGTAAAATAATGTAATATCAAACATTAAACAGCTTGTAAATCAAAACTGCTTAATGTTTCCAAATGAAATGAAGCGTAGGCCTAACCCATGAAGAGAAAACGACTGTGAAGCTTTGGGGGTGTTGGACTCGATCTACTCCACCTGTGTTTTGATCATCGTTCTGGATCTGATCAAGGTGTAGTCTTTGACAAAAATTTGATTTTCTCAACTATTTTGTTTAAAATGTTGCCTTTATGAAACTTACTGACATTCAAGTGTTGATAAAAAAGGATGCATGAAGCTAATAAAATGTTTTTAAAATTAAAGTAGAGTTAAAGGTATTTTTCAAGTATAAAAAAATTACATTTGAACATGGTAGTATAGGCCTACTGCAACTGCAAAAATTGTATATAAATAGTAAACTATAAGTATAATGTTAAGTTCACTTAAAGAAAACTTGTAGAATAAAACTACTAAACTAGTAGTTTACTGAGAGTACACTAAAAGAGTAAAAATAATATATAAATGGTAAACTATAAGTATAATGTTAAGTTCACTTAAAGAAAACTTGTAGTATAAAACTACTAAACTAGTAGTTTACTGAGAGTACATTAAAATAAAACTTGTAGTATAAAACTACTAAACTAGTAGTTTACTGAGAGTATACTTCAAAGTTGCTACAAGTATTAAAATAGTAAACTACTAGTATACTCATAAGTTCACTTGCAGTACAAATGAGAAACATAATTATGAACTAGTTGTGCACTTAAAGTTTACTACTGTTACACTTATAGTACACTTAAACATATACTTTTATATACTTCAAGTGGGCCAATTTAGTCCCAAGCGGTATTAAAATAGTACACTTACAAGTTTACTACTAGTACATATTGACATTAGTATACTTACTACATAAAGTATACTTAAAAATATACTTGAACATTACTCAAGTATACTTCATAAAATGAACTTGAAGTATACTTTTTTTTCGTAAGGGGAGGATTAGATCAAATATTCAGATAGGAATGTTGTTCCAGTATCAACAAAATATGTTGTCCCAGAAACACATCTGACTCTGCAAAATCAGGACATGAGATTTGTCTCACTCACCCAGTGCGAGCAAAGTTGCCCCAGTAATTCATGACAGATCTACAAAGTTCATTTTCTTCTTTTGAGAGTTCACCTGAATTAAAACGGGAAGAAAGACGTTAAAAAGGAAAAACAAAGAGAGACACTGTATTGATTGTCACTACCTATAAAATCCTTACTTTGACAACTGTTGTGGTTAATGATATCAATGAGACTAAAGTTTGAGATCTTAAGGTATGGTCACATTTAACGTTTTTCAGCAAATTTTCACAGTCGAAATTCAGTCATTTCAATAGTAATACACATGACTGGATATTTCGTGTGAGACCGAAAGTTTTCCCCACGCAGATTTCCCAACGTGTTAAAGCAAATTCACTGTGTTGACCAACTGAAAGCTGCTTGGTCTGAAAGTGATTTCTCTGAGCTGTGCTTCATACATCGCTAAACTGCTGACAATGGACCATTTTTCTGTGGAATTTTGTGAAAGTTCGCTAGTGTGACCGTACTTCTAAAACACTAAATCTATTTGTTATATTTTCAAATATTATTGGGGTTGTACCTTCCAGCTTTATAAGTCCATCAGCAAAGCAAAACCCAAAAACAAATACAATTTCATCTCCATGGTCACTTCCAACAAAACTGGGTCTTTTCTTTTGAAGTATACTGGGAGGCTGCTGGAATTCATACACGTATACTGGTGCACCAGCATCTAGAAATAGACAAAATGTATCATTATTGTTGTGTATCACTGAAACAGCATTCTACAAATTTAACACAGTCATACTTCTACAGCGCATTGAACAAACTCTCACCTCTGTGGAAATTCGCTACTTTGCGAGCTGGGATGTTGAACAAAGAGTCTCCTAACATCTCTCGAAAACCATCTCGGATTGTGATCCTGTCAGTGGATGTGCCCAGATACTCATTTAAAACAAGCTCAAGAATTGACTGATCTTGGAGCTAAAGGGGATAAAAATAGACCAGAAATATTATTTTAAAAGTTTAAAGTATTTTTAAACTACAAACCATATAGGCTAGTCTTGCAGCTTACTATCAGAGTTCCTCTAAAACCCTCCACCTCCACCAGCTCCACTTGCCTAGATCTATGACAGTAGCAAGTCCATTCTTGCTCTGCAACAGCAGCAATACTCAAAAGCAGCAGTGTAACAGATCTACTCCACCAAACCAAACTATTTCAAAAGTTGTTATTAAATCATTAATATAATTTTTTATTTAATATATTTCAATCATAACAACTTTTGAACTAGTTTGGCTTTGATGAACTATTATGTATAATTGAAGATGCAACTCTCTTACAGCATGATTAAACATGGTCAAAAACGGCACGATCTGCTCTATGTCCATCCCATCTGTCCATCCTGGAGGTGACAAGAACTATGGAAAAACATTTGCTAAATGTGAATATACTGTAAAATTCTGACTGAAGTTCTAATTTTTGGAAAAACAAATCTCGTGTTTGTATTTTTACAAATTTTAAAAGTAAAAAGGTCTGTCTTTACATTAGGCAGCATATATCCACACTCATCATTAGTGATTCCGGTGATCAGAGGCACTTTAGTAAACTGGTGGGATTGAAGAAGATCTGCTGCAGGATTTGGAAGGAAATGGCCATCCACTGTCACTCCAAAACTAAACTCTGGATGCTCCTGTTTCAAAAAACAACACACCGTTTAGTGCACAGGTGGACTGTTTGCATAAATGTATGAGTGTTCACAGAGATTCAATTAGAAAGACTAGTATTTGGACAGACAGACCTTAGCAATTGTCAAGATGTCTTCTTCTGTCAGCTGCCTCACACAGTCAACGATCGTCTTTGTGCTGGAAATATCACAGCCAGATATATTTCCTACAGCCTAGAGAGAAACAAGTGATATTTACATTACATTTATTTCATTTTTACTACAGAACGTTCTAAATGAATTTGTTTAGAATTTGAACAGGTGTAACTGACCTGAGCTAATGCAAGAGGGTTGGGACTCATGAGAGCATCCATTGCTGCTGTACCGCTCTCTGCGATAGCATGATGGAAGAGGTTTGCAGATAATGGTGATAGAACCTGTGAATTTTTTTTTTTTGAAATGTTTTGGTTCAATGACATAATGCTAATTTTTTGACTGAAAAATACTTGAAAGTCTTATTGGAATATCAGCCTTATGGGTTTAGCGAATATGTACCCAATGAAAAGTGTTAGAAAGAGATTGTGACTAAACCTTGTAACTGCATTGGCTTCTCAGTGTGTCAGTCAAACCTCATAACTCCACCCCGCCTCTATCATGAATGAAGTGCCAGGTTGGTGACCACTGCACTACACCATGCGGACCAATGCCTGCCTATAAGCTGTGAAGGTCACAACCTTGTCAGGCTTAAGCCTGGTTCACACGGGACGATTTTAAAATTGTTGGCCGATTTTCCAAACCTGAGAGAGCCCACACACGGCGATAAAAAAAAATCACGGGTCTAACAGTTTTGGTCGTACAGTGTGTGGTGCGCAGCCACACGGCAAAATCAACACATCACACACGAACCAATTTGACTCCTGAGCATTCCCAGGTCAGACGGGAAATCTCGTGAAATCAAACGTGACTTCAGAGTAAACAATCATGGCGGACGAAGAGGATGCAGGGGCGATAGTTTGTATTATCAAAAGAAAAGGCGATGGTCAAAGAAGTGACATGCCGTCGGCTGTTTTGATTTTGTTTCCCGGTGCTTCCTCGCCGCCTCGTCACCTCGCTTTCTGATTGGCTACACGCCACAGTCCACAGGTTGCGTGCTCGTTTGTCCCCGGGGGACACCACACATGAGGAGAAATCGGGCCAAAAAAATCCAACATGTTGGATATCCCCAATTTGAGATCGGAGCGGTCCCGACGTCCTTCCGAGCAGACGAGAGCAGTCTTAACACACCACACACGGCAGGAATATCTGATCAGATTATTTTACGATAATCGGAGCATCCTTTAAGATTGTCGGAAGGGGTGAATCGGGGCTAAAATCTGCCTAATTATCCTGCCATGTGAACCAGGCTTTAAGCACTGAAGTACTTGATGGGCCTCGACCCAGAGAAACCTAATTACCAGCAACCAAATTAGACACATCCTGTAACACCACAGCCATGCTTCCAAGAAGCTCAGTGTTATAGACTCCAGGAAAAAACCCAAAGCCTCCATGCTCAGCTTTTTCTGAAATGTGAACTCTTGTATTAAACCAGTCTGAGCCACAGCAGGACAGCCCAGAGCCCCTAAGAGCAGAGCTAACAGGGGAGACTATACACATAACCTCAGCTAAATCCATAGCACTACATCTAGCAGCTGAACCAGGCGATAGATGAAATACAGTGTAGCTCACAGCAACTCTACATATAACCCTACCAGGACTGAACAAGCCTAAAGGGAAGCAATGTACCGAAGGGAGCATGCAAAGAAAGAATTCCTCAGCTTCCAAGATAAACCAGACTAATGGGCTGAAGAAGCAATAGAAAATGGTTTGCAAACCGTGATCCAACCACTCAAAGCCCCACTGCAACCTTAGAGTAGCCTGGGGACAGGGATCAACCCATTCACAAGGCGCATAATCCTGCTTCAAACCCAATATGACAATTTGGGGAGGACAACAAGTAAGAAAGTGGAATTTTCCATACTCAATCTCAGCTGTCAAGCTCTACTCGTGCTCACCCTGCTCGGGAGCTCAACCCTACTTCAAATCCCAGTCACTCAAGCTCAACTCAACAGATGCTATTATCCCAGCGAGTTCACCAAGGAAGAGTGCTATACGGCAATATCACCTCTGCCCATCCTCACAAAAAATTGTTTACACGAACACCTCCCAGCTGAATACACTGGAGGAGGAACTGATGGAAGTGTTATAAAAACACCGGCTTTTAAACCCATCAAACCTCCTCTCCCTTGCGGCCACATTCTGCATTACACCCCCAGCTGGAGGGAGGGCATCCTTTAAAAGTGAAGGAGTTGAATTATCTCACCATGACCAACACCTTCAGCGGCCCTCAGTAGACATTACAGAGGAGCATGCTGAACAACGGCATTGCTCTGGACCAGATAAGAAAGCAGATCACCTCATCTCACTGCAGCTTCACACTTTCACTTAACATCAGTCTATCCTCTGGACCTAAGCCCCAGAAGAACAGACTGAACAACAGCATTGCTCTGGACCAGATAAGAAACTCTTCTGATTAGTCTTTTCACTCCTCTATCAGAAATCTTGCGAGGAGCACTGGTCGAGGCAAATTTATGGTGAAATTATTGTCTTTCCACTTCCGTATTATGGCCCCAAAAGTGCTCACTGGACCATTCAGAAGCTTAGAATGGCGCCTATAACCAATGCCATCATTATGTTTTGCAACAATTAGGTTGCGAAGGTCTTGAGACAGCTCTTTGCTTTTAACCATCATGAGATGTGTCTTGTGTGACACCTTTGCAATGAGACCTTTTTGTAGGCCATCATTTGGGATTGAACCAGCTGTTATTAATTTCCACTGACAGGGGGCTGGATTGCTTTTTAATTACTGTAAGTTTTCAGCAGTTGTCTTGGCTTTCCATGCCTTTTTGCGCCTCCCTTTCTTCATGTGTTCAATACTTTTTCCCTGTGTCATTTCACATTATTACACATAACTTAATTTCTGAACTTATTTTTGTTTGTTTCTTTGTATGTATGGCTTACTTGGGTTGTTACCAACATCTGGTGAAAATTTCATGTCAATAGCACCTTTGGAAATATATTTACTGAGAAAAATGATGACGTGTTCGATACTTATTTCCCCCACTGTATATATATAAAAAAAAAATGTTTTTCTTTCTTACATGTAAAGACACACTAACTCCTCCAGCAGACTCTCCAAAGATGGTGACTAATCCAGGGTCGCCCCCAAAGCTGTGGATGTTCTCCTGAACCCAATGAAGGGCAGCCACCTGGTCCAGAAGACCATAGTTTCCTGGCGCATGTTCATCTCCTGTGCTAAAGGGCAGAATATAATCATACAACTCCATCAAGAGACTTTAGACCTCAATTGCACTGAAACTATTAAACTAAACAATCAGAGATTTTAAAGCATCACAATCATGAACTAGTAGGACTTAATAGCCATTCAAGTCTGAAGTCCAAAAACACATGGCCTGCTGAATGCAAACCAAACCTAAACCTTTATAATGTTTGATGTGTCATCTTTTAATGTTACTCCAACACCTGGACAGGTAAAACGAGAAAAAGTACTTCAATATATTGGCAGTGATATTATTTAGAGCTACACAGAAAGGCTTTTGATAAACTTTGATGTATGCTTGAGAAAGCTTAGTCTTAATGTTTAAAATGGTTTAACAAGTTGTAAGTTGAAAGACTGAAACATTTTTAAAATCTTGAAGTTTGAAGGTTTTAAATATTTTTAAAGATTAGAGTATTTTAAAAAGATTTCAAATCAGCAACAAAATCTGACATGAACTGTCCCATAAATGTCGTTTCTTGTGCCCAAATAGCACTAAAAAAGCTTATTTTTTTCAGGCAGGACCAGCCAATGCACATGTGCAGTCCCAAGATGCATCTCAAATCACTGACTGTTTCTACAGCAACTGTGACACAATAACTTTATCACTTTATCAATCTATCAGTCTTTTATTTAGAAGGCGGGACTTATTCCAAAATACTGCGCATTCAACTTTCTCCCATTCATAGTAATATGAGTGTACAGCCTTTCTATAAATATAGTCTTTGCACTCATGAAAGTTACATTCGTGTTTTAGCATGTTCATTTTCTATCATGTAGTTAAAGGTTGTTAGCACATTTCTATCATGTTTTAGAATTAGTTTAAACTATTTTGGATTTTATTAGATCTTTATGTTGGTAACAATTAGTTTTTACCTGAAAAATCCAAGTAGGCCAAGCCTGTATTGAATCAGGACCACAACTACATCTTGATAGGCAGCCAAAACATGTCCGTCAAATATGGAAGCAGAGGCCATCGAAAGACCTCCACCATGGATCCAAACCATAACCTTTTGCAACATTAAAATACTATTAAAATGCATAAAATACATAGAATATTAAAATACATCAACCAAATCATTCACACTTACAGGCAACTTGTCATTAGCTCCAGGTTTAGAAGGTGTGTAGACGTTGAGGTAAAGACAGTCCTCTGCTGAATCAGGAACCTCTATATTCATAGATAAATTGCCCACCAAGTGTTCAATTATCTGCTTATCCTGCAGACACCTGGGACAGACACAGAGTAACACAAGTCTCACCACTTGATCTCCAGTGTAAAATCTAGGACCTGAAGCTAATGCATTGATCTACAGGTGGAATAGCTTTGATTTTTTCTCACATGAGCGGCTGTTTTGTAGCATCTCTCACTCCGACCCATTTCTCTGCAGGTTGGGGTGGAGCGAGTCTCAATGAACCCACGGGTGGCTTTGCAAACGGAATGCCCAGGTAAGAATGGACAACTGAGTCCTTTCCCTTTGCTTTCATGTGTGATCCTTTCAGGGCCCCAGATTTGGTTTGCAAGACAGGTCCTGTGTAATTAATTTTTTTTTAAATAGAAAGAAAGAGTTTAAAGCATTTTTTTCACAGTATGATTTACAATTCATTTTGTACGGAGCCCGGGAAGTCACCTGTGGAGAAAAAAACAAAACAATTCGTGGCGACGGTTTTACAATCCGTCCCCTCAGTTTATAAAACGTACTCACGAATTCTTAAACGGTTCCCTCGGTTTAACAAATCGTGCCCACGGATTAATAAACCGTACCCATGAGTTCCTAATCCACGCTCTCAGATTTGTAAACAATGCCTTCAGTTTTGGCAATCTGTACCTACAAATTCATAAACCGTGCCCACGCTTTCGCAATCCGTTCCCACGAGTTTGTAAACTGTACTCACGGATTTGTGGCCCGCCCTCATTTTAGAAGAACACCAAGCGGTACGTTGTTTACAAATCTTATTGTATCTTGTTTTATTGTGTATTAAGTGGAATTCATCAAAATGTCTTAACATGCTTAAAGAGATTCTCAATTGTTGTGGGTATGGGGTGAGGTGAACCTACACTGAGTGGTGCCCCAGGCAAAATTAATCAATAATACAACATTATGTGCTTTTTTTATTTTTTTATTAACAATGTCAATCTTCATCTTTATAACAGAAGATGGGTCATTCTACAGAAACGTCCACTTTTGGTATGGCAAGATGTCTTAATAAAATTGATTTCTTTTCTAACATTTAAACTTTGACTTTATGAATACATAAATGACAGCTTAATGATTTTTTATATTTTTTGTGCATTTATTTAAAGACTGCATGCACCATTTTTTTGTCACTGGTGTGTTACTTTACTTTGGCAATATTAAAGGTTTTTATGATATATTATTTCTTTTTTTCAGCACATGTAGTCAGAGTTACAGAAAAATAATAATAATGCAACAAATAAGGAGATTATGTTTTTTTATTTTTTTATCAGGTTTGTTATGTGTGCTTGATGTTAGTTCATTTGCGCAACCATGTACACTCTAAAAAGAGATGTGTTAAAAAACAACACACAGCAATGTGTGTTAAAATGTAACTCTGGATAAAATTCATGAAAACTTAAAGATTAACAGGTGTTTTTTGGCAGCCAATCACATCATGCATCTTTTTCAATGTCTTTTTCAAATGCTGCTTTCACTTGTTAATAATAACCAGATTAACTTTATTTCTGTCAGACTCTAAAGCTCTTATTGAGCATTAACAAGTTTTGGTGTTGACGATTCATTGAATGTTTCATTTAAAGTCACCAGAATCGTGATTAGTGTCAGCTTTATTTGGGATCTTGACCCTTGACTCTTTAACATTAGTTTTCTCTGATTTCTGTAAATGTGTATTTATTTTAACACATTTAAAACAGCAGAAATAATCATGAGAGAAATCGTACTCGGTTACTAACGTAACCTCGGTTCTCTCTAGAAGAGGGAACGAGTACTGCGTAAGATATCTTACGCTAGGGGAAAATCCTTTTTCCGCGAGATATTGAAGCCAAAAATTATCCTTAATTTTGTAATAATGCAAAACGCGTTGCGGCAGCATGCAGACATAGGCGAGACAGCTCGCGCGCCTATTGGCTGCTCTGCGGCAACTGCAGCAGCCTATCGAGCGAGGCCTGGCGTGACGCCAGACCCAATCAGGGCACTTCGCGCCCGCTGCGTCACGTCCCGCCGAAATGGGCGTGGTCTAGGCCTATAAATACCGCTCGCAGGCAGCTATTATCTGGTTTTTCATCATCGAAGCAACCAGAGCGTGTGCATGCACGGCAAGATACGCAGTACTCGTTCCCTCTTCTAGAGAGAACCGAGGTTACGTTAGTAACCGAGTACGTTCTCTTACGAGAGGTCTCTCGTACTGCGTAAGATATCTTACGCTAGGGGACCCAATGCAAAACGCCGTGCATGCTGAGATCTGACACCAAAGACCCAAAGGTGAAAACCCGGGGAACATATAGTGCACAATCACTCAGGGAACTCACAGGGAGTCCGGGAAGAGGGAGGGGCGAAGCCGCACTCTTCAACATATGGCAGCGTCGCTGAGACGCGAATTTCATCATACAGACAGGGCGGGGTACGGCCTGAACTGATGGGGGAATGTGGGTCTTACACAGTTTGCCCAGGCACATCTCGTGCTGCTACTTTTTTACTGTCGAACATTGAGCTGTGCTCAGTAGACGCAGCATTCTGAGCTGATCGCATCAGGTCAGACAATACTGGTAAACTTAGACCGACAGCAGCCTGGCCTGCAGGGCGGGAACCTCTAGGTTATAAAACCTTATAAATGTAGACGGGGAGGCCCAGCCTGCCGCCATACAAATGTCTTGCAAGGCAATCCCACTTGACCAGGCCCACGAAGAGGCCATGCCTCTCGTGGAGTGCGCTCTGACACCCAATGGGCACTGCATGCCCTTGGAGGCGTATGCCAGCGCTATAGCATCAACTATCCATCTGGATAGGCTCTGTTTCGACGCGGCTAGTCCCTTAGAACGTCCGCTAAACGAAACAAAGAGCTGCTCCGTCTGTCTGAAACCAGACGAGCGAGACACATAAGCTCGTAATGCCCTGACTGGGCAAAGGAGGCTCGCGTCTCTTTCCTCATCAGGGACCGGTAGGGCTGACAGGGAGATAACCTGCGCCCTAAACGGTGTGTTGAGGGATTTTGGAACATAACCGTGCTTAGGTTTGAGTATAACTTTTGAGTCATTAGGCCCAAACTCCATGCACGCCGTGCTCACAGAGAGCGCGTGTAGGTCCCCTATGCGCTTCACTGAAGCGAGAGCCAGCAGAAACACAGTCTTGAAAGACAGGTGTTTCAAATCGATTGACTGTAAAGGCTCAAATGGCGCACCTTTCATGGCTTCCAGAACCGTAGAAAGGTCCCATACGGGGACTGAGGGAGGTCTGGGAGGATTCAGTCTCTTAGCCCCTCTAAGGAAGCGGATGACTAAATCGTTCCTTCCTATTGACTGACCAAGCGTTGTTTCTGAGAACGCTGCTATAGCCGCCACATAAACTTTGAGCGTGGAGGGGGCCCTGCCCCCATCCAACAGCTCTTGTAGGAAGGAAAGCACCTCCGCCACACCACAGTCTGTGGGTGACACACCACGGGCTGTGCACCAGCCCGAAAACACTGACCATTTCGAGGAATAGAGTCGTCTCGTAGACGGAGCTCTAGCCTGCGTGATCGTGTTTAATACTCCTTTAGGGAGTCCAACATGTACCCGTTGATGGCCCAGACATGAAGGGACCATAGTTCCAGGTGAGGATGCCAGATCGAACCGTGGGCCTGTGAGAGGAGGTCTCTCCTCACTGGTACTGGCCACGGGGCAGTACTTGCTAACTGCATCACGACTGGGAACCAAGGTTGGTTTTTCCAGAACGGTGCCACCAGCAGTACTGAGCATCCTTCTTCCCTGATCCGTTCTATCACCTGAGGCAGGAGAGAGACGGGGGGAAAAGCATAGAGCGGGCGGCGGGGCCACACATGGGCCAGCGCGCTCCTGCTCTTGGAGAAAAATTCCTGACAGTGAGCGTTTTCTTGAGACGCAAACAGGTCTACTTCCGCTCTGCCGAATTTCTTCCACAGCAGTTGGACTGTCTGTGGGTGTAGAGACCACTCGCCTGCCGGAACATTGTTCCTGGACAGTCTGTCCGGTCCTATATTCAGGAGCCCTGGCACGTGCGCTGCTCTGAGCGAGCGCAGGTTGCACTGAGCCCATACCAGGAGGCGTTCTGCCAGCCTGTACAGGTTCTTGGACCTGAGGCCGCCCTGGCGATTTATGTAGGACACCACAGACATGTTGTCCGAACGGACCAAGACGTGGCGTCCTTTTATCTGGGGACAAAAACATGTCAGCGCGTTGTCTACTGCCAGCATTTCGAGGCAGTTTATGTGCAGGAGCTTCTCCCGTTCCGACCACTGGCCGAAGAACGGTCTGCCCTCGAGCAGCGCTCCCCATCCCGAGGTGGACGCGTCCGTGGACACCACTTTCACCCTCGAGGAAGTCCCCAGGCTTACACCTGATTGGTACCAGTCGTTCGCTCTCCAAGGTTTCAGAGCTGTGACGCACTTCTGATTGACCCTGAGGCGAAGCGAACCGGATGCCCACGCTCTGCGTGGGACTCGCGCTTTCAGCCAAAACTGCAGCGGGCGCATGCGGAGCAGGCCCAGCTGGAGCACTGACGATGCTGAGGCCATGAGACCTAGCATCTTCTGAAATTTCTTGAGCGGGACAGACGCGCCGCAGCGAAACGCGTTCGCTGTGCGTTGAATGTCTACCGCGCGCTGTGGCGATAGTCGCGCTATCATGGACAGCGAGTCCAATTCTGTGCCCAGGAAAGATATCTTCTGACTGGGTAACAGAGAGCTCTTCGCCCAATTGACACTGAGACCCAAATCCTCGAGGTGATCGAGTAAAATGGTCGTGTGTTCTATGAGCACTGCGCGAGATTGCGCTAGAATCAGCCAATCGTCCAAATAGTTCAGCACTCGCATGCCTCTCATTCTGAGGGGTGCGAGCGCCGCGTCCATGCACTTCGTAAATGTACGGGGTGCCAGGGACAAACCGAATGGCAGGACTGTGTACTGATATGCCTGGCCCTCGAAGGCGAATCTCAAATATCGCCTGTGACGTGACGCTATCTGTATTTGAAAATACGCGTCTTTCAGATCTATTGACACAAACCAATCTCCTTGGCGAATCTGCACAAGGATTTGTCTGGTCGTGAGCATCCTGAACTGTCGCTTCACAAGCACTTTGTTCAGTTGCCTTAGATCTAGTATGGGTCTGAGACCCCCGTCTTTTTTCGGTACCAGGAAGTATCTGCTGTATAGCCCTCCTTCGCTCTGGACTTGAGAGAGGGGCTCTATGGCCCCTTTGCTCAATAGCTTCGCCACTTCGGCTCGAAGTAAATGTGCTACTTCTGTTTTTACCGTGGTCTCGACGCGCGCCACATAGCGGCGAGGGCGTCGGCGAAACTGCAGCGAATGGCCTCTTTTTATAATGTTCAGCACCCACTTCGAAACCCCGGGCAGCTTTGCCCATGCGTCTGCATGGATAGCTAGGGGTTGAATACGAAGCGCGCTCCGCTCGCTCAGCGATGGAAAGCTTCGGCGTGCTGCAACACAAGCATCGCGCTCGTGACATTTGAGGCATGGGGCGCGCTGATAACAGCGGGCAGATTGCCCGCGCTCGACTCCTCTGCGGTGGTCAGCCGCGAGGGGGAGGGCTGGGCGGTTCCCGTGGGAACTGTCATGTCTATGTGTGGATGTGGGCGCGGGACAGCGGGCACATTTATCACACCGAAAGCATCGTTCGCTTGCGTGAAGCGAGTGCACGTTGGTTTCGTTTTTACAGAAACCGTGAGACATGCATAACGCGGTGTTAGTGGGCACTGGGTAGTGGGCACATTCACCATGTTTGAAGCGCAACCGATCGGAGTCGGTTTTATGTGCGCGAGCCCTGTGTGACAGGCTGTGCTTGTGTGTAGGGATGGGCACTGGGCAGTGGGCATTCTTACTACACATGAAACACCATCGGCCGTGGCCGGGACACCAGAAAATACACTCTTTTGGGGATTTATCTGGGTAGCCGTGAAAACGGCATTTGTGTGCAGGCAAGCGGGTGACAGAACCGACTTGTTGGCTGCAGAAAACACTGGAACAGTCACATTTGCTGGAACTGGACGAGCGAATAGCTTTGGTGTGAGTCTGGCCGCAGCGGGACTTAAACACCGTCGTTTTCCTAGCTGTGCTAGGATGACTTCGGGGCCTCGGGCTTCACCGTAATCCTAGGTCGCAAGCCACGTACAGCGGGGCGGCGACCGGATGAGCGGGAGCGCGGTCTCGCGCTTCGGGCCTGGCGGCGCTGTGAAGTGGAGGCAGTGGACGGTGGCTGTGGCTGTGAGCTCTGAGCAGACGGTTTCGCACGGCCTACTGCAGAGCTGGAGCGCTTCGGGAGGAAGTGCTTCATAGCCTGTGACGCTTTCTGTACCTCTGCGAATCTCTCCGCGAAATCCTTGACGGAGGATCCAAAGAGGCCTGTGGCGGAAAGCGGGGCGTCGAGGAACGCGGTGCGCTCAGACTCGGCCATTTCCGAGAGCGTCAGCCAAAGATGTCTCTCAGTCACGGTGAGAGAGGCCATATTCCGTCCAATGGCTTGCGCTGCAGACTTAGTAGCACGGAGAGCGAGGTCCGTGGCACTCCTTAAGTCGCGTCAGGTCCTTCCTCATCCAGCTTACGGAGGAGATCGGCCTGGAAGATCTGAAGCGTTGCCATGGTGTGTAGCGCTGACGCAGCTTGCCCGGCGGCGGAGAAAGCGCGGCGGAGCAGGCTTGACGTCGTGCGGCAAGCTTTAGAGGGTAGGGCCGACTTAGCACGCCGTCCAGCGGAGGGCGGGCATAAGTGGGCCGCTATCGCCTCTTCGACCGGCGGCAGCGAAAGGTATCCTTTGTTCTTGGCATCATCAACAGCGGAGAATGCCAAAGAAACAGCAGGACGCACTCTAGCCGAATAGGGGGAGTTCCAGGACTTGGCGACTTCTTCGTGTAACTCAGGAAGAAAAGGCGCCGGTCTGGACGCAGGCGAAGCGCGCTCCCCAGGCAGGAAAAATCCATCCAGCCGGTTGTGAGCGGGCTGCTCAGGCGAAGACCACTCGAGGCCGAGGCTCGCCGCGGCCTGTGCGAGTACTCGCATGAGCTCCGTCTCGATGTACGCTCTCTTGCCTGACGACGTGCGGGCAGGGGGCGTGGGGTCCTCAGAGCCCGCCCAATCCTCACTGCCTGACGCCAGGATAGAGCAGGAATCATCCTCTCCCAGCAGGGCTTCCTCATCCACGATGTCAACGGAAGCGGCGGCAGACGGCGGCCGCTGTCCGTCAGGAAGCGAGGCTGACGAAGCCGGGGAAGCAAGCGGGCGAACCGGCGAGCTTTGGCGGCTGAGGGAGGGTTCCGGGGCCCGCTGGGCACGGCGCTTTTTATGGCGCGACGCCGCGGCGGGCGGGGGAGCAGTCTCGGTGAAGAAGACTAGGCGAGTCCTCAGAGTCGCCATTGCCATCAGCTCGCAGTGAGGGCAGCCGCCGTCAGCGAGCGCGAGAACTGCATGTTCCTCACCCAGGCAGGAAACGCAAACCACGTGGCGGTCCCCGTCGCTGAGTGTGGCTCTGCACGAGCCGCAGGAAGGCATCTTTAAAAAGACGCTAGCTCTTTTAGAATGTGTGTCGCGGCGGCGACACACACGCACAAAAGTACAGTGTAATAAGGAAAGGATATAAGCGCCGGAAAGCGCAGCAGGAAGGCGGCGCGGCCAGCGACTTCAGTGACTCGTCCCGCTGAAGGTGCTCTCTCTCAGACGGCGCGGCTTCTTCTCCGGCTCCAGCGATGCGTGTGCTTCGCTTGAAGGATGAAAAATCAGATAATAGCTGCCTGCGAGCGGTATTTATAGGCCTAGACCACGCCCATTTCGGCGGGATGTGACGCAGCGGGCGCGAAGTGCCCTGATTGGGTCTGGCATCACGCCAGGCCTCGCTCGATAGGCTGCTGCAGTTGCCGCAGAGCAGCCAATAGGCGCGCGAGCTGTCTCGCCTATGTCTGCATGCTGCCGCAACGCGTTTTGCATTATTACAAAATTAAGGATAATTTTTGGCTTCAATATCTCGCGGAAAAAGGATTTTCCCCTAGCGTAAGATATCTTACGCAGTACGAGAGACCTCTCGTAAGAGAACTGCTCAGATGATAATATTATCATAATGGACATGTAAGATTGTTAAGCTCAGCAAGAGTTTAATATTTGAAAGATGAGTGTAATATATAAAATATGATTTTTAAAAAGATTAGCATATTGCAATTAGCTTAAAATTACTTTTTAAATACACAGTTCGTACAGAACCTTACAGACTATGGTATCAAACTGACATCAAGAATCAGCATATGAATCTCAACAATGGTGACAAACAAAAAGCTTCATGCCACAATGCATGCTGGGTGCCACCATTGTACAAATCTCATCCATGACTCCCAGCATGCATTGCGGCATGAAGCTTTTCGTTTATCACGATTGTTGAGATTCATACGCTGATTCTTGAGGTCTGTGTTTGACTAGTTTCTGCTGCAGCTTAAAATTTTTAGAAAACATTTTTTATTATGATGGATAGCATGATGTAGAGTCACAAGATTGTTATAACTAATAGCAAATAAATAAATTAAATGCACACCATCCATATACTCAAACTTGATCAGATCAGCACTTGCTGATTATGACATCATCAAGAAACATCTGATCATATTATCTCTCGCCATAACAAATGTATTTCATTAAAATACAGTTAAAGCAGCCAGAGAAAAACTAAAAGAAGAGTAAAGGGTTAAAAGTAACACAAAATGTGTTGTCCTTAACTAGACACAGTAGTGTGTTAAGATATAACACAGGTTGTGTTGTTTTTAACACATCCGTTTTAAGAGTGTTTTAACTGGTCACAAATAGCACATCTATGACACAAATTGTGTGATTTATGACACATTAGTGTGTTAAATATTTTAACACACTCACTGTGTTAAGAACAATAACACTGGTTGAGTTAAAAGTAACACAAAATGTGTTGTCCTTAACTAGACACACAGGTGTGTTAAGATATAACACAGGTTGTGTTGTTTTTAACACATCCGTTTTAAGAGTGTAACGTTATTAGCTATAACAATGAAACTATTTGAAAAACAGTTAAAATCAAGTAATGATGCAGTCCTTTAAATCTTAACTTTTGAGTGTAGCAGAATTAAATGGGTGTAAAATTATTATAATTTTCATTATCATGATCATTATCATTTATATTTATTTAATTTATGCTGTACTCCATCTGAAACTATGCATCATATACACGCATTTAATAGTGTTTTATTAAAGCAAACCCCGATCGACACACCTACTTCTGTGAATGCACTTTCAACGGAATATCCCATTTAGTAAACCCATTTTACTAAAGCAACAGCATTGTTGCTTTACTTTTTGACGTCAGAAAACGCGTGAAAACACGATTGCTTCGAAACTTGTGTAAATGTCGTTTTCTTATCTTGACAAGAAAAGAGTTAGCGTACTGTTGTGCAAGTAAACGCACTCATTCTGACACATTAATCGGACTTACCATCCTCTGCTTTCACAGTGTTTTGAAGAGTCAGTGCGATCAGCATGCAGAGTGAAACCACGACAGACTCCCTCATCGCCATGCCGTGTCAGTCAGTCTCAGTCCCGCTGCAGAATGAGCGTTCACAGGTTCTGCACGGTTATTTATACAGCGTGATCTGACAATACTTTGAACTTTGCTTTGGGAACTGTGGTTGCCAGATACTTTCTAATAAAAAAACAACTATTTTAAATTGAGTTGGTGGTGGTCTTTTTATCTAAAGGATTATTTTTTAAGGATTAAAGAAATAAGAAATAAGAACGGTAAAAGCAATTCTAGATCTAATTATAGCCTATAGTTGTTAAGTAATCTATTTAAACTTTTTTCAAATAATATTTTAAGAAAAAAAAAAGCACACTTTTGTTTGTATATAATATGTCTAAAATGTAAAGACTGAATGTCTGTTCCACTTCGTTTAAATAGCAAATGCATTTGCGCCCATAGTGCTCTGGTCTGAAAACGAGGTGTGTTCAGGTGCATTGTTGGCGCGTTGCTATTTTGAGGCAACACCCTCAAAGTATTGAAGCAAGTATATTATGTATTATTACTGTTAGGGGTTAACAGTTTAGGACCCAAGGTCCAGATGTTTAAAAGAAGACCAGGAGTCACAAAATTGAAGAAAAGTTTTACTGAAGATAGTTTGCAGTTTCATCAGCAGAAGTCAGCTTCAAGATTCACACAGGAGTTCGTAGGCCGCCCTGCTTACAGTTACAAAGATCACAGCAGTTATACCATTTCCAAGGTCTAAGCTATGTCATTGCTTACAGGTTGAATTATTCTCATTGGCTAAGAAACAGACAAACATAGTAATTTTCCACACATATACAGATAAACTGAAGCATATCTCCATAGATTATGCAGCTGACACTTAGACCCTGAAGTCAGGCACGTCGTGACTTTCCATGTCGCAGATTTGGGTTGCTGGGTGCCAGCATGTCCCGAACAACAACTCAGTCAATCTCCAATAATGCCAGTGGTTCCTTAACCTGGAACCAAGAAGACTAACACACACACCGACACACAGCTTTTCCAAGGTTGGATTTGGCCAGGCTCTAACTATAAACAGGAGTCTCGTCTCAAAACATCAAGATAATGCGTTCTTTCTCAAGGAGTTTTAGTCTAAGTAAAGGCGTTAACAAAGAAATGGTCCCTTAAATTATTGGCTTCAATACTTGAGGCAATAGGCTACTTCAAAGTATTGAGGCAAGACCCTAACCCTAACCAACTCAAACTGGTCTAGGGCCCTATTTTAAGGATCTAAGCGCATGGTCTAAAGCGCACGGCGCAAGCGCTCTTAGGGTGTGTCCTAATCCACTTTTGCTGGTTTAACGACAGGGAAAATGGTCGGCGCGCCCGGCGCATGGTCTAAAAGGGTTGTCCCTATTCTCTTAAAGAGTAATGGGTGTGTTTTGGGCGTAACGTAAAATAAACCAATCAGAGTCTCATCTCCCATTCCCTTTAAAAGCCAGTTGCTCTCGCGCCATGACGGATTCTCTATTTACATGGCGGAATTAGCAAGAGGAAAAACTGAACACTTCTTTAGCGATGAAACGGATCTGCTCGTGCGCGAGGTTAAAGCGTGCAAACAGAGTTTGACTCGTCCCCCTCAATGCCTATGGTGGTTATGCCCTGGTGTATATCCAAATCAAACTCTTTTCAAACAAGTAAAAAATGTACGGCGGGACTTGATTTTGTCCATCAGGCATTGATTGAGGGAGAAGTTATTTTGATTAAAGATTACAATGGCACATGCAAAAATAATAAATAAATAAAATATGATGTGCACGGATAAATCATTTATAATAAATACAACAAAGTTAAACTTTACAGTAAAAGTTACATTTCGATTTCATGGTGATATATAAATAAAAAACAGTAAAAAAAAATAAGACAAAAAAGCATTAAAAGTCTTCAAAAACATGGATATATGAGGAAACCTAATTTTTAAAGTGTGATTTCGAGACAAAAATGTAAATTTATAAAAATCTAACGCCATAGGTGTTTAGTGAATATATTTTATGGTTTAAAACTACTATATTTTTTGAAATCCTTATCCAGTAAAATAATGAACAATAAAAAAAGTCACAGGGCCTTCAAAAAATTGTTATGGGCCTCTCTTGGAGTTAAAAGGGTTGAGAACCACTGAGGGAAATCATATTAGGTAAACTAGTAGACGCAACATTATTTAGTGGTGTGTTTTCTTTCAATCTGGCAACACGTTGAACTTGTTTCAAATAGCGGTTGTAATTCATCAAAGATTCCCTTTACCCCAGTGACTATTCATTATGACGAATCATAAGGGTTTTGTCAATTACCTTACATGAACCTGTATACGTAGGCTACAGATGTGTATTTCAACCTACAAACAGAACAATGTCAGTTCTAATGTGAGATAATGTGCTTTAAAACTTAGCAATGATTAGCTTCACTCGCCGCGGTACATGAATCACAACATTTGAAGTTTTAAACGTTGCAGGTTTGAATGGTTTGAATACCTTGCAAAGTAATAATAAAATAATTTTGTGAGAGTTCTGTGTGTTCGTGATTTACGTAACGGGCCAGTGGCGCAATGGATAACGCGTCTGACTACGGATCAGAAGATTCCAGGTTCGACTCCTGGCTGGCTCGGTTCTTTTGAACTTCGATTCTCGAGTTCGTTTAAACCGGCTTTGAACATGATGTTGCAACAAACAGAGAGATGAATGGATACAGGACCGCACCTACAGTGTATGTGAAGGTTCAAGTTAATCTGGGTCACTGCAGTATGTCTTAAAAACAATCTTAACAACTCGACTGAAATGATTCCTTTTTGTTTGAATACGTTTCGTCGAATTTGTTTATCTTCAAGAAAATAAAAATCGTCAAAGCTTTTAAGCTTAAAAAAAGATAATTTTTGATTTAACAGCCACCTTGTGCGTCCTTGAGGGCATATTTGTCTTTTTCATTTTTTGTTTGAATTTAGAATATATTTCACCCTCATTTCCTTTATAAATCTATAAACACTAGGTACACAAAATAGTTACACTCAGGAAAAATGGCCACATTGAGACTCATTTAAACTGCAATTTGAAATCCCACGGCCATGATTTAACTATAAAATGATGACAACGTATAATGGTAAAAATGGAAAGTCTCTCTCATGTTGTTCAAGACAGTGAACCGCACTGCCCTCTCGCGGCATGAGCTTGCAAGTACATAATTATTTACCTGAACTAATACAAAGGAAATATCTTGTGTTTTACATGTTAATACGTTATAATCCCGTTATTCAGGCACCAATAGTGCATCTCATTACAGCAGGGGAGATACTCTATGAAACAGAGACATTTTACAGATATTATTTTTACCTTTCTGAATTTAATCTATGAGGAGATGCCGCGAGAGGGCAGTAGACTTGCACTCTTTTAACGCGTAAATGCCATAAATGGCTTAGGTTAAAACATTTGTTTAGGTCACCTTTTACCTCTTTCTTCCGTGTAGTTTAGCTGTGTCAATTTAGCAAAGGATTCAAGCAGGCCTATATGCTTTTTATTGAAGATAACTAACACGAAGCGACACGTATTCAGTCAATGAATCATCACAAGAGTTGTAAAGACTTAATTTTATATGATATTGAATTAATGTGAAATATTTCACGTTTATGCGAGCATCCATGCCAGACTCGATTAGAGCCGTCACAATGTAGGTTCGAGAATCGAGGTTCAAAACAACCGAGCCAGCCAGGAGTCGAACCAACAATCTTCTTATCCGTAGGCAGAGCTGATGTCTTCTGATCCATCTTCACAGCAACCTGTCAGACGGCCTTAATTCTGGTAGTGACAACCAAAAATGAGCCAATCGCTATTTGCAGAGCTTCGAGAATTCTTCTAGGAATTGACCAATGAGAAAAAAAGCCGGTGATACGTCACTGCCCAATTGCTATGACCGTCGCTAATATTTCTAAATAAAATGATGGGAATATTATATATATATATATATATATATATAATATTCCCATCATTTTATATTTCAAAGTATAAGCTTTTTTTATTGTGTTTGTGTGATTTACAGTTATGTAAAGACTTTTTTTTTTTTTTACTGTAAGCAATAACCCCTTTAAAGCGCCCCTTTAAAATGTTGTAAGTTTAAGTATTTAGATTCGATAGAAAAGTGTTTACAGGTACAAATATTGTGAGAATACAAATAGGCAGAATGACAGTAATGTGAGGTCAAAGATGAACAACCCTTTTTATTTGCGTAGATTTTTTTGGGATAGAAGTCAATAAAAAAACCAGCAGTGATATTTTCACACAGCAATCTAAAATAATAAATAGTAAACCAAAACAAACATTTATTTACTACAGTGCAATTTTGACACATCAATCTAAATAAATAAATATACCAAAAAGAAACATTAACTGCAGTGCAATTTTGACAGGGTAACTCAAATATTGAGGTAACTTTTTGAAAATAATCATAAATAACAGATCCAAAATATCTAATATATATATATATATATATATATATATATATATATATATATATATATACTTCTTTATTTCACATAAAGTGCTTTTAGCTCTGGCTGATATGTCATAGTTTTATGTCACTGTCAGTTTTAGAGGCACTAAAACCAGATATATTATATTATATATATATATATATATATATAAAATACAGAATAGAAGAGTATAATAATTGTAATATACTATTACTATCAATAGTAAAATCAATTATAATAATATACATACAATAAATACATTAATATAATATAATATAATATAATATAATATAATATAATATAATATAATATAATATAATATAATATAATATAATATAATATATCAGACAATTAGTGCAAATGGAGTGGTGCAGTTTAGTCCTGTTGAATGTTCCAAATTTTCGGAAGTTCCACCTTTCACTTGTCCTCACTTCTTGGTCTCTTTTTGCCATATCCTCGTGTCTGCAGTGCTGCCCTCCAGTCGGTGAATGATTCAGTGGCTGTCTCCTCACAGTACCAATTGCCAAAATACTGGAGATAAGATGGTGGTTTTCTCTCCTTGCTACACTTCTTGCAAAGGATTACTTCGGTCTTCCGGACATATTTTCTTGACTTCATGCCCATCTGCTCCCTTTCCTGCTTTTTCTTCCTGCTTTTTCTTTGTAGTACTCAGTGGTGTATGGTACAGAAGGCTGTGCTGCTGCTAGCATAGCTTGTCCAGGTGGTGCCACAATGAGCATTATAGGTTGGAAGGAAACCGTAGTAGGAAGGATAGTTGGGAGTGGTCTAGATGGCTGCGCTGCCATGAGTGAGGTCGGTGCAAGTGGTGGTGGCAGTATCATCAGAGGTATTGGTGGCCCAGATCAGATTTTGGCCGTCCCAGCTGTGTTTGGAGGCAAGTTGAAAAAATGAGGCTTGTCATTACTCCCGCGCTGCAGATTCTGTTGTTTCTGTAATGCTGGTGGAAGCCTATCTGGTGCTGTCATTGGGGCATCTGGTGCATGGAGTCCCTGTGTCAAAATGCCCCTCTCTCATTTGTTTTTGTACGTCTGCTGTACCTAGAAATGACAAATGGTACCATAGATCATTTTGATAAGAAACTGTACACAAACCCATATGAAAATACTGTACTGGTCTTGTATCAAGTATGGAGGCATGCATGTGTTGTATATGATTAATGAAATAAATGAGTGTTAAATAGGGGTGTAATGATTCACTCGCTTTCTCGATGCATTGATTACAAATCCTAACGGAGCAAAAACATAAGTGTCTAAACTCACCACTGTGTCAGTGTAGCTGCATTAACCTCCGGTAACTGGAGGGTGGTCTGCTGCATCACTTCTGCATTGCTCAAGATGCACTCTCTGATGTGCTTGTAGGCGCTAAACCGGCCTGTTTTCAGGGAAGATTTGTGGCGTGGAGAGTACACAGTCTTTTCTTTGTCATAATCTGCTAGTCCTTGCCACAAACTAATAATTTGTGTGGATTCTTCTCATGTCAAGGCAAGACTGTGTTCCCTGAGTTAAACCAATGTCTCTGCCAAGTTCTGGACCAAAACCTTTGATGTTGTCAGGTCCAACCGAATCCTACACATTTTTTTTTATTTATTCAGTTTTGCCATCACAGGAATAAATTCTATTTGAAAAATATGTTCAAATAGTAACACTTTTAAAATAACTTTTTTTATTTTTACTGTATTTTTGAGTAATTAAATGCAAGCTTCTTTCAAAAACATAAACATATTTTGACCACCAGCGCATATATACACACAGAAACTTTATATATATGGAATTTATAAATTAATTAATAAATTAATTAATAAATAAACAGAGACAATAGGTAATAAGAATATAATATAATAATTCGAATAACCTTTTCATTGCCATTAAAGTGAAATAACTGAACATAAACATAGAAGTCTGATAAAAATAATAATTTTTAGACAAAAAAACGTCAGACGGACTTGGAGGTTTTTGCATCTGAAGTCTTCAATTATACCTTTTTTTAAACAACCCAGTACATAAAATGTATGAAAAGTCTGGATTCTTACATCAGGAAAAGCAGATGGCATTGCACAGGAAGACACCTCACTGGACAGGTTTCTGTGTGTCCATTGTAGAGGCGGCGCAGACTGTGTGGCAGGTGGAGTTGGCAAGGGACCAAAAGTAGGTGAGGTGACTGCATAAGGTGTAGAGGGCAACATGTGTGGATCCTCTGAGGGTGTTGTGGATGGTGTAGAGACAACTGTAATGAACGTACCAGTATATTGATGTGGACTAACATATGGCACTATCTTCTGTCCAAGAACATCTTCTCCCAGCACATTAGCAGCATGACGAAGGAGGCCACTGTATGAATGGTGCTTCTGCACGCCCTGAGAGGTTGCAGCATCTGCTCTGTCCTCATTCCACAGGGGCACATTTGGAAAAAGACTTACAGGACAGTTACTTTACCTGAACCTGTTTAGATGCAGGTGGAAAGATTCCAATGAAGTCGAACCCCTGGCACACCTAAATGTTGGCAGAGAGTGCCCTCCCTTTTTCAGGGTTCCTGTCTGCACATAGAGCTGTACACCAGGGGGATCTTGAATGCAGGCCACGAGACTTCAATATCTCAGCCATTCGAGCTGAATTGATGAGAGGCACACCCAAAGTGTCACGTCCCCTCTCCCCTTCAAAGGACTGGATCAGCTGGGTGATGAGATCCACAGTCTCCCTTGTGCCACGTGTGGTTCTTTTGCAGTGAAGGGCCAGTTCACTCTTGCTATGGCGCCGCAAAACATCAGCATCTGAAGGTTGCATGAGCTGTGCTTCCAACTCTGCACGCTTTGCCGTTATAAGCCTGTCCATTTCCTCCTGGTCCCAGGAGAAGATACAGCGGCTGAGGTGAGCCATGAAAGTTGCATCCAGCTGATGTGAATCTGTTGTGCACCCCACAGAAATCCGTCTCATGAAATGCCAGATGTTGATTCTGATTTCCATGTCCTTCCATTCTGCAAATATCTTTTTGAGGCGAGTACCCCCACAGCAGTCTCTGTCGACATACAGCAGAACAGGCGGAGGCGCTGCAGCATCCCTGTACCTTTTAATGATGCCAGTAACCATCTGCGCCAATCCAAAGCCTTCACTTGCTGTAAGAACAGACATGATGACCTGACCATGTTCATTTCCGACATTTGTGACCCAGGTGGCTGTTCCAGCACTGTGACCAGCAAGCTTTCGTGCAACCTTCTTGGTGGAATCCATTTTCAGCACACGTCCAAACAGTGATGTTATACTGGCTTTGACCTCATCCAGTCTTTGAAGGACATCCTGAGCATACACCTGCATCAGCCACCGGTGCTTGGGTACAGGGAGCATAGCAGGTGGGTGTTGGAAAGACACAAGCATAACAAGACCTACGGTGATCCCTTTGTGGAAACTCTGGCAATCTGTCAGAAACTGGACAACCTTCTGCAGCCAGATCTCAGAGTGCTGCTCCTCAAGCTTCTTCTGCACTTGACTGCTGCTGTTTCCCAGACCTCTCTGATGCAGAAGGCGGACCACTGCCATGTCACATGCCAACTTTGAGGTAAGAATGCAGGGAAAGTGAAGCCTATGACTGATGTCGAGCTGTGATATGATGTCAAAGCTCCAGCTGATGACTTTCCTCTTGCATTTCCTACAAGACAGATACTCAGATGCCATAAAGTAGGACGTTTTAACATCGACTACCTGTCGGATTTTCTGGTGCGGTCCTGCTGATGTGAGCTCCTCCTTTACACAGTCTGAATGTGGACATGTGAGTCGAACTCTCCACAGCTTTCTTGGCATCCAAAGAAAGAAGGTGTGGCCAAAGTAGCGCTCTGTCCCTGGTACTCCAGTAACTGCAAAGTGCTGTTGTGTTGGGTACCACCACATCCTGTCCACTCTGGCGTAGTCCATTTCAGGTTGGTTGTGGGATGAAAACTTAAACAAAGCCTTTGATATCCACAGCTGATCAGCAGGTGGCAATGGGTGAGTCCAGCCCACTGGGAGGCACATTTGTTTACCTTTGCAAAATTAACAGAAAAAAAAAAACCCCATCAACTTTTAATACGTGACCTTACAAAATAAAACAAAATATCTTTCAGATGTTCAGGAACTTACTGGACACTTGCGATTCAAGCAAGTCTGCCTGTTAAACCAGCTCATGGTCACCCTGCTCAGATGGTGCAAATGAGGCCACACTTGTAGATTCTACAGGCACAGTTGGTTGAGATCTCTTTGTAGATCTTCCAATTAAAGCTGAAGAATACAGATACAACAAATTACACATACTACACAATTTTGCTGCACTTTACTCTGTACTAATAATCACTGTAATTTAGAATATAAATGCATTTAGATTAATGGAAACAGTTAGTTTAAATTGTAAAAAAAAATCATTCACATCACAACTGTACTGTTTTCATGGTATTTTCAAAGCAAATAAATGCAAGCTTGCAGAACATAAGTGACTTCTTTGGAAAAACATTAAAATCTTTCATAAAACTATGCAAATTGTAATGCACTTTACTCTATACTAATAAACACTGTATGCACTGACAGATATTTCTAAAGACTGCTTACCTGGTTGGGCTACAGGTGATCTTAAATTTTTTTGACGGCTTTGTCAAGGCTTTGTGAATTTTGTGATCTGCCAATCAGAAGGGAGCGGACAGATGAGACTGAAGGTATGGACTGTGGGGCACTGGAAGACTTCTGCAGGGAGCCTGTGGATAAGGACTGTGGGGCACTGGAAGACTTCTGCAGGGAGCCTGTGGATAAGGATTGTGGGGCACTGGAAGACTTCTGCAGGGAGCCTGTGGATAAGGACTGTGGGGCACTGGAAGACTTCTGCAGGGAGCCTGTGGATAAGGATTGTGGGGCACTGGAAGACTTCTGCAGGGAGCCTGTGGATAAGGATTGTGGGGCACTGGAAGACTTCTGCAGGGAGCCTGTGGATAAGGACTGTGGGGCACTGGAAGACTTCTGCAGGGAGCCTGTGGATAAGGACTGTGGGGCACTGGAAGACTTCTGCAGGGAGCCTGTGGATAAGTGGTTAAAAAAACTAATGATTGAAAGACCAAAATCACCTTACACCTCTCAAACACTGTAAAATGCAGTAATAGCGAAGTACTGTTTTTTAAGCAAACAAATACCCCCAAAAACAACAAATACACAACAAACAAACACATTTAGTGCGAAAAAACAACGAATGCCCTGTGTATAATGAAATATAAATGTACACTTACCTCAGTTTCTGCGGCGTCGACAAATGTGCTGGTAATAAACAACTGTATGTTATATTTACAAGAAATAAAAACGTATTGTAACAGCAGCTGCCAACAGGCGACAAATTTATTATAACAGCCACTTCAGATTATCGTTAATGCAACTGTGCCGGTCAAAAATAATTATGTATTTTTACAAGGGTAAAATGTTAGTGTTAGAGTAGCGATGAGGATTCAATCTTATTATAACACCCGCATTTTTCTCATTGGTCAATTCCTCGAAGAATTCTCGAAGCGCTGCAAACAGCGATTGGCTCATTTTTGGTTGTCACTACCAGAAATAAGGCCGTCTGACAGGTTACTGTGACCGTCACAATGTAAGTTCGAGAATCGAAGTTCAAAAGAACCGAGCCAGCCAGGAGTCGAACCTGGAATCTTCTGATCCGTAGTCAGACGCGTTATCCATTGCGCCACTGGCCCGATATGACATCACTGCCAAAATACTTAAAATGAATCTATACAAACCAACAGTCCTATTTCACATAATTAAATAAATTCACATGTACAACCTGTAAAAAACAATGTATGCACTGTCTATGCAGCTCACTTAACGGAATCAAATGTCGTTTGCAATCATTTGAATAAATCTTACAGACATAACATACATTGGTAAAAAGAAAAAAGAAAAGTAGCCTATTAAATTAAACAGATAATTTCTGATTGAATATCAATTATAGACCATTATCGATTTGATAAAACACGTTCAAGACTAATATCAAAACGATTCGGTAATATAGGCGACGAGTGTCAACTTTAGTCTCTCCACGTGTTCAGAGAACCACATGGACTGAGGATTTCTGCCCAATAATCATGGCAACATCGATACATGAGACAGTTCTCGTAGGAATATGTGATGGAGCTATTAACAAGAAGAAAAACACATCTTATTGCACGAACAAAATCGGAGATAGACCGGTAAAGGAAACGTCATTTGTACATATACTCGGGGATTGTGTCATGCTAACTAAAGGCTAAAGACACTGCTTGACAGCTAACGTTAATTGGTTATCTTGTAGTTAATAAAATTCCTCATGTAGACAGTCAATAACTTTGAGATCTATGCGAAATTAAATCAGGTTTCTTTACTTGCTGAAGTAAACATTAAATGCTTAGCTTTATAAAAGTGCTTAAAATAAGGCAATTGCTAGCTAGCCAGTTAGCTAACTATGGGGCTAAACATCTCGGTTGTTTCAAATTACTTTAATTTAGGTATTTGATGTTTGTTTTACAACGATGTAATTTGAAATTTCCCACACAGCTGTTATTAAATAATTTTAATCGTGTTTTTGGATCAGATCACTGGTATAATGAAAGTTCCCGTATGTTCACACGCTACACGTATCGGGCCAGTGGCGCAATGGATAACGCGTCTGACTACGGATCAGAAGATTCTAGGTTCGACTCCTGGCTGGCTCGGTTATTTTGAACTTCTTTTGAACTGATTCTCTTGACTGTATATTCCAATAAGCAGGTTACTAAATGGCCGCGATTCAACTGATGTCATGTTTTTAAGCCAAGAAGTTAATATTTAATACAGATATTAATTATAAACGATATGAATGATGTATCAAATAATAGGTAAATGGTCAATAAATAGACCTTTTTTCAGAGCAGCGCCATGATAAAGCGAGGGATGAACTTGCCGTGTTTTCAATGGTATCCGTAGTAAAAAGCTGTATAAATCTTCTAGATCACTTATAATTTTCTACAGCTCATGTTGTCTGGAGTTTTTTGCCAAGTGAAATTTCTTGGAAAGAATTTTTTAGTGTCTCCTCTGCAGGATAACCCATAAAAATACATAGTACAACCCACTGAAGAGATGTATATCCCTTGCAGCCTCGCTTGATTCCCGTTAAAAATTCCCGCTGCTGTAAATATATAATGCAATTTATCAGCTGCCATGTTGATAAATAACTCTAAAAATAAAGTTTTATGGTTTATGCATGCATTCCTTAAAAAGCATTAATATACACTGTCAAGCCAAAAATAATTGCGGTTTGGATTTAAATAGGCTTAAGAGTCTATGATTTGGATCATTACTGCAGTGATTATATTTCTGCATGTTATAGGCAACAGTACTTCTAACCCTACTTGATGGAGTGTGTAGCTTTTCATTTCTCAAACAACCATGTAGGAAGACATATTCCAGACATATTCCAGAATAACAATGTCAAGATTCATCAAGCTCAAATTGTGAAAGAATGGTTGGGAGGAGCATGAAGAATCATTTTCACACATGAATTGGCACCCCTGAGGCAAGACTTTAAATTCATTGAAAGTCTTTGGGATGTGCTGGAGTAAACTTTACAGAGTGCTGGACTCTTGCATTGACAATACAAGATCTTGACCAATAATTAATGCACCTCTTAATGGAAATTACATCACAATTACATATATATATATATATATATATATATATACAGTATACACACAAAAATATACAAGAAATACAATAAACACACACACATTGTATTCATTGAATTTTTCATTTTAACAGGACCTGCTTCCATTAATCACTCTCCAGTATCCCATATGCAGTCTGTGTCAGAGAGGCCTGTCTCATGTTGTTCAAGTCTACTGCCCCCTTGCGGCGTCTCCGTACCACAGAACCATCAATGTATTTGCCTGCACCAATCCACAGTGCTCTGGCACATCAGAAAGGTAACAGCTTGTCAATTTAGATTAGGCCTTTATTTTCATATCAGATGTGTTTCTTCAACTATTCCTTGAAACGTTTTATGTTCTGGCATTCTGACCATGTCGCTTCTATATGTACCTAGTTGGACTGTCCTGCGCTCTCAGTGCCTGGAAGACGACATCAAAGGAAGACAAGACAACAAAACCACGACATTAACAGAATCTGCAATGTCCAGAACAGATTGGTGTGATGATGCAGATGATTGGGGGATGGACGAAGAAGCTCAAGAGAATGTGGCTGAAAGTGGCGTACAAGTGCCAAATGACAGTGTTTGTGAAGGATCTGATGTCAGCATCAAGCTTCAGGGCCTGTGCATTGATGGAGGTGTGGATCAGCAAAGTGCCCTCCAACCCACCCATGTGCACGTTTTTCAGTCGTTCTACATAAGCGTTATGGAGGAAACAGACTTGGATGGATTTCAAGACACGGATCATGAAAACGAACTGCTTAGAGAGTATGAGGAAAGGGAAGGAGTGATTGTCGGTGAGATTCGAAGGTGAGGAGGAAAGTTTTAAAGAAAGTTCCTTTTAAAAGTAATGCATTACAATATTGAATTGCTCCCTGAAAAAGTAACTAATTACGTTACTTGGTTACTTTTAATGGAAAGTAGTGTTACGTTACTTTTTCTCCCCTTGCTGAGGCTCGCTCTCTTCCAGGCCTTGCAGGTGTTTTTACTGAGAAGTTCTTTTTTGCGAGTGTTTAACGCAGTAACGTGTTCAACAACATAGCCTATATAACATACATCTTCATTTTCTTTTAAAAACACATTTAGAATATTATATTCTGACCTCTTAGAATAATTCATGAGCCATAGAACTATGTATGCCATAGAAAAGATGTCTTAACATTACGAGTTAAATCTTCTACTGTAGAACTCTTTGTATTGAAAGTTTAAAGTCGTGTTTTGTCACTTTTTATACTTGACTTTTCCTGCGCACACATGAGTGCATGTTTAAGTGACAACGTTTTGAAAAAGAGGCAGAATTTGGTAACACTTTATTTTACACTGTCCTTGTTACATATGTTACACTATAGTAAAACAGTAAATTATGCAAAATCACATGCAACTAACCCTCCTCAACCAAACCTTAATCCTCCTCAACTAAAACTATAACCCTATAGTAAGTACATTGTTAATTAATATGGTTACACTTTATTTTAAGGTGTCATTGTTACAGTGTAATTATATATTTAAGTACTAAGTAATATTAAGCAACTACATGTATTTACTATAGGGTTAGGTTAGGATTAGGATTCGGTTGAGGGTTAGTTGCATGTAATTATGCATAATTTACTGTTATTACTACGGTAAGTACATG
Organism: Leuciscus leuciscus; assembly: GCF_965113295.1. Classification (NCBI taxonomy): domain Eukaryota; kingdom Metazoa; phylum Chordata; class Actinopteri; order Cypriniformes; family Leuciscidae; genus Leuciscus; species Leuciscus leuciscus. The sequence goes on along the minus strand of NC_138724.1, from coordinate 13,164,694 downwards.
TAACATATGTAACAAGGACACTGTCAAATAAAGTGTTACCATTAATATTGCTCAGTACTCAAATATATAATTACATTGTAACAAAGACACGTTAAAATAAAGTGTAACCGAGAATTTTAATTCGATATTTTAAATGTAATTAAAGTGAAAAGTACATTACTTAAAAAAGTAATTCAAATGCTAATGTGTAAATTTATAAAGTAATGCATTACTTTACTCGTTACATCAAAAGTAATCTGATTACATAATGCATGTTACTTGTAATGCCCCAACACTGCAATGTCTGCAACATAAAATCTGAACAAAAGTGTGATGTATATTGCACTACATGACTAAATGTTTATGAACATCTCCTTAAATCGTATATTAGTCATGTAACAACTCATTTTCTATACTTTTTTTTTTAGTTGTGGAAGTGGGGAAGCTCAGGAGGAATATGAGAAAGCCACAGTCAAGCATGGAGATGAAGTGTTCACCGGTTTCATGAAGAAAATATCTCTTTGTCCAGAACAAGTGTTACGGTGAATATTTTAGTATTGATATTCAGTAAGAATTAGCCGCCCAGACTGTGACTAAAATGTTTGCAAATAGGGCAAAGAATTACAAATGTGCTACAATAATTAAAAATTCCCATTCATGAAAGCTTTGTGTGTCCATAAGTGTTTATCAAATTACATTATCAAAATACATCAAGTGCCAGCACTTCACAGACAGCAACATAGTGTCGGCCCAGATCCGGCCCACATCTGGTACGCGTGGAATCCACAAATACCAGATGTGGCCCGGATCTGGGCCGACACTATGTTGCTGCCTGGGTCACTACAGCAGCAACACGAGCCACGTTGTCTGATTCGTGAACAAATGACTTAATGAGTCAGTCAGAAAGATTCACAAAACAGCCTTAAAGGTATGTTCGACTTCGGCTGTGACTGGATTTAACCGATCGCCAAGATTTACCGCCTACAGTCGGGGGAGGAGTTCTGTCGGTTCAATATGGACTCTTTCACTGAACCATGAGACATTCTTTTGGTTATGTCCAATTCTAAATTGTTTGCTTTTTTTTTCCTTAAAAAAAAAAAAGAAAGTATTTCTAGTTTTTCAAATTTTTATTTCAGTTTTAGTTATTTTAGTACTTCAACTTAAAATAAAATCAGTTTACATAATTTTTTTAAGTTACAAAAAGGTTTCCCCCCCACCATGGTTTTAGATTTAGTTAACAATAATAACCCTGGGTCTAGAGATTAGTAAAAAAAATAAATAACCTTTTTAAAGCGCTGTGTAATGCGCGAGACGCTGCAAAATACGCTAGTGCAAACACATGAGACACATGGCGGTGAAATGAAAGAAAAAACGTAAGGTCTAAAGGCACTTTTTTAAACTATGTTTAACTTTTACGTGTCACGTTTTAGTGTCACGTGCAGTGTTGCCTAGTCTGCGGTTTTCCCGCGGAATTGGGTTACTGTTACATTGTTGCCTCGGGTTGTTTTTTTAGTCCGTTGGTTAAAGTCCCCGACCCCCGGGACCCCCAGGAACAAGACTGGGCTAGTTTTGGTCTTGATTGGGTGAGTTTTGAATAGCAGCTTGTTTTGTTATGCAAACCTGGCAACCTGCGAGACTTGCGAAAAACGGCAGACGTGAGTTCAACGGTCAAAAAACGTCCATGTAGCGCGTGTTTACTTAGAGAAACAATAGAAAACTCAGTGGAACGCAAAAACGCCATCCAGTGTTTTCTGCATAACAAAATGAGATAAGTCATTGTATTATACACCCAATAGTTTTATTATTTACTCATGTTTTAATCAAATGTGTTACATCTCACCTTATAGGTACAGTTGGGCCGGATCACCTCTATTTATAACACAGCCGCCTTTCAGTGTTAATGAGATGGTGCCATTCTGTGGTCACTGCGGCAGCCCGAGGGTTTTCGAATTTCAGCTCATGCCTGCATTGGTCAGTTTGCTCAGTAGTGAAGGCACAAATTCAGGTAAGTCAAATGTTTTTAACATTTATATAAAAAATAGGAATGACATATTCGTCATTCGGTGGCTCTGACTTGTCAAAACACCTCAAAATGTTTGCTACTGATGCGAGAAATGCTGAAAATGTAACCCGATCCGAATTTTTTTATGCCGGACTAAAGTTTCGGAGACAGTGTGTAAACATGATTGACATAACGTTAAGGCCGTATTTATACGAAAATTTCAGACGAGAATTTCGGACTCAGTGTGCAAGGACCTTTAGAACTCAAATCAATATGTCATGTCTGTTTATTGATTTTTTTTTGGTAAGCCCTTGTAACAATGTAAAGTCAGCCAGTAATTAACTCAAACTATCCCTCTGATACTTTCAGGATGTATTATGCGATAATGAATGGCTTACTGTACATTACATCTTGTTACTTGTTAGTGTATGTAGTGTAAGATGTGATTTGTTTTTGTCTTCTCAGACACTCCACTGGAGTTCGGAACAGTTCTGGTGTACACTTGCAGAAATAGTTGTTGGAAATCTGGATCAACAGTTCCAGTGGAAGAATTTATTTTTGTCCAGCCCGATCCAGACCAAAAGCTCTTCAAATGATATCATTTATCACCAATAAAGATCATTTATTAATAGACCTGCATTGTGTTTTTTTATTTAATATATACAGTAGTGGCTGTCAAATATTATGATATTAGCATTTTATGTAGTAGTGCTTAAAGTCTCTGTAAAGTCAAAATTAAGTACAGTACAGGCCAAAAGTTTGGAAACATTACTATTTTTAATGTTTTTGAAAGAAGTTTCTTCTGCTCATCAAGCCTGCATTTATTTGATCAAAAATACAGAATTTTTTTTTTTAATATTGTGATATATTATTACAATTTAAAATAATTGGTTTTCAATTTATTATACTTTAAATTATCATTTATTTCTGTGATGCAAAGCTCAATTTTCAGGATCATTACTCCAGTCTATCACATGATCCTTTAGAAATCATTCTAATATGATGATTCATTATCAAAGTTGGAAACTTAATATTTTTTCATAACCTGTGATACTTTTTTAGGATACTTTGATGAATAAAAAAAATGATAATAATGATAATAATAATTTTTAAAAAAGAAGTAAATGTTTTAAAAATATAAATCGTTTGTAACAACAATATACTGGTCAGTAATTTGGGGTCAGTCATTTTTTTCTTTCTTTTTTTGAAATAAATCAATACTTTGATTCACCAAGGATGTGTTAAATTGATAAAAAGTGATAGTAAAGAAGATTTATATTATTAGAAAATATTTTTTTATTTTGAATAAATGCAGTTCTTTTTAACCTTTTATTCATCAAATATATTAGGAAGCAGAACTGTTTCCAACACTCATAATAAATCATCATATTAGAATGATTTCTAAAGGATCATGTGATAGACTGGATGTCACATGTGACACTGAAGACTGGAGTAATGATCCTGAAAATTCAGCTTTGCGTCACAGAAATAAATGATAATTTAAAGTATAAATAAATTGAAAACCAATTATTTTTAATTGTAATAATATATCACAATATTACATTTTTTTCTGTATTTTTGATCAAATAAATGCAGGCTTGATGAGCAGAAGAAACTTCTTTCAAAAACATTAAAAATAGTAATGTTTCCAAACTTTTGGCCTGTACTGTATGTGTTCTGAGTTTGTCACACCACAGAAAAATGTATTATTAGCCACCCAGCCATATTTGAATGATAAAAAAGCCGGCAAGTACATAAAATAAGCTATGAAAATCTTGAAAAAATAAGCAGTAGTCTCTGCTCTCAAACGCTGGGGGCGTGTCCGCTGGCTGCTCTGAAACCACGCCCACTCGCGGGAAAGCTGCCGTCGCCACACTCGACTGTCAGAATCTAATTCAGAGGACATTAACCCTAACCCTAACCCTTCTCTGGTGACGTTCTGCATGTTGTCACATTGGCACTCTGTCTCTCTTGTGGTTGGAAGGGACGGCTTTGTGAACAGATGTCTAAGGAAACATATTGATGCATTATGCATATAAACAAAACAAAAAATCACGTTAGAGGGTTGCAGAATTTAGTAGCGGGGGCGTAGCCATGATACCTACTATAATTATAACATAAGCACACAAGGCAACTTAAGCCCAATTTATACTTCTGCGTCGAGGGTACGCCGTAGTGTACGTCGTAGGCTACGCACGTAGGTGACGCCGTCGTGAGCATTTATACTTCTGCGTTATGTCTGCGTTGCTCTGCAGTTGCACCGCCGAAACGCTAGTTGGCGGGGGCGGGTTTTAATGTTCCACTGTGTTAAGATTCCTCGCGGGTGTTTTGAGTTTAGGCTACTACAACAAGCAATGGCGACTGAAAGAGAGCGGATCATGTTGGAGTTGGAGCTTATTGAGGTTGAAAAACAGTTAATTTTAGTGAAATTACTCAAATTAAAAGGCAGAAACGAGAGAAGGCGTCGGAGGAGATGGTACGTGCGACCCGTGAACCTGATGAGGCAGAAGGAGGGTGAATTTTCTGTGCTTGTCCGGCCACTAAGAGACATGGACGAGGAAATGCACTTCAGATATTTCCGAATGTCTGCAGGTAGATTCGACGATTTAGTTCGTCGTGTGCAGCCATTTATCGTACATCAGTGTACGCACAGTATGCCTGTAGACATTACGCAGAGACTGGCAATCACCCTTCGAGTTTTAGCTTCAGGTGGAAGCCAACAGGCTGTAGCAGCTAGCTACAAACTGTCGTCCAGCACAGTGTCTTCCATAGTCGCCGAGGTATGTAAAGCTTTGTGGAAAGCACTGCAGCCAGAGTTTCTTCCCTGCCCTTCAGTCGCCCAATGGGAAACTATTGCTGCCGATTTTTGGCGACTGTGGAACTTTCCGAACTGTGTTGGCAGCGTAGACGGAAAGCATGTCAACATAAAAGCACCACCGCACGCAGGTAGCGACTACTACAACTACAAGGGTGCACACTCCATTACACTCATTGGTGGGCACGCACACCTGCCGATGATGGCACCAGTTGTCGGCGTGACGGGACTCGGGAGGATGAAGGCCGAGGCGAGGAGAGAGTCGGCTCGGCCCCATTCACCAGTAACAGCGGATTATCAGTGAATCCCAGTTGTCTCCGACAAAAGTTTATAAAACTATCCCGTGTAAAATGATCACTACAGAGGCGGGTGTTGGAGGTGATCCTCAGCTCTCCATCAAGGTGGCTCTTCACAAAATTAATCCACCTCTTCTTGATGTGATCGTTTTTCGGAAATTGAAATAAGTACTCCGATCTGTTTTGTACGTGATCGCATCCAGGTAGTAAGCATTTCCGTGACGAAGGCATAGCTAGCTAGCAAACTGTAGGCTGTAGTAACTAATAGTACTGACAGTAACTCACGATTGAACTGCAAACTGATGTGATTGTGCTGTATTTATATTGTTAGGGGAGGGGCCAGCCTCATTGGCTCCAGTGCGTCATCAAGTAGGGGCGTGTCCAGGAGCTCAGGGGCTCCAGTGCGTCATCAAGCCCCCGTTTTAGCCCCGCCCAAAAAATCCAGAACACAGCAATGGTGAAAAACTGTTTGACGGTCTAACCATAGACAGTATAAGAAATGGACAGAGTCATCTCATTGGAACTCAATTGAGGCAAGTGAAGCCCATTTTCAGCGATTTTTTAGGACTTCCGTTCCTGACGCGCAGACTCAAACTGAGCTTGACGACGTAGATGTGACGTGAGCAACCCGTCTGTCTTCTAGTAGCTGTGGCATGAGAAATCTGAATCATTCCCTTCCGAATCTTGCAGAGACGGAGATCGTGAGTAGGAGCTGTCCATGAGCTAGGAGCAGGAAAAACTTTTGCTAGGTATTCTGATTAATTATTTTGTCATTTTGCCTCCACGTCCCCCCGATTGCCCGCGAGCTTCTCCTCCCGTCAATACGGTAATCTCTCTACTGTGCGACAGAGAGTCGTGTGGTTATGACGCAATCGTTAGCCTACTTTTACAAAAACTGTTTTTACGGGGCCATAACGTAAGCTACAAGGTAATGGAGCATTTTATACATTGTCGTGTTTCTTTAGAAATAAATAATGGACAAATGGAGTCTTCAAACGCCTCAGATGTAAAGTTATTCGCTGTCAAAGTGACGCCAAAATGAATGGGAGTCAATGGGATGCTAACAGCAGGTGAAGTTCTGCTACAAGATGGTGGCACGCGGCCGGCTTCAACTTCCGGTCGACTTCCTTCCCGCTTGGGTCTAACGCCACAATAGCGTACCGCACGATATACGTCACCTTTTCTCATTAATATTCATTAAGCTAGCGATGGTTGCTAGGGGGGTCAAACTCGCGCGTGTCACTCATGCTAGACGCATGTAAACAGTTTACGGACGAGATGTCTACTGAGCTAAACCTGCTAACTCTGTCCGAGAATGATGTCCCCGGTGCCAAATTCACTGGTATAGAAGTAGAAGAACATACAAATATTCAATTGAAGAGATGGCTTGAGTGTAGAGGGCTGAAAAAGACGGGAAAAAGAGCCGACCTGATCCAGAGGTAGATTGTTATCGACAGAATTTCTCCCCCAAAAAACATCGCCTTACGCCACCGACAGTGACATTTTGCAGTTTCAACAAGCTATCTTTTACCACCCTATGTCCTGTCTGTCATATATAGCAGCTACTATGTCCTCTGGTTGTCTTACGTCTGACAGTTGTTGGGGGTAATTTATATTATTATTATTAATGTATTTATCTTTTGTTTAGCGATCGCTAATGCTACTTGGTCACAACCAACAACACTTAATTTTTTATTAATATCAAATCTAAATTCTCTCAATTATTTTACCCTCCCCCCTAAGGCTGTTTCCTTACTACAGAAAAAGTAAATCTGTCAGATCTAGGGCCTACCTGTAGCATGACCAGGCTTGCTAGAAAAAGGCAGAGGGATCAGGATTGTCATCTGTAGGACCATGGCCCCCAACAAAATGTTTACAACATATGAAGGTGAATGGTTTCACGTTGCTGGCATTGAACTGGTCTTTTGGACGTCCGCACAAGTTGACCCATCGTTCACATTTATCCCTCTAGGTTTTTGGCTTCGGGAAACGAATAAAGAATACATCCTTCATATGTGGACGGTCATAGTGTCTGGAGTCGTTTCTGCAAGTTCCATAGCAGCAGTGTTTACTCGGCATGTTCTTATTTGAGGGATAACCGGCAGAAAACAAGCAGTACTAGCATGAATCATAAGCGAGCGCGCTTCTATGTTGACCCCCTTCCGGTTTACGTTGCTGACGTCACGCGGCCTTGCGGTCTAAAAATAGCGCTCGTGCGGCACGCTATTCAGTACTTCACAGTTCACAGTCTTTGTAATATGTTTTAGCAATACATTTCTAACATTTATAATGTGTTTAGATTTTTTTTTTAGAATTGCCTTTACAGGGACTTTAAAGAGGTAAAGCATCCTACCGGCATACGTCCGCACAGCACCATGCCAAATTAAAGGTTTACAGTAACGAATGCTACTGTTAATGTGTAATTCGTAGCAACCCAAAATTCATTTAATGTCTTTCCTGGAATGGACAGTTTGCGACTGTGCGAAAATGAACATACAATGGCACTGGTATTACAAAACATTCAGTGGAACATGCTACTCAAATACATGTGCCACAAACTGACAACATGTTCGAAAACAATATTACCGACTTTAATTAGCTTAATTTACATTTAAAATATCACTAAATTAGGCTATTTATTTAACCCCTTAAACACTGAGGCCATTTTTGGAGTTTTTTGTCTGAGTGACACACAAAAAAGTAAAGACTCATAACTTCAAAACTATAGAGAGGAGAGTCAAAAGGTAGATATCATTTGTTAGGAAACTTTTTATATTTTTAGAAAATATAAATTTTTATTACTTTTGGACAATCTAATGCTGAGAAAATGCTGATAAAAGACAAAAATATTAATATTATTTTTTAATAATTTAGATATCTTTCTTATTTGAAATGCAATAATTCCGGAAGGAAATACGGTAGCAAAATAATTCTTTTTTTGTGATGTTCCCCTATGTGTGGTCTGCGTCTGGATCATTATTTTATGATGATAGCATAAAGTAATCCAAAGTTACAGTACTTGGAACAAAGGGAGCCTTTTTGTTAAGTCCTCACACATTTGGAAGGCAATAAAAAAAATGAGTTTTCTTAGTGACATACACAAAACTAAAGACTCATAACTTCAAAACTATAGCAAGGAGATTCTAAAGGTAGGTATCGTTTGAAAGAACACTTTTCAAATTTTTTGAAAATATACATTACATTACATTTGGACATTCTCCTGCCGAGAAACTGCTGATAAAAGACAAAAAATATATATAATTTTTATTATGATAATGCATATCTTTCTTATTTGACATGGAATAACTCAGGAAGGAAATAAGGTAGAAGGAAAATTCTTTTTTGGGGAAGTCCCTCTACATATGAGCTGCATCTCGATAAAATTTTGTGGTGATTGGATAAAGCAATCAAAAGTTATAGCATTTGGAACCAAGATAGCCTTTTTGTTGAGACCTTGACGCCCCCTCATGGGCATTTTTAAAATTGTTTCACCATGAAGAAAATCTTGTCATAAAAGCAATAGATTAAGTAAATTTTGGGCTCATTTGAATTGTATTAATATGCTGTAAAAAATTAAGTGCAATTTTCAATGATTTTTGAATGTTTCATGAGATGTATGATGTTTTTGACACATTGCAGTACATAGTACAAAAAACTATTTTATAGATTATGAAAAAAAATATTCTATTTATCAACAAATAACTCAGCAGTACTTAGGAGTTTTTCGAATTGGCTACATTCACTGTAAAGTTCAGACTCTAAGCTTTCAAATGACACCAATTTTGTTTGAATCAAGGCAATATTTTGGAAAAATATGATAATTAATATTTTCGCAGCTAGGTGGCGCCTGTGGGGCGTCCGCGGGCGGTACACTCCGGTTGAGAGAGACTAGTCAGCACTCGTTCAGAGTTGATCGAAGTGGTTGGATGCATTAAAAAGCTGAGATTCTAAGCTTTAATATGATACATATTTTGTGTTATTCCACGTTTGAAATCGAGCACGGATGGTTCCGGGAAAACTGGAAAACACTTTGCACCCCGGGAGGATGAGAGACTTGTTTTTTAGCCAAGTATGCATCACTTCGTGAGGAATATCTCGTGATCAAAGCAATGGATTATGTTGTGTTTGGGCTCTTTGTAATCGTGAGAATCTGCTGTCAATAAAGATGTGTGATTTTTCACAATCCATGCATGTTTCATTGAGTTATGAGCTGAAACGTCACATCAAAACAACATCGCATCACTGCTATTGCTACTTCATAGATCCGCCTGTGGAATTTTTTGTGTTAGAACGCCATAAGGAATATATTTAGATCTGAGTGATGGATTATGGCGAGTTTGGGCTCTTTTTAATCTTAACAATCTGCTGTAAATAATGATGTGCCATTTTCCACAATTGATGCATGCTTCATTGAGTTATGAGTTAAAACGCGACAAGTGCTACATCTATAATAAACGGTCTATGCGCGCCGGTGGTGGTTCGTGTGTTACAACTCCCACGAGGAATATCTTTAGATCTGAGTGATGGATTTTGCTGAGTTTGGGCTCTTTTTAATCGTGAGAGTCTGCTGAAAATAATGATGTGCATTTTTCTACGATCTGTGCATGCTTTGTGAAGTTATAAGTGAAAACCAAACGCGAGTGCTTCATGAGTATATACTAGGATAGGCGCGTCTGAGGTATTTTTTGTTTTAGAACGCCATGAGGAAATATCTTTAGATCTGATTGATGGAATATATTAAGTTTGGGCTCTTTGTAATCGTGAGCTCCTGCTGTAAATAACGATGTATAATTTTTCATGATCGGCGAATGTTTCATGAAGATACGAGTAAAAAGGCCAAGTCTAAGCTACCTTGCTAGGCTACGTGAATCAGTGGATTTTTTGTGGTTTAGAACTCCATGAGGAATATCTTTAGTTCTGAGTGATGGATTATGTTGAGTTTGGACTCTTTTTAATTGTAAGCATCTGCTGTAAATAATGATGTGTCATTTTCCACAATTGGAGCATGTTTCATGAAGTTACAAGCGGAAATGTGTCTAAAATGCAGCATCCATATATGGTTTACACATGGGTCTCTTAAGGGGTTATTTTACAAAAACCTTGCTCAAGTTTATTAAAAACCCTGGAACAATTATGCTTGTTGTATTCTACTCATTGAGACCTTTCAAATGACATATGACACAGGACTATCTGAGCTGTATGATGTTTTTGACATATTGCAGTATGTGGTACAAAAAAGTAGTTTATAAATTATGAAAACATTTTTTTTCTATTTATCAGCAAATAACTCAGCACTACATTGGAGTTTATCAAATTGGCTACATTCATTGTAAATTTCAGACTCTAAGCTTTCAAATGACATCTATTTTAAGTTGATCCAGGTAATATTTTTGAAAAAAAATTATGATTATTAATTTTGCAGCTAGGTGGCGCCTGCGGCGGGTACACTCGTATTTAGTGGAATAACTCTGCAATCATTAGAAGTTGATCGAAGTAATTAGATGCATTAAAAAGCTGAGATTCTAAGCTTTAAAATGATACCTATTTTGTGTTGTTCCATTCAGTGGTTGCTTAGTAATTTGATTATGAATATTTTTCATGGGGTGGCGTCCCGCCGGCGGGACGCTTAGGGTTTAAGGGGTTAAAGCTGCAATCTGTAGTTTTTCCTCTTTGTCGCCATCTTTGGCACGGCCTCGGCACGGCACAGCGCGGATGAATCCAATGTTTTAAAGAGAGTGTGCGGCTGTCAGTCGCCCACGCCGGTGTGGTTACTGTCATTCGCAATCACAAATTCTATACTTTTTGGAAGTATGACCAACATAAGAATTTACCGTTTTGAATGGTGGATCCAGAAAAGTTCAAACGACAATCACCAGTGACAACTGGAGATTCACCCATTGTAAAATGCAAAAGACTTCGGACTTCGGAGTGGCTACAGAAAAAAAAGAGACTGTTACCCAGTGTTCATTCATGTTACCCAGTGTTTATTCCTGTTAATAAATTGTATTTTTCTTCTAAAAAATAAAAGTTAAACCACTAGTTTTATCAGTTTTGTTTGGTCCATCATTTATGCACAGTAGAAACCACAGTAATGTATAGACATTCACAGTTAAATACAGTAATTCTAAAGCAGCTTACTGCTAAATTTCAGTAATACATAGATACTAACTGTAATTTCACAGTTAAACCACAGTAATACGATGGCATAATTACTGTGAAGTCACAGTATACCGCTGTCATGTCACAATTATTTACTGTGATACAGTAACTTACTGTGAAAGTCATGCAATTTACTGTAAATTTACAGTCAAATAATCAACAGTAAAGATTAAACAGGTCATGAACACGTCAAATCGAATGGTCATTGAGATGCAACACGCTACAAAGTATACTTCAATAACATACAGCATCATCATGCACCCGTTCAGAAAGACAAATGTTCATAAAGACAAATGCAACACAATTAAAAGTATTCCTAATATGTTGGACCTGAAACATGCCTTCACAAGAACCAGTAAGAGCAGCGTTTGTGATGTTTGAGTTGACGGAGGCGCGACAAGCGAAAGGGGCGCTTGGATGTTTGAAAATATGCTATATTTTTGTAATTCCGCTCGCGGCGCTCGGTGCCACAGAAAATACATACTTCATGACTAGCCAGCTCTCTTCTTAATAATGTTTACAGAATGCAGGGATCTGATTAGCCAGTGCCTAACCCTGGATCCAACTAAACGCCCAACGTTAGAGCAGATGTTACAACATGAATGGATTGGAAATGATCTGGAGAAGTTCAGGAGATTCACTCGATCAGTGATTTCAGGTGTGAGGAAGTGTAACAACAGACAGAGTAGGATTATTATCATCTATCTTCAGTTCTGGATTATCTGTAGTGAGGTTTTCAAATTTGTGTTCATTGTAATGTTCTTGTTCTAGTCAAGTCAAGTCACCTTCATTTATATAGCGCTTTATACAATACAGATTGTTTCAGAGCGGCTTCACAGTGATAAACTGGAAAATAACAGAATCAGTGATGCAATTGCAAGAATTCAGTTCTGTTGTAAATCAGCTCTAAAAAAACATCCATGAGTTCACGTTCATATAATCTTTGTATTGGATAGGAAATAACAAACTTGCTGTCGTTGGTGGAGGGCTTGAGCTCGAGACGTGACCCGAAGCCTGAAGTCCAACCCCGACCTGACAGGAACTCAAGCCGCCACACCAGATCTCAGAGCCGGTCCACGTCTGAGCAAGAACATGAGACTGCAAGACTGGATACAAGTCATTACGTCATTACTGCCCCTCAGTTTTCAGCATTTGAATGCTTGGTTTTGAGTATTTCTGTTCCTACTTCTACAATCATTGCTGCAGTCTACAAACCACCTAAGACTAAGTCACATGCAGTTTTTATGTCAGAATTTGCTGACTTTCTGTCAATGTTGACCCTGAAGTTCCACAGAATTCTTATTGTCGGGGATTTCAACATTCATGTGGACCAAAGTGACTCTACGACGGCTAAAGAATTTTTATCGCCACTCGACTGTTTAATTTCTCACAATTGGTAACTGAACCAATTCAGAATCACTGCAGAGGCCATACTCTGAATCTTGTGATTATAAATGGCTCATTTGTATCGCAGTTTTCATCTGTTGACCTCGGACTGTCCGATCACTCAGCTTTCTTCTTTCATTTGGAACTAGATTATTTTTGTTGGCCTACCATTCCTAACATTTCGGAAGTGGAAATCTATTGATCAGGCAGGTTTTTTTTTATTCTGTTGTATCTGCACTTTACGTCTTTGGAGGAGAATGTCTCACAGTTAAATAACGCTCTTGCTGCTAATCTAGACTCTTTTGCTCCTCTGAGGTCACGCAAGGTTACTTTTGCTCGCTCTGCTCCATGATGGTATAGTGACAATCTGCGCACTAGGGCTGCACGATTAATCATATTTTAATAGCGATAACGATATCTGCCTCTCTCGATTCATTTTAAATAATCGTCACAATATTTCCCCAGCTCGTTACTTTCCTGAAAATGCTTTTTTTATTTGACATTTGTATTATCTTGCATTGGTAACAAGTCTACACTAGCATTGATGTTTGTGGTTGCCAGATGTTCAGAAACATTGCAAGATTGCGTCCTATGTTCAATTTTCCTGTAGCAGAAAAGCTGATTTCAGCCGGAGTTTCTAAAGCCACACTAAACAAGCTCCAATATAAAATTCAGCCACAAGGATCTTAACTGGGTCCAGGAGATGCAATCATATTACTCCAGTTTTGGAGTTCTTGCATTGGCTCCCAGTCAAGATTATGATGCTCACATTTAAAGCATTGCACGGCCTGGCACCACATTGTTTAACTAGCTTAGAACTGTTACATAATCCTAATCGCAGATTGCACTCCTCACAATCGAACTTGCTGGTTGTTCCTCAAACACGCTTAAGAACTTTGGGTGACACTTTCTGAGGCGTTCTATTCCAATGCTCCAGATCTTTGGAACTCTTTGCCCCTTGAACTCCAGACATATGCCATTTTTAAAGGTCAACTCAAGACAATTTTTTTTAAACTTGCATTTGCCTGTTGATGTTTATTTAATTATTTTGTTGATGTTTATTTTGTTATTTATTCAGTTGTATTGCTTATATTGTGTACAGAGCTTTGAGAAGCTGCTTTTAAAGGCGCTTTATAAAAAAGTGTATTATTATCACAGCCACATTTGATTTGCTTTAAAAGTAATTTTTGCTTTGTTTTTTAAAGTCAAGACTAGTCATCTTTATTTATATAGTCCTATATATATGAACAATCTGTATATATGACTCCTTTGAATAAATGCTTTCAATGAATACAAAAGAAGAAATGCTTTTAAACAGTCTCATTTTGTGCTTCCCGAAATAAAACTGTTTAGAATTTCTATCTTGGTTGCAAACTTCAGTATATTGTAGAGCCTGTATTAAGCATAACACTACAACAAATGTGTCACGGTGTGGTGCAGGCAGAAGAAGAAGAGGAGGAAGAGTCAAAAGTTCCAATGCAAACTTTTACTCACAATATAAATCAAACTGGTACATCAAAAGCCCCTTTCACACAGCGCTTTGAACCCGGCAAATTGCCGGCAAATTGCCAGAGCGCCTTCTGTGTGAACGCAAACTCGACCCGGGATTTAAGCCGGGATCGATGCCGGGTCGGGCCTAGTAACATTGCCGTGTTCAGTCCCGGAACGCGCGCTGTGTGAACAAAAGCCGTAATAATGCCGTGTCGTAGTGATGACGCTGAAGCCGGGCTCGTTCTCCAGCTGTGAAACGGTACGTAATGCGCAAGTTTATGATCGAATCAGAGAAACAAATGCACAGGCGTGGTTTCTCGAGAGAGAGAGAGAGATCGCAGCTCATAAGCAAACTTAAGACGCTGCTGAGATTACAAGTCACATCGATGTCACGTGTCTTTACGGCATTTTTACGGGTTGTGTGTGAACGCACTCTCTGATTCCGGAAAATCACTGGCAGTGTGAATGACCAAAATCAAACGAACCCGGGTCAAATCCCGGGTCACTTTATCCGTGTATTTTCCGGAATCTCTGTGTGAAAGGGGCTAAAGACAGGCAGAAGGTTCTCACACTCTCGCACTCTCACACACACACACACACACACACACGCTCTCACACTCTCTCTCACACACACACACACACTTAGAACGACGTAGATCGGATAATGAACAAGGTAACACACAGGGACTAACGAGGAAACAGGTGTGACAGATGAACTAATGAGGGTTACCGTGGAAACAAAGGAGTGGCAGGAAAACAGAACAAAGGAAGACATGTGACTAATGAAAACAAGACTCAGACAAAACACAACTTTGTGTTATTAAGCCGAAAGTATACTCGCACACAGTCGAAAGTACATCCTTGCAAAGTATACTTCTTTTGACTCGTACATGTATACAGGCATACAACACGTGCAGTTTTGAGCAATCTCTTGCCACGAGTTACAACCCATGTAAATATCTTTGTATTCTTTCATGCTAGAATTGTACAAATAAGGGAACTTACTGAACCTCTTCGCACAATCTCTCGTCTATGTAGGCCTGCATTGTCGCTGTAGCTTGCATGCGTTCCAGTCTGTTCCGTTTATGCAGTTTTTCTTCGACTACCTTGTAAATCTTCGCCCCAGGGCACGGTTGCCACCTTGTGGATACATAAAATTCGCGTGTGCAACCTGCGCGTACAAAGCACTCTTCCGATGACGTAGTACGTCGCTGACCCTCGCGTACGCGTAAAATGTGAAGTATACTAGAAAGATTTAGATTTAAATTTAATCTTGAAGCTTATAGGAATAGTACCCAAAAACAAATAAAAAATTCTGTCATGAAACTCTAGATGGCACAGGTTGATAGGTCCTTTAAGGTGCACTAAGCATGTTCTGAGAAACACTGTTGAAAGTGGATCAGACCGAGCACCAAAACACAATAGTAGCCAATCAGCAGTAAGGGGCGTGTCCACTCATGATGGGGAGGTCCACTATGCGCCACTCACTCATAGCGTGTACGTGAATTTGGGGGTGGAGCTATCAAGATTAGGGTGTGATCCTGTTTGTTTTGGTGATTTCAAATATCAACAGCAATTCTCAGAAATCGCTTACTGCACCTTTAACTCAATCTGCTTGCTATCACATCATTCTCTTTAGGACACAGCTGATTGGTTTCTGCTGTATCAGTACCCAATGAGCTGGCATGCTTTACCTTCAAATACTTTGTGCATTTTCTGTAGTTGCAGAACACTTTCAGGAACCCTCCACCTTTCGCAGCTCTACCTGTATCATTTTGGCATGAACTAAATATGCAAGACTAGTCTAACATGTCACTGTTTATAACACAGGGCGTTCATCCTTTGCTGGGCCGCTTTAAAAAAGAAATTGGCATAAATTAAAAGTATACCCACTTCTCCAGGCAGCACTGCACTAACTGTTGGAGTCCATTGTTTTATTTGTAATAATAACACAATGAAACATGCCAAATTGTGTGGACATAATTTTTGGCCGGGCTGTTATACAAATAAATTATGAACATGCAAAAACAAAGAAAACCAACGAAATTATTATAATGTTGCAGTCAATGTTTGCTTTTTTTCTGTGCATGTCCAAAAAGTCATGGCACATGTAAATAATGTCAATTTACATAAATACAAGATTTACATCATTTGGATGCAAATACTCATGCAGAGGCACTGAGGCAGAAACCCTTTAGATGTGAGCTCAAAAAAAAGGAAATCATAAACTTTCAAACTTGCTGTGTGTTGGTTCGTCCTATAACGGCTGCAGTACTGAGCACTGCCACAGTCTACGCGCATGCGCAGTGAGAACGGCGAGCGGCGCTCAATGCTCGGGTTTTTCTCTCGCGAGGAAGGACGCCATTATCGGAATCCTCACAAACAACACGAGAATTCATCATTCACACGGTAATATAAACCATTCTGACACGCGACACCTCCAGCTCTCCGCGCGCGTCCAAAATATGGCGCTGTGCATTAAAGAAATAACAATTTTTCTGCTGTTTTCTTGTCAACTGTGTCTTGCGTGCTATGAAGGGCACAAATGAGGCCTAGATGCGTTTCGCTGCTGTTGTTTTGAGCTGTTCGTTAGCTAGCCGAGGCTACGTGAGCAGGTTAGCTGCAGTGTGCTAACTGGATTAAAGCACTGGCCCTATAATTAAACTGGTCAACGATTTGCGTCTTTACAATTAGTGTTTTATGAATATTTTTTATTTTTTTAAATCTCGGAGCGTCCTTGTTTTTTTGTTGGTCCAAACACTGAGTGCTTAACTAGAGTTGAACTAAATTAACCTAGTTATAATCTCAGCAGCAGTTTCATATTAATCGAGAATCATGCATGTACATCGTAAAAGTACCACGATATGGAAATGCCTTCATGCTATGGTGTGTTGAGCAAATATTGCAAGTAAATGTGGTAATCCATGCTTATAAAAAAAAGTACAATGGCACTACCTTGTATTTTGGACATATGAATATCAATTTTTCTGAATTTCAGTTAAAGTACCATGGTATTACTATACTATCATGCCACGATATCAGGACGACTGTGCAATGGTACCACAGGACTTTTTTACTACAGCAATGACTTTTCAGAATAGTTATTAAGTTCATTTTAATATATATATATATATATATATATACAGTCTGTTATATATAAACAGACACACACAGAATTTTTTTATTTACTACAATACTAATATGTAGTATATATACTAAATACACACACACAAAGCCTATATATATAACAAAAGTTTACATTTCTATAAATCTAAACTATATAGTGAGTATACATTTTTTAGTTTTGCTAAAAAACTTATTACCTATTTTACTGCCTAAAATTGGAGTAATAGAGATTCTTAGTGTAGGGACTCTGAACTATTTAAAAATGAAATGCATATCTTAAAGATTCTACTAGTAGGAATAGATATGAAAGAGTGTGTACCAGGCACTAGTTTATCATATTTAATTATTATTGTTGTTATATAACAATTATCATTATTAAAATGTGTATTAAGTATTTATTATTAAATATAATTTAATTATTATATTCATTTAAATTTTTTTGTTAAATATTATTTTTGTTAGATTATTTAATAATGTAATTTATTTATTTATTTAATTATTCATTATTTAAATTATAATTAAAAAATATAGTTTTTTTTTTTTGTGTGTCTTCAACAAAATTGCAATTCATCTTTTGTGAAATGAAATAGGCCTATGCAACAAAATAAAATGGAAACAACAAGTGAGGTCACCTTCAGTACCACATCCCCCCTCAGGGGGTCCCAGCTGTCAGGGGGTTTCTGTTTTTTGTTGCAAGGACACAATGGTGCCTGCAGAAATCAATATTTTATCTTGTGGTGTCTTGAATATAAAATATATTAGAAACACTGTCTTTGAAAATGCAGAGTTTCTTTTATAATGTATATTCCCTCCCAAAATAATAACGAATTAGCAAATAATTGATATCAGTGTTATTTTACTATCGATAATATTTTTTTCATTTTCATTTTTGATCAAGTTTTGTGTGTTTTTGTCATTTTTATTAGTTTAAATATGTCTGTATAGTTTTTATTCATGTTTATTTCAGTTTTAGTTTAAGTTGTTTTAATACATCAAGTTAAACGTAATAAAAAAAGAAATATTGCTTAGGAAACTATCTGAAAAAAAGAAGAAAAGTTTTTTATATATTTGAGTATATATATATATATATATATATATATATAATATTATATTATATTATATTATATATATCAAAGTTTATTTTATTTCAGGTAACTTTTTTTAAATGGTTTCAGTTGACTATAATAACCCTTATTGATATAACGCAAGCCGCCCCAAGTTTACCAATGACATCTTTCTGAAATGCAGGTTTGAATGATGTCAGAGCAGGATTTGGTGGAGATAGTCCAGATCGCAGTGGCGGATTTGAATCACGAAGGACACCAAACAGGTCAGTCCTCCTCGAACTCAGAGAAGCATCTGCGTACTGGGTCGTGCTGCTAGTGTTTGTGGTAGGGATGCACGATATATCGGCTACCATATCGGTATCGGCCGATATATGTTCATTTATAATGTTAGCGTTATCGGCCCGATAAGAAGATTTGGCTGATATCATAAAGCTGATAAATAAAGTATTATTTCCTTCAGCTGAGACACTTCACATGCACCATGATTTGCTTGAAATATGATTGGAATCACTTCAAAAAAGGAAAATACAGTTAAGTGCGGCATGTGCAGCGCAAGTCTGTTATATAAGCTACTTAAAGTTATAATGAGCACATTATAATTGTGTGCTTGGGACATGGCTTTTAATAGTGAGGCTTTTGTTTTTGTAATCAGGCGCTCAAAAGTCATATCAAATTTGGATTTAGATTTATCGGCCAATATATCTGTTAAAGGCTATCAAATATGAAGAGTTCTCGATTATCGGTATTGTCCAAAATCGGTGCATCCCTAGTTTGTGTTTTTCTGCTGTGCTTTTTTGATGAAACTAGATATCCTGGAGAATAATGAAGACGCTGATCAACCAGGAAGGAAACGAGCAAGGATTGAAATTAGTCAAGAAACAACTATTAAGGTAGCGTCTTAACATTGTCAGTAGAGATGATCAATTCGTCTGGTACAGAATATAAACATCTTATGGACTTTGTTTTTCTTCCTGTATTTGTCTATGCGTGCGCTCCCAGTCGATGCTGATATCCATCAGTCAGGCGATCTGCCAGCGGCTGGACAGCATGGATGCGAAGCTGCAGGTTCTTGAGGCCACCTGTCGAGGTTTAGTGGAGAAGCTGGACATAGTGATGGGGAAAAACCAGTTGAACATCCAGGTACCCATGGTGTCAGGGTCCCCTTTTGGAGCCACTCAGACTTGCGACAAAGTACGCTGGTAAGTGGACCGTAGATGATGCCGGGTGTTTTATAACACAGCGCCTCGACTGTTTTTTCCCATTTATTGAAGATGTTTGGCCTTTCATTTGGGGGGTTAATTCAAACCTGTTCACATAGAGCAACATCTTGAGACTGATTTAATAAACCGATGAAGACAGTGGTGAAATGTCATAGAAAAAGTGGGAAATCAAGTACAGTTCCTCTTTATATGGGATTATATGATGATCTGCGTGACTGAAAACGCTTCAAATAAACTTGTTAGCTAAAATTCATAAATTATCATCTGATTCAATGAGATATCATGCTGAAGTAAACTACAAAAATATGAATGTATAAAAATGTATTAATATGAATATGTACTCCATATACCAAAAACTATATTCATAAATAAGTTGTATTTTATACATTTTATTTTACCACTGTAATTAAACATTTATTATTAAATAAATACAATTATTATAAACTTTTTTCAGTCATGCATTTTATCTTGTGATGGCTTAAAATATACACTTATATGAAAACTTTCCTTGAAAATGGATAGATTTTTTTTTAATAACATTTTGTATCTCACCAATAATAATCATGGCAAATTAGAACAGTAGTGGACTTTTTAAGGGATTGATATTGTGGTGGCAAACAAAATTCTATCACTGAATAAGAGAAACATTTCCAATAGTCTTTGATGAGGTTTATTCTCTTGCAAGAAAAGGCCAGTAGTCGTACACTAGGCTCGTTCCCATTACAGATTTGCGCAAAACTTTTTTTTTTTCTTCTTATAAATGTCGACAAAAAACTATTGCGATAAGTCTTTCCAAAAATCATGGCAACGGACGTTGGTAGGTTTATGTATATCTCAGCCACCGCACTGGCCATTATTATTAATCGACGGAGACGTAAGGATGTTATCCAATCATTAATGGCAAGGAAAGACCCTTATTATACTTGAGAGCGGCACATATGAGGTGTTTCTGGGTGTTTCTCCCTCATATCTGCCTCGAGGTCTTGATTGTGGCGTTTCTTTGAGGTTTAGAATCCAGTATTCCTGTAATTCTTTTGTCTTTTGTGAATTTAATAAAGAACTTTGTCTCGTATTCTGTCCAAACACACCGCGTTATCTACGTCAGGTGACCTGTAAATGCGCAAAAACTGTTTCCATTGCAGTTTTGCGAAATATTTCTTTTTCAAATTGCCTGAAAAACCCCCTCATGCGAACGTAAAAACCTTTTTGCGATAAATGTGAGTTTTTGCGAATTGACGTGTTTCCGTTGGGCGTATTTTCAATTCGCAATTTCAATTTGCGCAATTTGAAGGGTACTGGAAATTAGGGCTGTACCCGAATATTCGAATATTCGTTCTGTGGGTTGGTATTCGATTTGAAAATTTGACATTCTTCTTTTTTTTTTTTGCACACCTGGGAACCCCCGCGAAACGGTTCTCATTCGCGCTTGAATAAGGCCGGCGACACAATGGCTGCGTGGCGTGTCCGTTTTTATTTCGGCTCCCATGTTAACACAGGTTGGAGTTTGCACACTGCCTGCGTGAGACACGCGGCTCAGGCGCGGCTCGAGCCATGCGGAAAACGCGTGCATTCTAGAAATAGAACCGACGTCTATGTTCCAGCAACAGGAGTGTTCTCTGGCTAGAGCGCAGAACAGCGGAGTTTGTATGGACCGAAGTTCATGCCTGAGCTTGTGTTTTGGGTTAAGCTGCGTTGCTTTGACATTGTGGAAAATAGAATAGGCTAATAGAAACAAAATGTATTAGCCTTTTTACCCGTTATTATCAATCTAAATTAATCTCGTTTTTAATTTAACTTAATTTCGTTTTTCTTTATTTAAATTTCGTTTTTCTTTATTTAAATTGTTTTTTTTCTTTAAATTTTGTTTTTCTTTATTTAAATTACGTTTTACTTTATTTAAAATTCGTTTTTCTTTATTTAAATTTCGTTTTTTCTTTATTTAAATTTTGTTTTTCTTTATTTAAATTTCGTTTTTTCTTTATTTAAATTTCGTTTTTCTTTATTTAAATTTCGTTTTTCTTTATTTAAATTTCGTTTTTCTTTATTTAAATCTACCCTTTACTGTGTCAGTAATTTGTTAGTCAGAAAAATATTAGAGTACCTTAAAAGTATTGCTTAATTTAACAGACCTGTGTGTGTGTGCCTTTTATATCACTAGTATAGTGTTCGTTCTCGGAGCATATAAGCCCTGCCCGCGCCGCTTCCCGCTCGCTGTAGTTTACTAAAAGTTTATTATTCTGAATGTGTTGCGTGTCACGTCTTGCGTGTCCATCCGCGTGTTGCACCAAATGAGACACTGCACTCCCTTGTGAAGTCGATTGGATGAACGGTTCTCGAAATAATCAAAATGCAAACGGACATACAGACACATCGAGATTCCTGCCTTTATTAGAGAGAAGAATATTTTCAGCACCCTCTCTCCGAAGCTTCGAATATTCGATGTTCATTACTACCGAAGCTTCGAAGCTCAAAAAATGGTATTCGGACCAGCCCTACTGGAAATGCGGCTAGTCACACAGAGTGGCTGCAGAGTGTGAAAGTGAGGGGAGGGCATCCTCCCTCTTTTATAGTTTTGACTCCCAGAATGTTATCTTTCTAGGCCAATGATGGTATTTTCAACCATACTTGGAACATTCTCAGACTTGTTCATCATATTTTATCCTTGAGTGGAGGCCCTCCCGTCACGGACCAACACTCTTTTACCATTCCAATACAAATCCACACACATCTTAAAGATAACATTTCTTCCACAATATCAAAACATGTTGTTGAATCCAGTTCAGAATAATTCACATCAAATGTGAACACTAGAAATGAATGCCAAAATAATGTAACAAATGCCTTTAAGATCATCAACAAAGGATATTGGAAGCTTTTTCTACTCCCTATTAAAAGTTAATGAGCACAGTTATTTTTATGTTTCCTAACTATATACAATTTTATGGTTAGGTGCATTTTATTATGTTTTATTTTTTTATTTATTATCAGGGATGCACATACATTAGTATTCTGTCCAATACTGAAAAGCTGATCTTTCTTTTTTTTTTATTGTCATGCCGGATTCTCAATTAAAAACTAAATTATGCATTATTTTGTATAAATAAATAAAATCTAAAATCAGTCATTTTAAATGCTGTAAATTAATTTAGGAATTTTAGCATTATAATGCACTGTATGAAAAATAGATTTTTTTTTTTTAAGATTGGCTAAAGATTACATTTAACAGCATTAAAGTTTAAGTAGTTTAAATGTAAAAATAGAGAAAATGAGCTGCACAATTAAATATAGTAATTACATTAAAAAAACTAGAATATTTGCCTAAATGTATTATGATATTGATTTATATTGAGCATATGTATTATGCTATTTATTATTATTGGAATAGTCTTTTTTGTGTCGCCACCCACCAGTTGAGAACCACTGATATGAAGTGTTCAGGTTTTATGAAGATGGTAACAGTGAGTCTTTGCTCTCAGTGTTGTTCCCCAGACAAACGTTATAGTGAGTGGAGACAGGCCGAAGACACGGGAGGAAACTTCACCACGTGCATCGGACTCTTTAGAGAACCTACTCAGCAAGTGAGAACAGATTGTGTTTTTATGCATACATGAAATAGAAATGTCTCCTGTGTATGCAAATCTATGCATAATGCATGACAATATACTGAGAAGCCGATTTCTGGATCTGTCGCACAGCTTCTCACAGTGAGGACAAGCTCTCTTTGTAATGGCGCTTTATTTTTTTGTTGCAGTACCGTTGGGCGAGGCAGACAGAAAACCATAGTGCTGAAGGTTCCAGTCCATGAAGAGATTCAGGATGATCAGGAAAGCGGTTCTGAAACGAGCGATTCGGTGTCCAACAGCGGCCAGAATCAGAATACTAACAACGTAACGCTCATCACTCTCAACTCAGAGGGTAAGATTCACAAATGGGTTGTGTTTCGAGATTGGTTTGTACAAGATGTTTTGGCGAGACATATTGAAGGTTAAGTTTGCAGATTTTCATTATTGGCCGGCTCCTGCGTATGTGTCGCGGTGCTCACGTGAACAGCGTCAGAGACTGACATGGAAGAGAAGAAATTGTTGAATAAAGTCATTAGTTTTGTTTATTTTTGCGCACAAAAAGTATTCCCGTCGCTTCATAACATTAAGGTTGAACCACTGTAGTCATCAGGGCTGTCAAAATGGCTGAAAAGCTCAATTTGAATTTCTTTCTTAAATATTAGCAAAATTCGAATTATATTTGAATTCTTAAGGCAATTCTTAATGTCAGAGGAAAAAAGTACCGTATTGTCTCCTAGGCCCACAAGAGGGCGTCAAACACACCAGACGGTCAACTTGATCTGAAGCGAGTGGAGAGCGAAATTTTATTTATTTTTTTGGACAATGTTTCCAGCTGATGAAAACACACGCTCAGCTCTGACCGATGTGCAGGTATGGTCAAGTGTGTCGTTGCATGATTTTTGCCACCAACTGAGAGGGTTTCCGTCAGCAGTTCGCCTTTTCCCGCCATTTTTCTAATTAACAATGCAGCCGCACCGCGCCGTATACTGGATAAGCTAACAAAAACAAACAGCGACAGTTACATCATCATCATGTCTCGCGCGCCTCCTGTCCGCTCTTGACACACACAAAATTAGAATGCACGGTTTTTGCACTCGAATGTGTATTATTATTATTTTTAATTCGACGAATATTCGAAATTCGCATTTTTATTTGACAGCCCTATTAGTCACATGGACTATTTTAACGATGTCTTTACTACCTTTCTCGGCTATGAAAGTTTTGATAACATTGCAGTCTATTGCAGACCTGCCAACCTGTACACATTTTGCGTAGCGGATACGCATTTTGACTTCAAAGTACGCTGATACGATTTGTCACTCTAAACTACGCAAAAACCTGGTGACGCCTCTGTGCACGCGCGGTCCTCAAATCAAGCTACAGCAAAAGAAGAAGAGTTCGACCAATCATAGCGCTGGGTTCATTCCCCAAATAGCAAGCGGGGATGATTGACAGATGCGTAAGGCCTATCATTAAAAAGAGACTGAAAATCGACACCAATAAAGATTCCCGCTCGATCCCCCTTCCACTCCCGCGGCCGCCGTCTGACCAGTGTTGCCAAGTCCGCTTATTATAAGCGACTTTGGGCTTGTTTTTCTGTAAAGTCGCTTACAAATATTGGTAGTCGCGGGTTGCGTTTTTTTGGGCTTGTTTCTAAAGTGTAGTTGCTTATTTGGGCTTGTTCCCAGCTTCATAATAAGTTGTCAAGCAGATATTGTCTATATGTTAAACGTAGGAGTTTGTCTTGCCTGTTCCCTCTGTCCCTCCCCTTTCCCATACACACAGGAGAAAGCAGAGTTTTTTCCCACCCACATCCTGCTTCTAATTGGCTCTGACCCAGATGGCAACGAGTACTAGCCAATCAGAGGCAGAGCAGGGCAATCTGTTTTTTTTATGATAAGGAAAACGTCAGTGAGTGACGTTTAAATGAAAATACGCGCGAGTCGCGACTGATAGTGAATGGACTGTAGGAAAGTTTTTGGAGGAACAAATGCCCGGGACAAAGTGAGCGAAAGCTATAACTAGCTTTCCTGTATACTGCTTCAGCTCTCTTTCCGTTGGTAAACTGTATGTATGTGTATGTTAGGGTAGTTTGCGTGTTTAGTCTAGTTAATAAAGTCTCGTTCATGTCACACGTAAAGTTGTCCGTGTTTCAAGCTCATATCTGGAGTCCCTAATTATAGATCTTGACAACTTGCTCTAGTAGTACTGTAAAGTAATAAAGACATTTCCCATGCCCCAGAAATGTACATTTCTTAGAATTAATAAACAATTAACACTGAGTATTCACGGAGTGTATAATATAACAAAGACTGGGATAAAGAGAAAGGAGTAAAAGAATGGATTCAACCTGTCGTGGGGGATGACTCAAAAGCACTGTGCAGAGTATGTAGCGGACCTCGTACAACATGCTAGCACAGAAAATTTATTAATTAATTAAATTAATTTATAATTTGCTCAACTTGTGACAAAGACATCAAAATGCACCACATTAATTAACATGTCATTGCTCCATGTATGTTCACAGAACATAATAAATAAACAGAAAAACAAATAAACTGTACCATGTGTACAGTTTTGCAAAACTGCGCAGTTAACCAATCTGTCCACATGGATGTAAATTGACAATCTGTAGCCACAGTTTAAAATCAGTCCCCACGGCACACAGTTCATTTATTTTTCTCTTCCTGGAACCTAGGGGGGCTCCATAGAAAAAGTCGCTTGTTTTGGGCTTGTTTTCACTGGCCTGGTTGCTTATTTGTCTCGCGAGATCTGGCAACACTGCGTCTGACTGATGTCATAAGCGAGGACAGTACAGTGGTCGCGGTACTTCTGACTCCTGAAGGTAAACGGCCTGGGGTCGATGTGGACAGTTGATTGTTGAGTTAACTTAATCTTATGGATTCGATGATCACACAGATCGCATGGATTATCTTAAAATACTCCGTTAAGTTATTCACGGTCACTCAGAAAAGAGGAAGACATCATTCAGTCATGCAAATAATAAAATGCTCAAGTAATGCTGAACTATAAATCTTGAAATCGCTATGGCTTAACGTTAGTGATTATGAAAGTGCTGTGATTTGTGGATTACTGATAAGCGCGAGTCTGGAGAAACAGGCGTTTATTTATTCATTCATTCTCAGTGTTGAGAAACGTATGTGTTACGTTATTGTGTTAATTATATCTAAAGTAGCCTACCTAATTATATTACATATTTATTTTGTATGAAAACTAGCGCGTTAGTTAGGTCTTACGGTTTGGAATGGTAATTAATGAAAGAATTCGAATTTTTGGTGAACTATCCCTTTAACAAGAGTAGAATATTAAAAAAGAATTCTTAGAACAATTTGGTGTTTGCTCAATACTGTTGTTAAAAGTTCATTTAATCTGTATCTCAACTCAAGCAGTGTTTTACTGTCAAATGTTAATTTCCAAGAAATAAACGTAATATTTTCATCTTTACCATGAAAAATCCCCCCAGCGCTACCAAATCAGGTGCTGGCGCCTCCATCTGTTGAACTTAGTTGCTACGGCTCTCAAATGGTAGTCTGGAGCCCTGCATTTTATAGAGAATTTGATTGGACAAAAACCGGTGTAGTGCAGGATGAGTCATCGATCTTATGAGTCTGTTATCCAGAAGAGAAAGACTGTAAATTTGAAATCTACTAAAAGCTAAGAAGTGCACTAGCACATAAACGTCCTCAAAGCTAACACACATGAACTAAAAGCCACCAAAAATTCCAATTTTGATTTTATGGCGTCTTTTAAAGGATATAATTTTTATAAGCCAATGGGAACCATTTGTTCTGAGTTCAGCACAAACACGGCCTCACAAGAAGAGCAACCAATTTGAACAATTATTGAAAAGGTTTGAAGACATGGAGATCTTTGAAATGCATCCGCACAAATAAGATGATCACGTGTGCTTTCATGTGTTTTGTCTGTGTGTGGTGGGGTGACTTTAAAGCATGGAAATGTAGCGCAAAAATACTTCAGGCTTAGTTAGTGATATCAAAGTGTACTCAACTAAAGCAACATTTGATGATTAATAATATAAACGTGTTTTGACTATCCACTAGTACTCCCTCAACACATTAAAAAAGTGTTACATCAACAATGTGTCTTGTGTAAGCCGTCTGGCCGTAAGTGATTCACGGATGCATCTTTGGTCTGGAGGAGGTCTGGGTTTAAAGGCTTTGTTTTGATTGCTTAACTTCTGCTTTTGCTTTTCTTATTATTTGACTGGGTTGTTTTGGAGTGGAGTCTGGGTTAGCTTGGTTAGTTCAAAGACGTTCCTCTGCAAATATTCACTCGTTCTCAGCTGTTTGTGATGATATTTAGTCGGCGAATGGTACATTTTGTTCTTAAAAGGCTTTGCTTTTGTTTGTGTTGTGTTGTTTTCCTCTGGCTTTAACCTCATCCATGGTTTTGATGTAGGGGAGTGGGGTAAAATGTGTCATCCCTTTAAACTAGCGAACTGTGCATCATTTTTGTCGGGACCATCTATTTAAAAAGTGGATTTTTTTTTTCAGCTGCCTGTGATCGAGAGATTCACATGGGAAAAAGTATTTTTTGTGTGCATGGGGTAAAATAAATTATGTAGATTATTATTTTCAATTCTTTTCTGTTCCATCAATTACCGGTAATCGCGATTAATCGCATATAACATAAACATTTTTGTTTACATAATATGTGTGCATATATATATATAATTATATTTTATATATATATATATATATATATATATAATGTGTGTATACTGTATACACACACATACACATTTATACATGTATAAAATATAATAATATATATGCACACGTAAAAAAAAATTGTTTTATGTTATATGCGATTAATTGCGATTACCGGTAATTGATTGGACAGCACTAAATATAATATAATATAATATAATATAATATAATATAATATAATATAATATAATATAATATAAGAAATATAAGCTGCCTGTGATGGAAAGATTTACATGGGGAAAAAATATTTTGTTAGGGTAGAAATGTGTATTTGCTTTAAAGTTAATAATAATTAAATTAGGCCTATATATGAATAATTAAATTAATATTAAAAATACAAAAAGTTGATAATTGTTTCACTACATCCATCTTGGGTTTACGGAAATGTAAATATATTATTACCATTATAATGCAAATATATAATCTACATTCATATTTTTTATTTTGTAAATCGTAAATAAAATAAATGTAAATCGTCCACGCATTCCTTAACTTTCCTCTTGACCTGAAATCATTTACTCCCTAACATCGTTTTAACACTCACGCTTTAACAATCCATGATAAACTTTAACCGAGCCGCCATAAATCCCGCCAGCTATAGCCAAAGCAATGTTTGGCATGCACTACACATACAAATATTTAACAGAAATGCCAATTAAAATAGTTTCTGAGACAAAATATGCCACAATATTTTTTCTTGAAGCACTCACGATGAGAACCTGGATATGTAATATTTTGATTCTTAGTGTGAAGAAGAAATGTTATGGTCTTACTGTTAAACTTCAATCAACATTTTTAACCATGCCAAATTCTTGTCCATATAAAGACAGCGCAGTAAACCAGTAACGCTGTCGTGAAGTGTTTGTTTGGTGAGCCAGCAGGGGACACTCTTGCATTTGCTTCGAGGCGTCGAGGGGCATGTTCTCACACCCTCCACAGATATTTGGGATTAGTGCTCGGCTAATGTTGAAAACAATGGCTGATAACATTATGTTCCCACTCCAATCCTGAATATGTTGTTATGACCTTGGTAGAGTCATGTATTTTGACATAGATGTTTCATTATATCTACCACTGTGATCAGCAGGCTAGATCAAACTTTTGTTGCCAAATATCAAATAGTGTAATATAATATACTAATACTGACCCATTTACAAGAGTGCACCTTCCTAAAATATAAAGGCAGCTAGTAACGACATATATTCATGTGTTAAGACATGTATACTGTGTGAGAAATATTGTTAGAGTAATATTATGAGGTCGACATGTTTCCAGAGTTAAATAATTGGCATTTATATTATAACTGCACTAAAACTAATGCAAATTAAAATATAATTAATTAAATAAAAAATATAATCTGGAAATAGTCTATAATTTTGCGTATCCTTTTTACTCATTATTAGCAGTTATTTTACTTTTATTGATATATCTGCTTTTAAATTCTCTGCTTTTTTTTCCAGTTTTATTATTATTTTTTTGTATTTTTATAATTAGTATTTTTCTTTTTAGCTTTAATTTCTTTTTGTTTTAGTCTTAGTAATTTTAGTACTTCAACACTTTTATTTCAGTTATTGCCAAGGCAACAATTCCATCTGTCGTTTAAGTAAAAATTATTATTTATTTTTTTTACTGTAACAACAATGATTATTAGATTACAGTTAGATAATTAAAAAAAAAACATTTTCAGTTAAAATGCTTAAATAATAAGCATTAATATTCTTCCAGAGCCGCTTTACAAACCATAATGCCATAAAACCCTCAGTTAGTGAGCTGAAGGCAAGGTACCATTTCACAAAAATTTGACCTTAAAAGGCACAAAAACACTTACAAAGACATTTTGATCAATATAATAAAATAAGTGTTTATCAATTCAATTTTCAAATCAATTCTCAAATATTGTATGGGCCTTCTGGCACCCCCTTGTGGCCCCAGTTTCAATAGCCCTCATCTACATTCCTTCACAAGCATCATGCCCAGATAAATAAAATGTAAGCCCTTCTATGTTTTTGTTTTGTTTTGTTCTTTAGTCATATTTTATCCTATTTAAGGCCCCCAGTGAGCTGTTGGTCCACATTGAAAAAATAGTCTGATTAGTATACATAGAGTTATTCATATTTGGTATCCTCTCGTCAAAAAGCTTCATAGTTACATGACTGTGTACGTTTGGAAAAACATTTTTGTAATTGCAATGTACATCTTTCTCTTTCCTCCATAGAGGACTATCCAACAGGAACGTGGCTCGGTGACGAGAACAACCCTGAGATGCGCGTGCGCTGCCCGGTGTCTCCAGCAGACATGTTGCACATCAGCACCAACTGTCGCACGGCGGAGAAAATGGCCCTGACGCTGCTGGACTACCTGTTCCACCGCGAGGTGCAGGCCGTCTCCAACCTCTCCGGCCAGGGCAAGCACGGCAAGAAACAGCTGGACCCCCTCATGATCTACGGCATTCGCTGTAAGTCCAATAAAAGAGCAACTAAGTGTGATTTACAGTCTGTTGACCGACTGATTAACAATTATTTATGTTGTCGTATGAGCAGCCGGTCAGTAAACACACTAATTTAGGTATTTTGTGTGTCTTACGTATTACACGCTATGTGTAAGTTATAAGCTATATGTGTTTGATTCAGTAAAAAGAACCGGCTCGTAAGTGTCGTTTGTTTGGGATTCAGATTACACTGATTGGCTGTGTCTGAAATCACATACTCTCTTGAGTTGGTACTTACTTTGAATAACTAATTACTTCACGACCGCTAAAAAAGTATGATCTATATAGTATGAATGTAATCTGGACGTACTACATTCACCATGTTGTCATTATCATGTGACCTACCAGCGTCAGTTACATCGCTTCATCTTACATTCATAAATCTTCTCCCGTGACCACTTCATAAGAGTCATTAATGCGGGTATCAGACCACACTTGTCCTGGCTCATAAGATTAATTTGTTTAGGATATGGACCACACTGGTTTTGCAGAATATTTTAAATTCAATGAAAAGATTTGGAAATCATTCAGTTTTTTGTTTGTAATTAACCCGTTTTGAAGCCTATCTGTTCCAAACCCGGTCTGTGATCGTATCAGTTCAGTTTATGTGAGACAGTTTAATTCAGTTTTGTCCGGTCTAATTCAAATCATTTCAGTACTCAAGTAGCTCATCTGCGGTTCTTCCTCATCCTCGACACCAGACAAGTATTTTCCCCACATGAGCTAATTAGTAAGGTCTCTAACCGCTCCTCTCATTCACAACAAATCTTCCCTCACGTCAGTATGTTGGTCAATTCCAGCAACAAGCCGTAACATCATAAAATTATGTATACGAGGAATGTTACGTGCAGTTTTGCACTAACAAACCCTATTTGACAGTGGCTAACGTGAATTAGGTTAGGGCTGTTTGTTTACATGTTTATTTCTCCTTCAAAGTGCAAAGAGTTTATTTGTTTGCAGCATAATGGCATGGCTAAATATTACATCAGTGTTTCCTCCCTTATTTCCTCACAGATTATATCATGGCTGCAATGTTCTGTATGTCAGTGTTTTGGTCAATTGCCCATTTTCTTTTGCAAACACTACTACCTTATTTTTGAGCATGAGCGCTAATTGCTAAAAACAAGAACTAGACAAAATTCTGTATATTTAATAAGCAGCTTTGTTCACAACACATTACAAGCTTTTCAAACATGGTTGCTAACTGCTAGAATATGAATCAGAACTTTTTTTATTTGTTAAGCAGCAGCGTTTCATGTTTGTTTGCACACTTTACAATACTATGCTAACCACATATGCGCTAATGTTAGAACATGAATTAGAAAAACTACTGTTCTCAATGTTTTGGTCAATTGGCCATTTTTATTAGCAAACATTATTTTTAAGCATGTGTGTTAACTGCCAAGAACAAGATCTTGACAAAATTCTGTATATTTAATAAGCAATACCAACCAAACATGGTTGGTAATTGCTATAATATGAATCAGAAATAATTTGTACTAATATTTTTTAAGCTGCAGCGTTTCGTTTTTTGTTTGTTTGCATACAATACCATGCTAAGTACGCGTGCGCTAACTGCTAGAACATGAATTTGAAAATGTTCTCTAATAAGTAGCAACTATTCATTTGCATATGTTACCATATCACGTTTGCTAACTGCTAGTCCATGGATCCTAAAATTACGTCAGTGTTTCGTTCATTATTTCCTGACACATTTTATCATGATTGCAATGTTCTGAATATCAATGTTTTGATCAAATGGCCATTTTCATTTGCAAACATTACTATGTCATATATTTAAGAATGCGTGTTAACTGTTAAAAACAAGAATTCAAAAAAATTCTGTATATTTAATAAAAAAGTTGTTTTCATCAAACAGCCTTTGTTCACAACACATTACAACATTTTTAAACATGGTTGAATAGAATATGAATGTGACATTTTTTTATTTTATTTGTCAAGCAGAGATGTTTGTCTTTGTTTGCACACTTTACAATACCATGCTAAGTGCACGTGCGTTCATCGCTAGAACATGATTTAGAAAAACTTCCCTATATTTAATAAGCAGCAACGTTTTAGTCAAATGACCATATTCATTTACATACAGTATGAAAGATATTTATGATGTGCAAAGAAAGAGCCACAATGACTTCCCCAATTGCTGCAACTTCCATTTATATTAGATATTTTGCGCCAATTTCCAGGGATTTTGCACCCCCACATGAACACATGGTATAGAAACGCTGCTTTATTCACAAATGTTTATGCGATATTCCATTTTTGCACATAAGTTAAATTCACAACTTTGGATGGAAACGTAGCTAGTGTTTCACCCCTTATTTCATGACTGATTTTGTCATGGTATCAATGTTGTGAATGTCTCTGTCTATGTGCTACCAGGTCACCTGTTCTACAAGTTCACCATTACCGAGTCCGACTGGTACCGTATCAAGCAGAGCATTGATTCCAAGTGTCGAACCGCTTGGCGTCGGAAGCAGCGAGGACAGAGTTTGGCCGTTAAGAGTTTCTCACGACGGACCCCCGCCTCGCAGAACAGCTCAGGTATGGACCCCTGCACCCTTTCCCGCCAATTTTGTCTCTTGCGAAACTTACAAGCCCTGTTTCTCTTTGATTTTGATGCTAAGTGTCTAGGCCCAGCTGGTTTGTGTTCAATTGAACATAAACATATGCTGAGAGCGAGTGAGTGTGTGTGCGAGAGAAAATACGCAGTTGTCGTACCATGTGCTATTTGGCCATCGAATTAGCTATGTGTATAACCTCGTGTTCATTTGTGCAAACGTCGTGTACATTACACGCTCATGCACCCCCGTGTGTTTATTTGCACACTCATGTTTGTGTGCGAGAGAAAAACTGACTGATGTTTCCTCAACTAACAGATGGTTCTAATCTCAGGACAACGCCTCACGTCCTGTCCCTTCCTCTCAGAGATTCACAGGCCTTCACCTTTGACCCATTTCGGATTAACACAAATATCCTGTATTGGTTCTCTCCACAATGGTCCATACACTTACGATTGCTTCACCTCCTTCTGTTGTCCATGTCCAGCTGGAATAGGCCTCCCTGTGTTTGATTAAATGTTTAGCTTATGAACAAGCCAACTGGTGCTCAGCCTTCTTTCAAACCAAAATCGAAGTGTTAGGAACATGTGGACTATGAAAGGAACAAAGTGTTTCCGTCCGACAGCAAAAATATCTATGTTTTAATGTGCAGCCATGGAGAAAATAAGCTGCAAACGCTGCTGTAGCTTGCAAAATTCTGTATATATTTTGAAAAATGCTTTTGCTTTTTGCAATTTCAAAGGGTTGCTTCACCCAAAAATAAAAATTCTGTCATCATTTGCTCACCCTCATGTCGGTCCAAACCTGTAAGACTTTTGTTCATCTTCAAAACACAAATGAAGAGATTTTTAATGAAATCTAAGAGATTTCTATTCCTCAATTGACAGTCTATGCAACTACCGCTTTGATGCTTCAAAAAGTTCATAAAAAGATCGTAAAACTAATCCATATGAATCAAGCAGTTTAGTCCAAATTTTCTAAAGAGAAACGATCGCTTTATTTGATGAACAGATTGAATTTAGGCTTTTATTCACATATAAACATTCATCAACGCACACATCAGATATGGAAAACGGAAGCTCAAGCATGTTCGCTTGACGTGCGAGAACCAATGAGGTTCATTCTCGTGTTACGCAGCATGTTTGAGCTTCAGCAAGAACCAATGAGGTTCATTCTCGTGTTACGCAGCACGTTTGAGCTTCAGCAAGAACCAATGAGGTTCATTCTCGTGTTATTCAGCACGTTTGAGCTTCAGCAAGAACCAATGAGGTTCATTTTCGTGCTACGCAGCACGTTTGAGCTTCAGCAAGAACCAATGAGGTTCATTCTCGTGTTACGCAGCATGTTTGAGCTTCAGCAAGAACCAATGAGGTTCATTCTCGTGTTACGCAGCACGTTTGAGCTTCAGCAAGAACCAATGAGGTTCATTCTCGTGTTACGCAGCACGTTTGAGCTTCAGCAAGAACCAATGAGGTTCATTCTCGTGTTACGCAGCACGTTTGAGCTTCAGCAAGAACCAATGAGGTTCATTCTCGTGTTACGCAGCACGTTTGAGCTTCAGCAAGAACCAATGAGGTTCATTCTCGTATTACACAGCATGTTTGAGCTTCAGCAAGAACCAATGAGGTTCATTCTCGTGTTACGCAGCACGTTTGAGCTTCAGCAAGAACCAATGAGGTTCATTCTCGTGTTACGCAGCACGTTTGAGCTTCAGCAAGAACCAATGAGGTTCATTCTCGTGTTACGCAGCACGTTTGAGCTTCAGCAAGAACCAATGAGGTTTGTTTTCGCGTGTCAAGCTAATTCGGTTGAGCTTCTGTTTATGTTCTCTGATCAATTTTTACTCAGTAGCAACATTTTGGTCAGTTGACCATATTTGTTCATATATTACCCTGTTTTAAGCAAGCATGTGCACTAATCATTAGACCATGTATCTGACAAAGTTCTTTATTTGAATAAGCAGCAATGTTTTTGGCCATTTACATTTGAAAACATTACCATATTTTTTTTATGTGTGCTAACTGCTAAAAACAAGAACTCAAAATTCTGTATATTTATTGGGCAGCTGCATTTTTTTGTTCGCCGACATTACCATATCACGTGTTTAAAGATGGTAGCTAACTGACAGAAGCTAGTCTGAAAGGAATATTTAATATTTATTAAGCAGTGACATTTGGTTAAAATTACTGTCTTTGTTTGTTTGCACATTTTACAATACCATGCTGACTGCTAGAACATGACATTTTTTGAAAAACGTCTCTATATTCAAATTAGAAGCCGTGTTTTGGTCAAATTACCATTTGTTCATCACTCACACTAACAAATGCAGCCCATGGCTGTAAAAACCACCAAGCTATAAATTCCAGATAAAATGGGGTGACCTTTCAGAGGTGAGAATGTGCGGGTTTGTGGTTTTTTTTGTATAACTCAATATGCAATATCCAAATGTAGAACTATCACATTAATGATAAACTAAAAGCTGTGAAAATCATCTGCTAATGCAGATATAGATATTCATACATGTGAATAACTAGGTTGCAGATGAACAGTCAACTTGTTCTCGAGTGTTTATGAACCTGATTTGACCTTTTCAATATGGCGGACGTCTTACCCATTGGAAAACAAACACTAATGAGGCATCTGTACATATTGACAAATCCAACAAAATTCTTTGTTTAATAAGCTGCAGCATTTTCATCAAACAACCATCTTCAGATACATAATCATACCATTTGTTTAATTGGCAAAAAATAATCATCAAACACGGTTGTTTTTGTTGTATTTGGGCATTGCTAAACTGCAATTTGATAGCAGCCAAGAAGAAAAACTGGCAAGCTAAAGGACAAATTGGTCTGGAGATCTTTCAGATGCATAAAATTGAATCCGGTTTACTTTTCAGCCGCAACCTAAGAAAGACCCAACATAGCCTCTGATCACATTTTGTCTGGGGAAACTAACAGAAGGGCAGTGTCACATTTTGTGCTTTTTCCTCTAAGTAACGTTAGCCTGCTAATATGCCCTTCGCTATGATTTAAAATCTCTTAAACTTTGTAAATGAATACCCGCACCATTTTTCCAGAGACAATTTGACGACCTTTAATCAGAAATGCGGTGAGCGTGTGTTTTAAGCGTCTAGGCTGTTGTAGCGTGTCAGCAATACTCGTTGTTTAGACTAAGGGGTTGGGTTTACGTACAGTTTTAGGGCATGAGTGTGTTTGGGCTGCTAGGTCGAGAGTCCTTGTTGTGTATTTTGAGATCATTTACGCTGTATAAACATGCTCTAATCTGGCAGATGCACTGGATCAGATCCAAGAGCAGTCGGAAGGGATTTTCCTCAAGTTCAGGGTGTGTGTATGTGAACTCTTTCGTTTCTCTCCGTCTGTGAGAACCTTGTTTATCGTGTGTTCTCTTCTACATTTGTTTGGGTTTGCACATTTCACATTCGTACAAATTCAGCAGAATATGTGTATGCCAAAAAGCGTTTGTCTGA
This sequence comes from Leuciscus leuciscus, assembly GCF_965113295.1. NCBI lineage: Eukaryota > Metazoa > Chordata > Actinopteri > Cypriniformes > Leuciscidae > Leuciscus > Leuciscus leuciscus. The sequence goes on along the minus strand of NC_138724.1, from coordinate 13,128,282 downwards.
TAACACCGAAATACAAGATTCGCCATGACGTGGAACAGACTGTGATCTCTCTCTCTCTCTCTCTCTTTATCTTTGTCTCACTTAAGCGTGTGTGTGTGTGTGTTTGGCAGTTACAGTTGAGCATCTTCTGTTATTGAAACCAGTTGTTTGACACAATTTGACCCAGTCTCTCTACTTTCTGGTTTGACCCACATAGTTGGACTATGTTATAAACTTGTTTATGTGTGTCCTCGAACAGATGGAGTCTCGGCCGCAGAGACGTCGGCTCTCGAGACCTCTACCCAGCAGGCCTTGCACTACGCTCTGGCTGGAGCCACACAACAAGTCCAGATCCACCGTATTGGAGAAGACGGACAAGTGCAAGTTGTGAGTAAAGTTATGTCGTAATCCAAAAGGCCAACCCGCACGAAAATATATATTAAATATCCATCCATCCATCCATCCATCCATCCATCCATCCATCCATCCATCCATCCATCCATCCATCCATCCATCCATCCATCCATCCATCCATCCATCCATCCATCCATCCATCCATCCATCCATCCATCCATCCATCCATCCATCCATCCATCCATCCATCCATCCATCCATCCATCCATCCATCCATCCATCCATCCATCCATCCATCCATCCATCCATCCAATCTCTCAAGTTCATCCGTCAAATCTTCATTAACCGACATGAGCTTTTAATTTTTTTATTTTTTTTTTAAACTTTCATAAAGTTAACCCAAAGCTGAAGTTCGGCTAAAATGCCATTATTAATACAATTAAGTTATTTTTTTCAATTATAATTAATATAGCATTAAGTATGTACTTAATATTTTATAATAATTATTTTAATACCTTTACAATGTGAGCACAGTTTAAAGGGTTAGTTCCCCCAAAATGAAATGTCTGTCATTAATTACTCACCCTCATGTCATTCCAAACCCGTAAGACCTTCGTTCATCTTCGTTCTAACGTCTCGGATTTTATCAAAAATATCTTAATTTGTGTTACGAAGATGAACAAAAGGTCTTACAGGTTTGGAACGACATGAGGGTGAGTAATGACAGAAATTTCATCTTTGGGTGAACTATCCCTTTAAGGTACTTAGCCTTTAAAAAAGGCTATATACCTTGAGTTGGGGCGGACTCTTTTGACTTAGGCCAGAATGCAAATAACTAAAAATGCCATAGCAACCACCCAGATCACCCTAGCAACCTTGCAACCACTGCCAAGGTTGCCAAATTTTGCATGGACAACCACCACTTTTCTTCACAAAACAAATATCTGGCTTAATTCACGCATTTGCAAGACCACACATCTTGTAACGTAATACATACCCGATCATTTCAAACCTGTGTCAGCTGCGCAGACAAACAAATAAACACACTCAAACATCTTTTTGAAAGAAGGTCTGGGTCTCCCTGAACTCTGTGTGCTTGAGTGCAAATACTCCGTGGAAAAGCCAATCCCCTGCAAGCATTTAATGGAGCTTTAGCAACAGAATTTCCGCTGTGCCCGATCATGCGGCCTCTTTAGAGAACCTAAACATGATCTCTGACTTTCACAGCTGCATGAGGTCATCTCCACCCCTACACACCATCTGAAATATAATCTGCATGCATTGTGACAGCACAATCAAAACTCTGAATACACAATGTACAATCAAGAGAGTTAAATCTGCGGAGGAGTTCTTGGCTTCTGCGGACTCAAGAACGGATCTGTCATCTGTTGTTTGTGTAACATCTCCCTGAACCGAACCATAATAGTTGTACTCTCAGAAGCAACCACTCAATGGTCAGTTTTTGTCAAGCCCTTTGGCTTCACAAATGTTCAGTTTTTGTCATTCGCACATAATCGATAATTTAAGCCTGTCAGATACGGCAAACAATGACACGCTCTTTTTAGGTTTTGAATGATCGCTTGTGTTGCTTGTTATAAACTTTCCTAAATTAGACTTTTTAATGCACTTTTTGGGAAAGCAATGGCGGAAAAAAACTGATTAACAAAACCAATAATATCAAATGTTTGGGAACACATCACGTTAATTGTGGAAAAATGCATCGTTTCCATACCGCAATGATGAACTAGCAAGCAACATGAGACAGAAGTTTTCCAGGGTTACCCATGATACATTTAGTGTTACAATAACTTCAGTAAATATTTTACTGATAGTCAGCAGTCATTTTGTCATGATTATTATTAGAAAACATAATTACTTTGGGATTGTTGGAAAATTTGGTGTTTGCCACAGTTGTATAAAATCCAGCACCTAGCCATGCAGTCTGCATTTACAAACATTTGTGAGAAATAAAATGGGTCGTTCTGAAGAGCTCAATGAATTCAAGCATGGCACTGTGATTGGATGCCACCCTTGCAATAAGTCAGTTCGTGAAATTTCATCCCTAAGGGTCCCCAAGGATACATGGGTCAAAAACTAAGACTATATTATTCATTTATTACTTTTTGCGGAGGGGCCAGTGAAAATTATTCGAATTGAGATCTTGCGAATCGGAATCGAATCAGGAATCTGTATCGATGCACAGCCCTATTTGGGATGCACTGGAACAGAGATTGCAAGCCAGGCCTTCTCGTCCAACATCAAGGCCTGACCTAAAAAATGCTCTACTGAATGAATGGGAAAAAAATTCCTGCAGGGAACAGTCTTGTGTAGTGTCTTCCCAGAAGAGTGGAAGCTGTAATAGCTCAGCTGCAAAGGCTGGGAACAACTCCATATTAATGTTTATGTATTTACTAAAATGCGATGCGATTAAAGTTCCCGTTGGTGTAATGGTCAGGTGTCCCAAGTCCATAAAGTGTGTATATATACACACATAAATGCACACAGTTGAATAATATTGTCACACTTTTAATTGTCAAATATAATTATTTGACAACAGCTTGATTGGAAATGACTTTTGTTTCAATGTCTTTTTTTTCGTTCATAGATACCGCAGGGACACCTCCACATCGCTCAGGTGCCGCAGGGGGAACAGGTGCAGATCACACAGGACAGCGAGGTACACATCATTTCCTTAAGTTTTCTTGTTTTTCCTTCACACATTCGTTCTTCTTCCTCTGAGTCACTCCACCCCTCATTTGTGGTTACTAAATGAAGGTCTCAGAGGATTGAGCCATCAAACCTCAGCACCAATCCATAATTATTTCTGAGCTACCAATTTTATGATGATCTTTGGCTTAGAAATCTCCCTAAGCCCTGATTTCAAAGGCTCTTGATTTGTACTCAGTGTCCTAGATTTGAACAGGATTATTTAAAGGTATCCGCAAATATGTAAACAATGTTTTGATCAAATCCATCCATCACCCCGAGAGCAAGAGCAAAAAAATTGTAGAGCGTTTCCTTCCCTCGTTTACAAAAAATTGATGATGACCATAGACTTCAGTGCTCATGTTTTTGGTATATTCCCAGTGATATTGTTTGTTTTTGAGTCCAGAGCTTAGCAACAGCGTGCCACTTCATCCAACCTCCACTCACAAAGACCGTCTTTGTAATGCATTTGGCCCGCCTCATCAAAACCATTTATCTGAGAAAGTTTGTAAAGGAAATGAGCCATCGTAAGACCATTTCCCTTTATCCAGATATTTGTCAGGTGTGTGTGTGTTTTAGAGTCAGATGGAGAACACGATTGAAACTTTGCTGTGTAATAATTGTATCACTGATTAAAAAAAATCTGTGTTGTGTTACTGATACTTTTCATGTATAGGATACAAAACAAGGTCTAAAATTTTCTTTCTTTTTTCTCGGTTTTCTTTTTCAACAAATGATCAGTAAAAAACTTCAAAGATGTTAATCATCAGCCTCTGGTGGTGAAACGAAATATTCATGAGCTGTTTCAGTGTGCAATATTTTCAACCCTGTTACTAAACTTTGGTTCCTTATTTTCTAGAAGAAGAAAAAATTAAACAAAATAATCAAAATTAATAGTGTAAAAATTTGCTCACAGTTGGGGCTAGCTAAACTGGGGCCAAATGTTGGTTTATTGTTATTGATAAACTGGATAAAAACCAGCAATGCAAGTTTGAGAGGTGGCGCCCCGCCAAATCTCGCGAGAATCACGACTTGCTTTACGTCACGACGTCACATACATCAACAACATATGAAGCAGCCTCTATGGAAGACACTAGCACGCATTTCAGACGTGAATCATGACTGAGAAAGAAAACGAAAACGAAGAAAGCGTGGTCGGAAGAGTGCAGAGATGTTTTTTGGGTATTTACGACAGTAACGTTAAATACAAGTACTCCACAGTGACTCTAGGGGTCGCTGTTTGAGAAAAACGGAAACTGCATAGTGCGCCTTTAATTTTTATTATGATGGAAAATCACGTGGTAATGGTTACGGAACAGCTAAATACTACAATTTTGATACTTAAAATTAGTTTTTATAAAAATAAAAAAAGCTTAATTACAAATTACTTAAATATAAATTCAGCTGATTTTGTCAAAAAATATGGCATTGTCTATTGAGTTGTTGGGCACAGTTGAGGACCAAAATGACCATTTTAAGCATGAGGATACGCACATTTGATGCTACTTTAATGCTAGTTAATTTTATGTTAGATAAGCTGTATTTAATAATTATCACAACAAAAATGTGTTAATTGTTCACCCAGAACACGTTTTTACATTGTTTTTCTATGTAAATATGCACTACACTTGTCCTCGCATCTTTTACAGTGTCCGTTTTAAAAAAGTGGAAAAGACCCTAAATGCTTTTGAAAAAAAAAAAATGGGACACTAATTTGTACCTCATTCAGTTGCTGAAATTTTAATATGTTTATGTTTTTCCTCTCTTGCAGGGCAACCTACAGATCCACCAAGTGCATGTTGGGCAAGATGGCCAGGTAAATGTAGGTAGCCTCTTCCATTTATTGTTCCGTGTCCATGTGACATAGTCTTTTTGTGTGCTCTCTCGTTCTTTGGTTTGTTCTGAGAATATAATGTTTGGGACAGTGTGCGCTTCCTGTTTCTCAGCTCAGTTCTATCACATCAAAGAGGGTCTTTAGATCAAACAGGGCTAAAAAGCAACAGAGACTCGTGTTGAAATGAGCTCATTTCACACACACAAACAAACTCTTTTGGATCCATGTTTGTTATCTTCCTTGGGGTGGCAGTGGCTCAATGGGTAACGCTGTCGCCTCATAGCAAGAAGGTCCCCGGTTTAAGCCAGTCCTTTCTGTGTAGAGTTTGCATGTTCTCCCCATGTCAGCATAGGTTTCCTCCAGTTTCCCGCCACAGTCCAAAGACATGCAGGTTAGGTGGATTAGAAATGCCAAATTGGTTTGTGTGAGTGTGAATGTGTTCCAGCACTCTCAGTTGTGTCAGGAAGCCAAATGTGTGAGTGTCAAGCAGACCCTGCAAATGAGCGGGAATTACGCTCGGAAGATGGTTTGTTATAGCCTGGCAAGCCAGACCTACATCAAGATGTTAGGTCTGGCAACTCACCATAGACACGGCTCAATCCGAGGGGCGGGATAAACAGCTGTCTTTCAAATTCACTCTGCACGCAATAGGACAGCGCTTCAACCAACCAGAGCGTTTTCCCAACAGCGGAGCTACAGGGTTTCCGCGGGGTTGTAAAAGGTAGTAAAAGGTAGTAAATTAAATTATGCCAAATTAAGGCCAGTAAAAAGTAGTAAAAAGTAGTAAACGTCATCTGACGAGGTAGTAAATTTTCCAGTTCGATTTTCCGTTTGGCGAGTAAATCTCAAAAGGCTATCCGCCACACTGGCTGGTGAATGTTCATCATACCAAAATAGTAATAAAAAAATATTACAATTGCCTTTTGTAATGTTATGATGCCTGGAAATTTGTTAAAATCTCCTGCGAATCTAGAGCGAGCGAGTGAGCAAAAGCGCGCATGCAAACCGTGTAGCGAGCGCATGGCAGAGGGGGAGAGACCTTGCGTGTGTCTCTCTCTCTCTCTCTCTCTCTCTCTCTCTCTCTCTCTCTCTCTCTCATGCAGTGGTGACGCGTTCATATAAACGGCACCTAAACGCTGTAAAAAAAAATATTATGACATTTTAATTGTTTATTAATAAACAAGTGTTTCTGTGTCAGCTGCAAAGATGAAGTTGACACTGACTCGCGATCTTCGCAGTAGTGAACGCGCCAGAGAAAAATGCATTTCTTACGGATTAGCCTATAGCCTACTTTTATTTAGTTTTGAATGGTTCTGTTTAAAAGTAGAAATTTCAAGCTTTCTGCAGATAATAGATATAGGATATTTCTAATTTGTTTAGGTCTGTGAGGCGAGTAGCCTAGGTTACCTATACGCTGAGTTTCGGTTCATGTCTGAACGTGTTGTGATTATACAAAATAATGAAACATGGATTAAAATTAAGATAAAATTAATACAAAACGAAATTCGTTTCAAAGAGAGGCTTTGTGTTTTCTGTTTGATGTCTCTGTGAAAGTTTTAAAAGCATCCTTAATGGAGAACGAACGGTTAGGCTACATAACATGTTTTTTTCCTCAAATGCAAACACGAAATAAAAGACAAAATACTTTTTAAAAAGACAATTTTTGGGTAAAAAATATGGATTTATAGCTTTTGAAAAAAAATATGGATGGATTAATAGCGTTTTGGGAAAAAATCTGGATGGATTTATAGCGTTTTGAAAAAAAAAATCTGGATGGATTAATAGCGTTTTGGAAAAAAATATGGATGGATTTATAGTGTTTTGAAAAAAAATATGGATGGATTTATAGCGTTTTGAAAAAAAATATGGATGGATTAATAGCGTTTTGAAAAAAAATATGGATGGATTTATAGCGTTTTGGAAAAAAATATGGATGGATTTATAGCGTTTTATAGCCAGGTTGTAAAAATACAGTATTGTGTATTGTGTCAATATGTCACCTCTAGTGTGTGGCCCGGCCCTTTGTTTATTTTTCTGTATTTGGCCCTCACTAAAAAAATTTGTGAGTTGGACAGTGCTTGGCTTGTGTCTAGTGTTGAAGTTATTTGTTTATTAATGAAATACTGTTATTATAGTGTACAATTGCACTTTATTATTACACATTGTGTAGCTGTTCATTCTAAAGGTCCAGTCTGTCTTCTAATTTTTATGTAATTGTTACTCTTTGACATATTGAGTAAATCCTATGGACCAAGGCCTGTTGTGATATCTTGATTAATCCAAGTCCTATGGTAGAGTTCCCTCTTACTTGAATGTAGCTCACTCACTTGCCCTAACACACATGCACACTCACATACACCTACAGAACCTCTCCTGACTTTCTCTTTCTCGCTCTCTCTGGTTCTCTATCTCTCCCTCCCAGTGTTGAAATTAAGTTATAATTGCCTCATTAAATTGTGATTAAATATGTTATTAATTCCTTTTGGAAAGATATTTCATGTCTTTACTTGTCACTTTACTTAACACTTAACACTGCTACAGTTGAAGTTTGAAGCCGTGTTGGTAGTAAAAATATTGTGATGGTAGTAAAATAGGTGGTAAAAAGGTAGTAAATTCAATTTAAGAATCTCTGTATAAACCCTGAGCTAACGTTAGTCGATAGATTCAACTTTTTAATCTGGCCGGCAAAACTACGAACACATCTTCCTTTTTTGCCGTTCTTTGCTCAAAGAAAAACTTAACTCCAAGTCCTCCAGAGTCGCGGCCAAAGCCGATTCGAAAGACTGTTCTCCAGCAGCAGCAGCCATTCTTTGTTTTCAAGTAGCAGGGAACCGTCGCAACTCTGTCGTCATTATGTTAAACCCGCCCCGCCTACTCTATACACGATGTGATTGGCCTGACCCAATTTAGGTTTTTACAGCTCCGAAAGTCAACGGAGAGTTGCTAGACTACCCTGGCTGCAAAATACATTTTGCTGCCGCTAGGGTGCATCTAGATTTCTAGGCTAGGTTTGTTATCTTCCTTACTAACATGTGACACCACCTTGTGTTGAGAGACTGGTGCGTCCATGAGTCCATTTTGAATTCTTTTTTCATGTTTTTCCATTTTCCTTTTAGTAATTCTGTTGTTTTTGTCATTGTTATTATATTTATTTGATGTCTGTATAGTTTTTTTCATTTTTATTTCAGTTTTAGTTATTTAGTTATTTCAGTAAACATTTATTTTATTTCAAGTAACGAAAATATTTGTATGGTTTTAGTTTTCGTTAACTATAATAACCCCAATCTTAGCAACCATATAACAACATTTAGCATTGTGGGTGAACATAGTCTGCAAAAGCTGCACACTTTTTCTTCAGAAAATGAAATTGTGATCTAGTTGCTGTTTTATCAGCACAGTTTTTTTCGAGCCTGTTTCTCAGCTCTATCTTTTTACACACACTCATGCACCCATAACATACCTCATTATGATGATAGTTTTCATCTGTACAGTAGCAATGAGAAAATGTTTGCCTTGTTTTCCTTTCTTTAAATTATTCCTGGCATATCGCCCATAGTGTAAAAGGAGCCCAGATGATCATAGATATAAGGGGGCATTCAGTCCCCAGTGCCAAAGTTTGCACATAGACAAAGTCATGTGGACAACATACTTACTAATATGGATAAGAAAATGTCTATCTATGTCTAAACTATGTAGAAAAAAAGAGCGAAAGAAAATGTCATTAACCCTAAGACAGGCCTGGTCCTTTCTTGTCCTTCACTGTCATTGCTCCTCCTTTAATGCTTCCGAAGCTCCTCCGTGAGAGATACGTTGCCACACACAGCCTAATTAAGATGGTTTCATGGACTAGGGTTTGATGTATAGTAATCATAATGGTGTACCATAACTCCAATTTGGATTCGGGTCACAGTTCAGAAGAAGGATTTGAATCAGGACAAGCATACAGGACAGTGTCTGTTGTGCATATGGATCCCTTTTTGGCGAGGTAATTAATATTTTTTGGCGTTATTTCAGAATGTCTTGGAATTGTTCACCCAAAAAGGAAAATTCTGACATTGTTTATACAGCCTGATGTCTTTCCAAATCCGAATGACTTTCTTTTGTAGATTTTTTTTTCTCTTTTGTAGTTTGGACATCATTGACATCAAACCTGATGCAACACGTCTAACGTAAATATTAGAGAATATTTACTGTTTGTCACATAGAAACTCGGAAACTTTCATGGTGTTTTTCTTTCTATTTTGAGCTTTAAAGACAGTCTGTACTGGCCTTCTCGTAAAAAGAGCAGTGTGAATTTCCTTACTTACTAAGGGATTCGCCTGGTTAAGAAGAGTATCTGAATTGTATTAAAGTTTTGACATCCCCATCTGCCCGCCATGTTCTCTTTGCCGTAAAGGGGAAGAGCCCATGATTTACAGGCTGTCGGTCTATAACAGCATGCCTTATCATTTAGCCTCCTTCCACTATCTAAAACAAACACACACAGTCATTCGGCACATGAAAGTCTTTCATGAGAGAAAGTGAAGGAGTGTTAACGGTGTGTTAAATCAGTCAGCGACCTCTTAGGATGCTCTTATCTGATGCCTCCTCTCCTGCCCTCTGATCTGACCCCCACATCTAATAGAGGCACAGATCGAAAGCTAAAGGAAGAGAGCGAAAAGAGGGTGAGAAGAAGGGGATTTTGTTTTTACTTGGTACAATTGGTTAGTTCCACATTGTGCTCGCAAATTCTTCAGACCAGACATTGCAGATGTTTATTACTGAAACTTCTCGGTCCTTGTGTTTTCTATCAACAAGAGTTCTTTATTTACTTCTACTTCCACAGGGAGATGGTGCACAGTTGTGCACATAGTTGGGGTTCTGTACGGTGCTGCAAGACACTACCTTGACCAGTTTAGAAGAAGGAAGGGAGAGATTTAGCTCCTTTTGGTGCATTACTTGATGTTCAGATTGTGAAGCCCCTTCGGTGCTGAATTATTCAGGAGCTTTCTGCAAGAACAACAGAGATATGCTCAGCGCTGTAGCAGTGTGGTTGTATCTCAGTAGCTTGTGAGTCTATAGTCTCACAGAGGCTATTTGCAACCAAAAACCCTTCATTTGAAGAGGAACGTGTCTTGACTGACATGTAAAGTGAGCAACCAAAAAAAAAAGTGATGTGAAGGCCAAGTATGGCAACCCATAGTCAGAATTTGTCCTCATCCAAGTTAAATGCATTGATAATTTTAACAGATTTATACAAGAAATGTTTCGTTTTTGCGTTGTGCACTTTCTTTTTGGTATGCACCGAGCACTTTTGTATTTTTATGGCCTCTGAATAAAGGCT